>NC_056740.1:505614770-505954770 GCF_019279795.1 Protopterus annectens | reverse complement strand
GGAATGCATCATCATGCACTTAATAAACAGGAATATGGGAATCTGCAGACTCAGGATCCCACACAGTTTACTTTTGTGAAGGGTAGGTCATACCTGCTCATTCAACCTGGTCAACTTCTTGGCGTCAGTCACCTGAGCTGTGGATGAAGGCAAAGTGACACATACAGCTTACCTTGATCTGGCCAAAGCCTTAGATAACATTCCTCACTCGCTAAGCTAAGCATCAACACCTATATCACTAGGTGGGAACAGAGGCACAATCCCAGATGTAGATTGGACATACTGCTGTCATACATTGACACAGTTGCAACATCCTTTATGAGGAATATGGCATTGGTAATACTAACAGATGTGAGTATTTACTGACTGCATTCCCCAGAGTCCACGACTGATTTACCAAGGACATCAACTGTCTGGGGAACAGACAAAACATAACAGGCAGACATGTGTCCAGTCTGTGGACAGCATGCCAGTGGAGAGGTATGTCAGAGACATATTAAATGCATGTCCACACAAACCCTGTCAATCTATCAATCCACCATGTGTATAACAGCACTGATGACATAGAATCTGTTCACAAATCTGGGGATATGTCCCCCATGTCAGTTGTCTGTCTCCACATGTCCTGTCCTGTGACATATTGCCACCTACTGTATGTGATTCTGTAGGCCACCACCTCTGTAATGTCCCTCACACAGGCAAGGAAAATGGGCAAGGAATGTCCCATATGTCGGAACTAACAGCAGTGTCCAAGCCAGCAGCACAATACAATGTGGGCACCTACATAGTGGTATGGCTGTAGCAATGCCTGACATCTACACATCTGTACAGAGGACAGACAGAAAGTAGATAGCCAAAAGGTTATGCTTTAGGATGAATGTTTTGAAAGATACACGTCTTAAACTGAAAGGTATGCCATTACTACATGACAGCAGTTCTCGATGACATGTCCAAAAAACATAGTAGTCTACAGTTAATATCAACATATCAGATCAATATCCAGTAGGAGATACATATAAACATACAGCTCAAACACCAAGAACAAGATAGTCAGTACTCAGAGTCCAGCTTTGCATGCAGGGGTGTATTGTTCTAGTACTACAATCTGCAATCTACTCTTACTTGGAAAAACACTGTTAAAAGTACTGACGTAATGATACAATATGTGTTAAACTATTTTTTGTAAACCAGTGCACTGTTGCTGGTGTAACATGCAAGTGTGACTGCATATAACCTGGGACACTACCCATGTATGAAACAAATACAAAGAGAAAAGATTGTGGTTCTACACATGTAGACTCAGGTGTCCCATGTTGTGTCTTTCGGCTTTTCCCAGCTAGGGATCGCCACAGCAGAACTCCAGTCCGCTAATGATTGGCAGTAGATTTTTATGTGCCAAGTTGCCAGCCCTGACACACAACCTTCAATGAAGGTACGCCCATTCATGCATGTCTCCACACAGAAGACACTTTAGCTGAGAATCGAACAGGACAATGTCTTACTGTGAGGCGACAACGCTACCGCAGCACCACCACCGCAGACTCAGGTGTCCCATACAGTATACAAATACAAAAACTACTGGCTCCAAAATGGAAAAACAGGAATACTCCTCAAAAGAAACACATAAAGCACTGCTGTCGCTGCCAAGCTTTCTTTATTAACACATTCTGGTACCTCGGCCCCACTGGCCTTCAATGGAATAAATTCATACAAATCAGGCAGCATTTTATACTCCATCACCATACTTAATTCAACCAATAAATTCATTAATCAATTAAAAAACATTAATTAGCTTTGTTTAAACATGCTTCATTGTAAAACAGAGATGTGCCCCCCACACAAAACACACTAACACTTGACAATTAACTAATGCAAAAGTGAACTATAAACCATGTTATTATATAAAAAAATATATCTCATAGTGCATTACCAAAATACTTATACCAAATTCATTTATTTAATAATTTCATCATTTTGTTTGTTTATATTAAACACTATAAAGACATACACATTTCATAAAAAAAATTGCAACCACCCTAAGCCCTAGTAAGATGCTAAATAATGATTTAAATATTTTCTTTTATAAATATGTTTATATTTATGGATATGCTATTTTGTTTTTCCTCAATATTTTATTTCATTGATCTATATGTTGAATATTTTATGTTAAAGTCCTGCCCTGGGATTCATGTAGCTTGCGCCAGGCGTAGTGTAGATGGTATAACGCCAAATATGGCCGCTGGGCGATTCAGGTACAATCCAATTCCACGTGCACTACCAGTGTACGCCAGATCTGTGCAGCTCCCGGCGTAGGTATGCAAATCACCCCATGCGCAGTACTGCAGCATGCAAATGAAGGTACATAGCGATTCATGAAGTGGCGTAGGCGTAGCGTAAGCCTACAGAAATGTAAACCAAAAAAAATGGTTTACATGTTGACAAACAGAACATCGGAGCCTTGGAAGTGGACCAGACTCATGTATTACAAAGTTAACATATGCCAATGGCTAAATATACAGCCAATGGCATAAGAAAAGATGCACAACACATAAAAAATAACATTTAATGTCATGGCCACAGTAACGGAAAGTACAACCGTAGGGCATGTGTGCACAAAAGGGAACACAAGGTAAATATATACAAATGTCATAAAATAGCAATGTAACACAAATCATGATTTCACCATAATAGTCTATGGTATGCATGCTATACCACAACCAAGCTGTAAGGGTCGCTAAGGGCCTGTGACAGTGTTCGGCACGGTAACTATGAATTAGTAGTCAATGCCATGCAAATGAGGCAAGCAATAGTGAATTGCAAATGTCCCGCCGGCCTAAGGATGTACAATACGGCGCAGCACTACAACACCGAGGAGTGGTCTGGAGGAATACATGACATCAGCAGTGGGGTGTGCCACTGCAGCTGTAAGCACATTGGAGCAATGCAAATCCGGGCTGCCCGTTGCTAAGCAAAGCCGCAGGACAGGGGCGTAGATGTAGGTATAGCTTTGCTCAGCTGAGAGCACACATGGTGCCCGAAAGCGCATGTGTACGTGGATGAAAACGTGCCTGAAACCCGGTAAGCGGACTCACGCTCCACGCACCACAGCCCAATAAGGAAGTTTAGGGGAGGACAATAAGGAAATGCCGCAGTAGGGTAATTGGAGTACAACTGGGCAATTAACACCTATTAACTCACAGTGGGCAATTGACAGCAGCTAACAAGGCTGCTAGCAGCAATCTGCAGAACAGGATAGGGGAGGTGTCGGATTGCAAAGAAAAGAGAACTGTAACCGCCGAGCAAATCAAACCTGCAGTAGATCGGCAATAGAACACATTTCGCAAGACAATCCTGGTTCGGGAAAGTACAAAACAAGAAAGCAGGCTGCTGGATGCATGCCAGACAATGGGAGGGGAATCGTTAAGAAAAGTTGAGGCAAGGGCAAGAGGTAATCCACGGCAGCTAAATATAATTCAACACCAAAGGCAGCACAATAGCAGTATCTGTGATAAAACACAAGATACCCTGCAGCTCCGAATTTACATACAGACCCTATGACATCATCAGTGTTCAAAGCACAATAGTATAAAGTGTGAAGGCACCTCACACACACTTGTGTATTCCCAAACACTGCACCATCGGTGTAAACAGATGGGGAACTTTTACAATGTACTTGTTGAGAGCTACCATAGCTGTGATTCATCAGCATGTGTTGGAGACTGAAGGTGTTGTGGAGGATGATGCTGGCAACCACCTCAGGCCCCGGAGGAGGAGAAGAGTGTTCAGACCAAGGGTAACCTACCAGGGGCTACATGATCTGGAGATAGTAGAGCATTACAGGGTGGCCAGGGACATCATACAGCAAATAGTTGAGCTGTGCCGGCCACGCCTGAGATCCAGAAACAACAGAGGGGAACCCATCCCAGTGGACACGAAGGTATGTGTAAGCTTGAGAATACTAGCCATGTATACCTTTAAAAGGCCAACTGGAGATATCATGGGGATCTCACAGGCATCAGCATCCAGGGTACTCCACCAGTTCCTGGATGCCATGTTGCCACATGCCAGTGAGCATATATACTTCCCCCGAACTCAGGAGGAGTTGGCCAGCAATATGCGTCTCTTCCGCCATGTGGCACACTACCCGGAGGTACTGGGTGCAATAGACTGCACGCACATACATATCAAGTCACCACCCGGACACCATGGTAGGCGCTACATAAACCACAAGGGATACCACTCCATCAACTGCCAGGTCATGTGCAATGCCCAGGGCATTATCACGGATGTGTGTGCTGGCAGCCCTGGAAGCTACCATGACTCCCACATCTGGCATGCCTCACAGCTGTATCAGGTATTTGTCAGGGGGAACATCCCATATGGCCACCTTGTGGGGGATGCTGGCTATGCACTGGAGCCGTGGATGATGACTCCCATCAGAAATGCACACACACCTATGCAAGAACGCCATAATGAGGCACACGCACAAACCAGAATCATCATAGAGCATGTGTTTGGGATGCTGAAATCACGGTTCCGTTGCTTGGACATATCTGGTGGAGCCTTGCAGTACTCTCCAGGCACGTGTGCCCACATCTTCATAGTATGTGCCATGCTACATAATATGATCCTGCGGAAACAGCTGCAGCAGGGACATAATGGTGAAGGCCCTCACAGCCCACCGCAATTGCCAAGGCCATCACAGGCACAGAGGGATTCAGACCATGAACAACCTGTGCCAGCCCCAGTAGGCAGACGGAGGCATGCCCGATATGCCCACGCCTTGGCAAAAAGGGAACGTATAGCACATACACTGACAGTGTAGGTCCCTACGGACTGACACACTTCTCCACCTGCACACACAGTAAAATGGATGGCACACACACACGACCACCTGCAAATTGTAATGTATAGGTGGCCTACTGTGTGAATCCTACATAGGCAGCCATCAACTATTGCACACACAACAGCTATTGGAACAAGGTAAGTCAACACCTGAATAGTAAACGAAGCTAACAGCATATGTTG
This sequence comes from Protopterus annectens, assembly GCF_019279795.1. Taxonomy (NCBI): domain Eukaryota; kingdom Metazoa; phylum Chordata; order Ceratodontiformes; family Protopteridae; genus Protopterus; species Protopterus annectens. The sequence continues at coordinate 505,949,742 of NC_056740.1, read as the reverse complement.
ATACTGTATGTATAAGTTCCTAGGTACATCGGTAGGTACATGCCCGATTGTCAGAGGCCATTCAGCAGCCTAGGCAAAATGTGTCTGCTATTGCCACCCCATCGATTAACCAACTGTCCCTCTGTGGAGCAGAGCCAATTGCGGGATCCACGTGTGTAACCACTGCTCCCCACCTACTCTGCATGGATTTCCTGGTGTGTTAATGAGGGCTGCCATATAATGTAATTAGGGATGTAGTGCCAAAGCATGGGGAGCACCCATGACAGGTATCTGCCACCCCAGCATTCACCAGTTATGGTTGTGTCAAGGTGTAGCACATTACAGTGTGTGGCTCACTCTGACATAGATTCCCAATGCTGGAGCACATCCATTAAACATCACTTGGACATACCATGAATTGGTGTCATCTATATGTTAACTAACTGAGTTACACATTTGACTGCAGTTTGGAGGAACAGCCATAGTACAGTCTACATACAAAACACCATTAACACCTGTACAAACACCAGATGACCAAGTGGTAAAGCCACTGACTGTGTCGTGTATGCACCCAGTTCCACGTCCTGCAAGGTCCGTTACGTAATCCCGATGGCACGAATAATGGATGTTGGATGCAGGTCATTACAGCATGTTTAAGCACATGTTAGCGGGTTTATGCGGCGGCAAGTGATGGTAAGTATTGTTTAAACATGAATACACGGATATGCATAAAACAGGTCTAAGATTTGCCAAATTCCATGCAGATCACAGTCAAAGGTGTCCAGAACAGGTGAAACCAGCATTATTCACCCTTGTACTAACAGTGCCTGCTCTGAGAGGTAAAACGACCACTGGCAGGAGTAGAACATGCAACCATGTACACAATCACCTACCACTAAGCTACCCGAGATGTACCAATGGCAGGTGTGTATTGTGACAGGTTAAAACACAAATGGGTGGAGTTCAGCAAGCAGAATACACTGCCATGTACCCAACGAAAGGTGTGCACACTCTCTCTCCCTGTGTGTATATATATATATATATATATATATATATATATATATATATATAAATAATAGGGATAGAAAGGGTTATAGAGAGATGTATGTCGATATATACGGAAATACATATATCTGCAAATATATAGACAGGTTAACGACTTGTACACAACCATGGAGGTACAAATAAATAGGATACTGCCAACTACCGAATGCTTTACATACCGACACGCATAATCACGAGGCTTAAAGACCGAAAGACCACACTATAACTGCAAGTAATATTATCATGATGTTAAGGGACATTTAGTAATTGCTGTCGGTGCTGTGGTCCAGGTAGGTACTGTTTTTAAGTGTGGTTCCGATTGCTGTAGTGTGTGTAAGTGCGTGTTGAGAGTGCGCTGTGTGTTTCCGTGGGACTGTAATGTGTGTGTGTGTGTGTGTGTGTGTGTGTGTGTGTGTGTGTGTGTGTGTGTGTGTGTGTGTGTGTGTGTGTGTTTGCATCATGTGTCTGTTTGTGCTAACTTGGAGGTAGATTATTACAGTAGTTGTGGTCATAGCCAGCCTTAGGCATACGGTTACCACCTGTCCCACTTTGCGAGGGACAGTCCCTCTTTGGCCGGTTGTGTCCTGACAACAAATATCAAAAAGGGCAAATGTACCGAGATTGTAGGACATAATGATGTCCCATATATTAAGTAATAGTTGCATTAAATAGTTATTCCTGTCTCTCAAATATGTAAATTGTACAAGAAACATAATAAGCAACTAAAGTGCTACAAGAATAAGGTTTTATTTAGGGCAAAAGTAAGTTCTATCCTTTGTACTGGCAGTGGGTATGTGTCGGCCTCTAAACCCTGATGTGTGCCCTGCAAATGTCCCACTATGGCCATTTGAAAAGGTGGCAACCCAAGCCAAAGAGTTTGAGTCACCAACACAACTGCAATGAGTGCAAATATCTGTGACAGAAATACATGAGACAGCTTTCATGTAGCAACAGTTCAGTACATATCAATGTATTTTGGAGGGATTGAAGGATCAGCATCACCTGCATGCTATATAGGAACCAATTAACAATGGTTTAATGAACAAGCCTGCAATAACCATAGTATTAGTCTACTAAATGACAGGTCTTCAAATGGGGAAGGGGCCCCCACACACATATGTAATATGTATAAATGCAGTCCTCACAAACCTTTATCTGCCATGTACACCCACCTACATCTCCCCCACACCTGAAACAATTGCAATACAGACTGTAATAACATCACAAACATCCACTCACTCAATGACATCTGCAGAAGTGCTAACATACCTTGTGAGAGACACACTTGTAATGGCACCAAGTGAAATTGTTGCTGTTGTACAATGGAACAGACGCCGATGTTATAGGTTTTGTTTGCAATAGTCTTGTATCAGACGGTTGAGATAACAGCTACACTCTCATGTAGAACTATTTACTCTAGCCATCACACACAGTCCACGGGGGATATGAATTCAAAGTATCTGTGTCTCTCCATATAGCTGTTGCAATTCATCACAATAAAATACATCCAGACCATCTCCCTCGAAGGTAGGGCAAAAGGACAATGCCCAAGTGGAGTATTCAATTATACCCCACTGTTGCCGTGTAATTGGCCAAAGGAGTAGCTGCACAGCTGATGTGCATGTAATAATTTACTCCGGAACACCAATTGGTGGCAGGATACCACATGTTACAGGTATCAACGTATAAAAAGATGGCTTGCCATACATTCAAACTGTATGCTCATACCATTCAGCCGTTTAAAGAGGAAAGGAGTAGCACAGATATTATCGTATACTTGGACCACTAAGAAGGTATGTAGAACACTCAGTATGTTACTGTATGTAGTGCCTGTTCTGTATTAATGAAAGTGTACACAATGCATACAGTTGGAAAAGGTATTATGTAGTGATGTCTTGTTGAGCATAGTAACGCTTGTAGAAATTGTGTGTACTGCTGTGGGCCACAAGATAAACACCTCATACACCACAAGGGATGCTACATAAGGGCTTTAAACATAACAATTCCACTCCAGCCGCTGTTGGTGGTAGGGTTTGTCCAACAAGTACGTGCCATAACAGGGGATAGTTTATGTTGATATACTGTAACAGTAGGCATATGTATGGGCGTATAACGAGAATAACATGCCTAAGGTGGTCCTGCTGTGCAATTCTGCTTTGCATTATGGGATATGGTTTCAAAAATGTGAAAAGTACAGTATTGTAGGTAGATATGTCAAATATTTTACATAGCATGACTGTTATATTATGCTAACATAATGTATGTGTATTGGAATGTACAATACACAATAACAGGATACATATGTCTTGTAGTCACAGACAGTGTAACAGCATGACAGCTAATTGAAATGGAAGAGCTACTCAATTATCCATTCACAAAGGACATGTAATAGCTTCATAGATTCATAGTTAGATACTATGCTGTCTGGCAAAGTCCATTTGTAAGCCCTAATACAGTGTTTTCACTGGTGGCACCTCCCTAGGTTAGTGTTCTGTGCCTGTGAACAGCACAGCCACTGCAGTGATCCCTGGTGTACATGTCTGTTCCCCATCCACCCATCGAGGTATCTCATGAAGAGTGCTAGTGAGGGTCCCTGCCTGATGTACATAGGAATCATGTTCCAAAGCATGGTGAGTGTCCGTTTCAGGAATGTATCCCTCCAGCATGTGCTACTCATCGTTGCGTTTGGGTACATATCCCAGAGCATGTTGCTCTCAGTGGCTTTTGCTTATGTTGCTTATGTGGAGCATATCCATCAATATTGTTATGGACATGAGCCTTGTATGTTCAGCAGAGGTCACCTCTGAGTATGCAGTATGCAAATGACTACAGTTGGGGTCTCAGTAGTTGTGCTGCATACGTCATCCTTTGGAGGTGAGCAATACTGTTGGTGCGTTAATGTTTTGGTATTTAAAGCCATTGCTGTCCCGTAAGGTACACCCCAAATGGGGTGTTGTACCCTTGAACGTGTTTCATAAGTCAGGAGTATAGAGGTACAATGGCAGCCTTTGTTCCAGCTACAAACCCATTACAGATTAGGGTGGCCATGTAGAAGGATATCCATGCCCCCTTGGCAATAAGGTTATCAAAGGAGTGGGTGCTATCTACGTGTGTACTAAGATCCCTTATAATGTCTTATGTATGTAGGGGACTACCACCTATGTGATAGTCACTGGATGATTGTTGTAATCCAAAGGGGATGTCTATGCACCTTGCAGCATGCTGCTTGAGGCCATGTTACTGACACCAGGTATCCGTCACAGTGATACCCGTATGGAGGGTGTGTGTATTAGCTGATGAATCAATCATGGCTCCTAGTTTGCAGTCATCTGGAAACCTATTCAAGGAAAGTCTTTCTGTGCTAGACTGTACCTCAGGGAAGTATATAACGAACATGAGGGTCCCAATGACCGAGGACTGTTGTATTTCAATTGTAACTGATGTAGAGTATGAACTGTGGTTTGCTACCCTCACTGTGTGTGTCCTGTCTGTGAGCCACTTTGCATAACATCTCAAGACGTATGGGTCGCTGTGCAGGTGAATGTGTATATTGACAATACCAGAATGGTGAACAGTGTTGAAAGCCAATGAGAGGGCAAGTTAGGCTATGTGGACCTCCTTACCATCATCTACTACCTTGGTAACTGTCTCAAAGGACTCCACCAGGTGTAGGAGCCATGGTGTGGCCCTAACAAATCCAACTTGGGTGGTATCTAAGGTTTGGAGGCCAACAATGTCTCTGTGAATGACTTCCATGATGATGTTCTCCATAGCCTTGCAGAACAGTCTAGTCAGGCGTATAGGGCAATAGTTCCACTGGTCCATTGTGGCGCCACCTTAGTGGAGTGTGATAAATGTTGTTGTGCACCATTCAGGGTCCACAATGCCTGATACAAGGCTATTAGTGAATCTGGTGCCCAAGTGGGGAGCCATGTCGTTCTGAGGTTTGTGTAAATTGCAGCCTGGGATGTTGGATGGTCACATGGAGTGTGTGTTCCAGGCTTTAGAGAGAGCAGGTCTGAACTGTGTAGTTGTGACCGCAGGGAATCTGCATTGATCCTGTATAGATGTGGGCCCTTTAGGGTGTGAGAGGAGTGTAAAGTTAGCTGCCAGGTTGTTGCCAATATCAGTCGGTTCTGCAATGTTTCTGCCTAACCGTTGTATGTCAGAGCAGATGTAGGTATTGCCATCGAGAGTAGTGACATACCTCCATAACACTTAGTGGTAGTTCTTTGAATGTGTCACAGTAATGTTTACATAGCTAGCATTGGAGGATGTAAGAAGGGATCCCAGAATCCTACTGAGGCTGATCAGGGAGCTACACCACCCATGTGAGTGTACCCTACTTTGCAACAGTCTTCTTCTGTCGTGCATTATGTCCATGGCAGTGGATCCCCAGAGTGGCATCCGTTATGTGGTGGGTGCTGTCATGGCTCTGTTTGGGATAGCATGATCCATGCAGTTGTGTAAATGCTAATGAAGTGCAGTTGGGAATGTTTCTGTGTTTGTAACTATATTGTCCATCTGCACGGGTGTCATGGCGTTTACTACTTCTATCATACAAAGCATGAAGTTGGCTTTGTAGAAATATTGTACTGTGTTTTTCGTGAAGGGTGTGGTGCCGGGATGTGGATAACAAGGGTGATTAGCATACATTCGGAACTGACCAACGAGGGGATAACCCCAGGTGTGTAACACCAGTCACACATGTTGGTAATGTCCAGGTCTAGGATATTGTTGGCCTTGGTGGTGGTGTGTATAGGTTGATCCAGCTGAATGGAGTTTATTAATCCACAAAAGTGTTGGCCTAATGTGTCGGTACATGAGTAGGTATCACAGTTAGGTGTGGGGTAGTGTCAGTGTCAGATTAGTAGCTCCTGTTTGAACCCTACTTTCCAGTACACCAAGAAATGAGGGCCGTTAACCATGGGGTATGGTGTGGAATCCGTAGCAAGCTACAATTTGTATAGCAGTTCTGGCCACAGTTAGTTGCACTTGGATTGCCTGTGATGCATCGTGTTAAGCAACCAGCATGGAGGTGTGTACATCCCTGTGAAATATGGACACACCTCCGCCGTGGGTGTTCCGGTCCTGATTACATGACTGAAAGGTGTGGTCTGCGTAATAGCCTGTCAGTGCAGGGGTGCTCTCCGGAGCCTAGAAGCAGGTCACAGTCACTGCAGAGACATCGAACTGGTCCATTATAAGGAGTGCCTCGGATGAGTGCACTTGAGATGAAGATGTCAAGCATTGAGTAACAATACCCTCAGGTTTGGCTTGCCTGTACATGTTCTGGCGGTGAATATGTTATTTGAAATGTGTCTAAACAGGCAGTATAGGAGCAGCAAGAGCTTTAGATGTTACCCATAATCCCAGGGCTGACAGGTGCAGGCCATCTGTGCCAAAGCATTGTGGTTTGTTGACCATGTCATTCAAAGCAGACAGATACTGGATTCCCTTGGAATGACACCAGAAGCATAGGCAACTGTTGAAGTGAATAATTCTGTTGTTGTACTATGTCATCAGTCTGGACTAATGCAGAATGCTTCTCAGGGGTTGGGCGATACCTACCTGGGCTACAAGATCGGAGAGCTATTGCATGTTCCTGTACATGTATTCCAGGAAGTTACATCTCAGGGCATTCACACTAACATGGAGAATGACAGTCATATTGTACCTGTTGAGGAGTGACCTGAGGTCATAGGTTATGTTGTGGATCCTGTTACCTGACAGCCAGATGACAGTGACTAGCGCCTTGTGTGGCCTGCTGAGTGAGACATCAGTGTGACCGCCTACAGAGTCACCTATGACTAGTGTGTTGGGTATGTTATAACACCCTATTGGCTGTAGTTGATGGGCACACATGCGTCTGTGGGCTATAAGTAATAGGTGTTGTGTTTGGTGATGGGGGCTGCCTCTGTTGCCTACATAGAGTAGTATGGAGAGGCTCCACAAATGTTGTACTCTTACTATGTGTGGCCTGTGGTGGTGGAGATCTACTGAGACTATGTGATGAGTGGGGTGTGCTGCAAATGTTTAACATCCCCACATGATTGTCAGGGTAAGTCTGGGTTGGAGAGAGCATTACCTCCAGCATGGCTACATATGTGCATCTCCCACAGGCTGTAGTGTTGTATTATGTTAGGAGGTGAGCATTGACTGTGTACATGAGATGATTGCTATATTGCCTCATGTTGCCCACATTCATCATATAGACAGGCAATAACACTGGTAATTGACATTTGGACATGCCTGTCTAGTCAACCATTTCTCACAAGATATGTGAGGTAAGTGTGTACAACAGCTGTTGTTCCATAAGCATGCTGGAAATGTAAGGACAAACAGTGTTTACCTGTAGGAAATGAGTAGGATTGAGTGATATAGCAATTAGTAGCTCATGAAGTGTGTACATGTTCTGAACAAGTGCTGAGCATGAATAAGCAATACAGATAGGGTGTTGGATAATATAAACTCACTGCCCCCCCAATAGGTACACAATCACATATCCATGAACACTACAGAGCCCCTGTAACCATAACTATGATGGTACAAGGTACACTCTGGCTGCATGTGACCTGTTCAAATCCCTGGTCGTATAATACATATATGGCAAAAGTTTGCTCTACACATACACTGCCATGTAAAACATAGGTTCATGGCAGTCTGTGAAAATACAGAATGGATCACACTAACAGTTATCACAACCCACAAAATGGAGACGCTACTCATAATGGGAGGCACAGCGCTATTACCCTGCTGAGTATGGTCTGAAAGCCTATGAACCTTAATTAACGTAGATGTTGTTAGCAGTACAGATGTAGATGACAGTACCAATGAATTCACACTGCATAGCATACCTGTGAGAGATCAGAGGACATCATCACCCATACTGTGTTCCACCTACACTCAGTATACTACATGTACCTTTGTATGTCACAGGAGTGTTCTACCAGTGGCCTGTTCAGAGAAGCAGTACTACAAAAGGTGTCTGAGTGACATGTGCATATCACACCAGTGGCAGCTACAGTAAAACAGGGTTAATGTTTTGTACTCCCCTGTCATTGTAGCCCATACCACGCAGACAAATGGGAGGCATCTGCATATGTGAGAATGTGAATGGCCATGACCTAGGACCAATAGCTGACTCAGTGTTGTGGACAACATACAGCATGGGCTTTGTGGGTGAGGTGCGTGACATATGTGCACAATCTGACAGCTGCTTATTGCATTGTCACCGCTATGTTAATAACCCTGTACCCATTAACTACCACCTAGGCAGTGGTCAACATTATGGACACTGTGTGTAAGGGATAGCACTGTGCAGTTTGCCTTCCTGAGCTAGTGACATCACCAGGTCTATTAGGTAGTCATAAGAGGCAACCCAAGTCATGACAGGGTGCCATCCATGAGCATGGAGATCATTGGACAGCCATACTCAGCACTCACATGGCAAATATCAGATGACATATCACCTTTAAGGGGTATTGACCATGCCTGGATGGGCGACACCAGCCTTCACAATCCTCCTCTCCACTATGCAGCATGCTGCCTACCCTGCATAAAGACATGTGCAACACTGTGGTGTTGGACATGCTACATGTACATATCCTGATCTGAAAGACATACGTCATAGACAGCCACCTTCCTAGTACAAGGGTCGCCACATGCTGGACAGATCCCTGTGCCATACATGTGACATATCCCTTCCATACCATGCAACCCTGTCCAACAAAGCTGCACATGTCATCTCTGTCATACATGGTGCGATGACCGCATGATAGATGTATCAGCGACTGTCTGGATCAGTAATGTGGCACTGATTCACCTGTCGGCGGGAACATGGCTGTCAGATACAGCTAGAAAACCTGACATCCTATGGCCATACATGGCCCAGGTCATACACACTACTACATGATCTTGGCCGTACATGCTATAGTTGATAACCATCCCTGCTAATACCATCCGGCTAGCCATTGTCCCATGTGTATCACATGTGCAACACAGGTGATACGTGGCAGGATGTTGAACTGCTGTACAGTGCCGTGTAGATGTATATGGCAAAACACATGAATGTAAAGGTTTCCGTGCGCATGTCTGCATTGTCACTGCCCATGTCCATGAAGGCAGTGTATGTGATGATATGTGACATATACACAGCATCAAGGTCAACAGCATTAATGTGCACACATCCAGGCATGTGCTGATAGATAAGAACACCAGTATAAGCAAACAGACATGCCCACATCAAGACAGCATTCACATGGAGTATGAGCAATGTAATGAGGTGACACACGTATATGGTGATAATATCCAATCCCCATCGGGTGTTACATGTGTGTGAAACAAACATGTCAGTCATGTGAGTGTCATGACGATTTGCAAAGACAACTGTTCATAAGTACTAAATGTAATACACATGAATGTGCATCCGTATCTCTGTGCATCTCTGAGATGCTGTGACCTGTCTCCATCATTATGTCTTACAGATCATGCCTCGATCATGACTGCCGGCATATAGCCGCTTGGAGGATGATGCCCTCATACCATACCTCCATGATAACTATGAGGTACTGTTCAGCCATGTGCCACAGCATGCCCAGCAGCGTGATGACCTGTGGCAGGAACTTTGCAGGAGAGTTAATGATGTGGGTGGCCATAACCGCACCTACCAGTAGGTGCGCAGACACTGCACGGACCTGATCCGACATGCGAAACAGCGTGCCAATGCAATCACCAGGGAACAAGGTAGAACAGGTGGTGGGCCACCAACCCAGCCCCCACTCACACCTACCGAGGAGCTACTGGCCAGCCTGGGGACCCCATCAGAACACCATCCACAAACTCTAGCTGTCATCGTGGTGGTGGGTGTCTCCCAACAACAGAGCCTGGAGTTGCCTGGTAAGTCACTACGGCACATATAAATATTATATCCCATTTAGTCGCATGTGTCACTGTACACTATGTAATGTAACATCATATGCAAGGCATGTTTACACACATGCCGCATACTGTAGTATGCTACCCTGTGTATGCACACATGTGCATACTCCATAGTATATGCTATTGTACTGGCGAATGTGTTAACATGCAAAGTGCACCCTGTAGCTGTCATACAGTCATGGATAATGATCAAACTGCTGTGTCACCCCTATACAGGTACCTCTGGTGTGCCGCAGAGGCAGCAGTCCATTGTAGGTGAGACAGTTATCAGTATCAGGCATGTGAATGCACAGATCTATTCGCCATGTGGCCAGTTAACACATGTACACATAATGTATGGTCCAGTCACGATATACAGGTCACAGCTTTCATCAATCACACTGGCTACCCATGTGCAATATATACAAACCAAATGAAACACCAACATTAAACCACAGTAACTGTCATTGCTAGATGTGTGGACAGCTGTCCATACAACGGTGGAGGCGTTGTTCAATGTAGGAATATGTACTATACATCAGAACAACACATATGGGGTACGCAAACAGTACTACACAGTGAGCTGGGATATGGGCAGCCCACATGATTCACCATTGTGGAATGTGCCCCTGCAATGAGTGCAGACATTGTGATGTGCCATCTGACATGTCCCAGACATGTAGTGGTCCGGCTGCAACATTGTCACACTATCCCATAAAACATACCCCACATACCAAACATACAACCCTTTGTCTGTATAACCCTGTGGACACTGGATTATCTGACATCTATGGGTGTATGTCATATGGGACAACACAGAAGTGTGACATAGATGGCCATCACACACATCTGGCCAACACATGTTTACACATGACCATGGAGGATGGCCAGAGACATGTAGTAACACACAGTAGATGTGTTGTGTATGTGTGTACATCCTGTTGCACATTGTCTACACATGGTCCAACTATAGCCTTTGTTGAATGGTTATATAGTAGATGTGGAACACTGGACATTCTAACAGCCTGTGCACAGCTTGTGGAAGTGTCACTTAATTCGACCACATACGATGTGTTGCACATCATGACTGTAGTCACCTGTACAGCTTCCACATACATACACAGACACCACATCAGGCCAGAGATACCGTACATTTCCCTTGCTGCTGTTGGACATCACTGTCAGCCATGCACCTCGTGTGTGTGGTACATAAATGTCATGTGGAACATGGTGTATTGACCAGTCTGCCATGTGTGGACATGGTTGACAGGCAGCTAAGAAATGTTAGCAGTTGTGCAGGGGTGTCATCGGTATGTCTTCCGGTGACCTGTCACACATGACACAGCATGGTTTAGTGTGTATACACCTCAGCGACGTGGGTCCCAATCCACAGTATGTATGTATTGTGTATGCACACAGTCATGGCTATGCACTGTATGTGTATTCCACACTGTATAGCAATAGAGACACCTCAATATTCCATGCAATGGCACTGTATCTGTACTTCACACTGTATAGCAATATAGATGCCTCATACCACCCTCAATGGTCATACACATCTGCTAAAAGTGCATTCTATCTGTAGGGCATACAGACAACACTGCAATGTGACACCATTACACCGCTGTACGTGTCAGGACACCATTGTGTCAAACATGTATGCATGTCACTGCACACATCAGCAGATTACATGTCATACTACATGTTAATGTCAAGGACATATGCCTCACATCAGCCATGTGTACTGTTAACCTGTGCTGGTCCACATGGCGTATCACAGGGATGCATGCTTACTACCATTATTGTGTGAAATGCATGGCTTCTGCTATGACACATGCTTGCTGTTGTGTGCAACCCAGGGATGTAATCTAACACTGTTAATGTCTGAGCTGCATGTCATCTGCTGTATCACATGCATGCCGCATGCCTTCTGTCATATCACATGCATGGTTGTCTGTGTGTGTCTGTGTGTGTGTATGGTTGTCTTTGTGTGTGCATGGTTGTCTGTGTGTGAGCATGGTTGTCTGTGTGTGTGCATGGTTGTCTGTGTGTGTGTGTCTGTGTGTGTCTCTTGTAATGTAGAGTATTTGTTTGCCTTCACAGGTGATGTAGGTGCATTGCCCTCCTGCGGTCCATCTGATGTTAGTGTCCCCACAGACTCTAGCAGTGATGAACAAATGCTTAAGGTACAGGCAGGGTTGTCAGGGGCTGAATCTGTGCCTTTGGTTGCCATCCCACCTATATCCCACTCTTCCCCACACACAGTTCTCATGCCAACACATACCCCATCACCAGTGGCCATAGAGGAAGGACAGTTACCATGTGTTAGCTTGGAAAAGGAATGTGTGGTGGCTACGGAAGGTGTGTCGTCACACCATGGTGTCAGTGAAATGACCGCAGATGTGCTACACAGGCATATGGCCAGTGCTGCTCGTAGGAGGACCCCTGGCCAACATGCACCTGCATGACAGAGCGCAGCAGCTGGTGTCACCAGACACATGTTTCAGACTGTAATGGCGGCACAGGCACGTGCTGAATGGCAGAACAGAGAAGGGCAGAGGCTTCAGAGGGCTGATATCCATTCTTTAAATGAAAACATCCAGGCATTGGCAAATGCTCAACAGCAGATTGCTGACATTTTGGACAGGCGATTGGGTGACATGGTTGGAATCCTTGACCGTGGCATGGCAATCCGTGAACGTGAGCTGTCTGTGCTGGAACATCTGGTAGGAGTGAGGCATAGACCATGTGGACGTAGGCCAGCTACACCACCTGGTGCAGGTCTACGCGAATGATCTACCTCACATGCCCACTCCCATAGTGCCGGTAGCAGCAGCAGTGCAGCTGGTGCTGCGCTGTCCACACCAGGACACAGCAGGCCATGTGGACATGGCCCTGGATGGTCCCAGTGGGGACACAGTTCCAGTGGACATGTGTCATCGGACAGTACCCATTCTGTACCTCTGTCTGGTAGTGCCCATGCAACCCCTGGCAGGCACAGGTCATGTGGCCGTGGCCGGACACAGTGAGCTGTACATCCTGGTCTGTACAATCTGGAGCTGTCAATGATACCCATGTGTAGGCCGGATACATGGCAGAACTGTGTGCACACATACACGCACACACCAGTAAAATCTGTAGGACACCAACACCCACATGCATAATAACTACACATGTCCAAGTAGATCACAGGCCCTAACCCACACATATGATGTCATCCACTGGTGCAGCCTAGGCCCCTGGCAAACATTATCACCCTGTGCATATGATGATGCCTGTGCCACATCCCTGTCATCCACACCATCGGTGCAGGGACATGCTCATATGGTCTGATGCACAGGGTGAACAGAATAGTGAGATAAGTGTATATTACAATTGTTGTGTACTGTTGGCACACAGCAGACATACCATGTTGTACAGGAAAAGCCTGCATTGTTTTATGTTCACAGTATGTGTCTTGGTAACAACAGCCACATCATATTGGTAATGATGCCCTGCATCCCTCCTTAAGGTCTAATTGCATGTGCCATTACGTAACAGTGTTTGTGGTTAGAATGCATTGTTTTATGTTCACAGTGTGTGTCTTGGTAACAACAGTAACAGCATGTTGGTAATGATGCCCTGCTTACCTCCTTAAGGTCTAATTGCATGTGCCATTAAGTACCAGTGTTTGCAGTTTCACATGTGTAAATGTGGAGTACTCACAGGTATGGATGGCAATACCAGCATGCTATACGTAGCCTCAACCTCACTGTTAGAAAGGCTGACATTCCATAGATCTCTACACACCTACTGATCCAGGAGCATGTGAGCTGTGTACTAGGCTACAGTGGCTAGAGATGGGACATCCATACCAGGTGACATCACAGGTACAGCTACATGGTGCAGAGGGGTGTACACAGTGGTCTAGCTGATGTCAAGGGTAGGGGCCAGTTGATAGCATGAGGACTCACTGTGTAGCAGTAAAACACTGTCACATTACAGGATGTGAACACACACAGACATACACAGACACACACGGTAACACACCCACACTCACGGGGTCAACGACACTGTAACACACACTTGTTAGTGTTGAGGTGAGGACCCCTGCCTATGTGGTAATCACCATTACAGTACTGTGCACTCACATGACGAGACACAGAATGAACATGTACAGGTAGTCAGTAATGCGTAAGACTGACGGCATCAACAGGGTAGTAGATTGCATCACCTTGAGGGGTTAGGGGCCCTATCTGTTCTCAATGGTAGCATACATCCTCACTCCATGCACCAGACAGCCATACATACGTACACATACACACACTGGAGTCCACACATGTCCTGCACATACATATAGCTAATGTGTGTGATACACACACCACCCCTGCCTATGTCTTGCTGTGTACACTGCAGTATGCACAGATCTCTACAACAGTGTACAGGGGTGTGTAACAATTGGGATGTATTCCCCACCATACGTGGCATATATGGTCTCACAAGCAAACACACATGGCAGTAGTGTGAATCAAACACCTGCTATCTTCTGATACGTCTGATAAACATGCAGCAGTATTGCCCGCATTACAATGTGTACCGACGCTACCTTCAGCAAGTGTGCTGCTATATGCACACGGGAGGACTTAAGTGTTACAGGTGTCAACTGCTTTACAGTCAGTGACACCCTGACCGCTGTGTAGGTTGTATATCTTCACCTTCAATTACCGGAAACATAGCTTACTGTTTGCACATGTTATGGTAGGACGGCTTGTGACACACCTGTGAGTTGTCTTCAGCAAACATCCATCTGCAAAGGTGGCCCACCACTTTATGTACACACATCCATACCTAATGTACATCTTACCATATTGTCAGTATTTCACCATATACAGGTGTCAATGATGGGACTGCATTGCAACTGCATGTTGTAGTAGGACACAGATGAACTGCAAACATCAGCTACTGCTCATGCATGGTAGCTGAATGCACACCACTACATGTACGTGTGTATAGGTCCTACATTCCTGTCATGTAGCCATGTTTGTATGCATTGCAATTGGTGAATATGTGTGACATACATGACACATGGACTGTTGTATGATATGATAGTTGTCATGGGTAACCAGTACAGAGGGAAAGTTAACTCAGTCAACGTTGCTACCTTATGTACTGTTAGCATTGAACAGCCATGGACCTACCTTCCATGTGCATGCGTGTAATTGCTGTAGCCATGTGTCTGCCCGAAGGACAGCATTAGCTATGCTATGTACATATGTGTTGTGTGTGTGTGGGGTATGTACATATCCACGGCGGTTACATGTATGCCACATCCAAACATGGGTGTATTGCCTGGTGTACAGCAACAGTTATCTGTTACAGCTGTATAAGACCCAGGGCCCCTGTTATGTGTACAGCCGACCTGGTTATGAATAGTGGTATCAGTGCATGGCGTAACACATGATGGAACCCTGTCAGTACATGGGTAGTCTGCACAGTTGCTGTAGAGCTAGGTACAGTCCACTGGTCATGAGTAACATGGTGTACTAATGTATGGATGTGTGTTGCTGGTCCAAGGACACAGTGATGTGTGAGGGCTACATACTACAGTGCGGCATTTACCACTGTGATCTGCACCTGACACATCTGTGATGGCTTTCGAGAGTGTACTGGTCAGTACATGCGAGTGGTCTTCATATACTTGGGGACACTAACACCTGGAGCGGTCCGTAACGGTCTTATGGCCCACATGTCTGTATCTGAGGTATGCAGTGGTAGTGCTGCTATTGTGCACAACTGAGCCTTATGCCAGGTGTTCCTCACTGCACAGATGTCAGTATTCCCCATTGTTGGATTTCGATTGGCAGCTATGATTACAAACGCTACACATCTAGCACTATTTAGCATACACATACAATGCAGTTGTCCTGTAGGTGTCAGGGTGTTTACCTGGTCTCAGGTTCTTCATCTGTGTATGGAATTACATGTGCGAAGTACCCACTCCTGCCAGGACAACACCATGGGTGGTATTAATGTGCCAGGTTTAGATTGGTACAGCTAAGGTGATTGGTACAGCTAAGATGATGGACAGAAGCAGACGTTGTGTAGAAGACCGGTGTCAGACATATGTCGTACAGCGTTCATGCTAACAATGATGACTATCGACACACTGTGCCCTTCCCTGTTTAGAATCTATGTGCATACAAGACAGCCCTTCGCTGCTAAGTGTGTGAGCATGCCCAGTACGCCGTTGTGTAGATGGACACATAGTGCATTCCAAACTGATGTGTGCTACTGTGTGAGCATGCCCAGTGACACCTTGTGTCAGTTGTGTGCCTCTGTGTATGGGCATGACCTTTGTTATCCTGTATAGCGATAGTGGTCATCCAAGCATCAGATGGCCATACCCCACTTCAGGATGGATTCCTACATTTAACACACTGGTTCACAGGTATGTACACCGTAACTGCCAGCATCCATGTCGATGTCTGTATTCCTAGAAGATCATATTGACTGTCTTGAAAGGTGTACTGTCTGTGGCACATCTCGTATCTATGTAGTGTTGTAATAGTGCTCCGTAGATAGCCAGTTGTCTTGCTCACACCACTGCCATGTGTTCGTCTCTGTCTGCCTTGGGACACTAATATGCTTTTAGACTGATCACACTCCATACAATCCCTATCGGTGTCTTTTCCTTTGCTGATAATGTTACCCACCTAGAAGTATGCCTCTGGGAGTGCTGTGATCCAGTAATCTCAGTAGCGCATTCTGTAACTGCGTAATGCTGTAGTGTGATAAGGTAGTCAGGTCTATGTTCTAATCCCAGCCCTGCTGTGTGTGTGTTTGTATCCAGCTGCCTGGGGACAGAGTAACGCTTTTAGACAGCTCACTCTCCGTACAATCCCTATCGGCGTCTTTGCCTTTGCTGATGATGTCACCCATCTAGAAGTATGCCTCTGGGAGTACTGTGATCCAGTAATCTTGGTAGCGCGTTCTGTAACTGCGTAATGCTGTAGTGTGATAAGGTAGTCAGGTCTATGTTCTAATCCCAGCCCTGCCGTGTGTGTGTGTTTGTTTCCAGCTGCCTGGGGACAGAGTAATGTTTTTAGACAGCTCACTCTCCGTACACTCCCTATTGGTGTCTTTGCCTTTGCTGATGATGTCACCCACCTAGAAGTATGCCTCTGGGAGTACTGTGATCCAGTAATCTCAGTAGCGTGTTCTGTAACTGCGTAATGCTGTAGTGTGATAAGGTAGTCAGGTCTATGTTCTAATCCCAGCCCTGCCGTGTGTGTGTTTCCAACTGCCTGGGGACAGAGTAATGTTTTTAGACAGCTCACTCTCCGTACACTCCCTATCGGCGTCTTTGCCTTTGCTGATGATGTCACCCACCTAGAAGTATGCCTCTAGGAGTACTGTGATCCAGTAATCTCGCTAGCGCGTTCTGTTACTGCGTAATGCTGTAGTGTGATAGAATAGATGGGTAGGTGCTCGATTCCAAGACATGACAGGTGTGTGTTTGGCAGTCATACCCTATGTGTTGGTATCTGTGGGTGGCTAGCTTCAGGATGTGTTGAGTGTGTTTTGTTGCTTTCCTATATAGTGTCCACAGATCGCATAATCGGCCAAGACACTGGATTGTCCACACATACATTCGCCAATAGTTCTGGTGAGTAAATGTCAGCAGCCCTACTCTTACCCTTAATACAGTCTGACCCATGTGACGCAACGAAACACACTTGTCTTGATAGTAACACCACTACATAATGCAGGTGGCACATGTGGTTTCCTTTTCATTCTTGTCTAATACTTTGGTGTCATGTGGTCCACTGTTGTGATATAAATGCAATATCTACGTATGTGTCTGTATATGTATATGTGTGTGTATGTATGTATGTATGTATGTGTATATATATATATATATATATATATATATATATATATATATATATATATATATATATAAATATACATATATATATGTATATATATATATATAGATATATAATATATATAATATATGTAGATATAGATAGGTAGACATAGATATATACATATATGTATGTGGACATAGCACTATTGAATGTTTGTGCTGGATGATCTGTACGTGATAACCTCAGATGTATGTATATCTGCCATGGCATAGTGGTAAAACACATTGTCTGTGGTGTGCAGGGTCCCGGGTTCTAGTCGTGTAGACACCGGTTATTTTGTTGCTGGGAAGACCAAGGGACATCGAATACGGTGATAGTAAGGCACCTTTAACCAGTTGTGTATGGATCTGAGCGACACTAAGCAGTGGTTATTAATTTGGAGGGTCGGTATGGATCATATAACTATGCATTACAAGACTATACTATGCAGATGAGGTTGACAATAGTGAATCCCGTTTATCCCCAGGGTGTGATGCAGATCCCAGGAGTGTATGTGTGTAGATAGCCGGGTGCAGGGCTCGAATATAGATGTAAGCATGGGAGGGAGGTCAGCTATATTGTACGTACATTGCAGAACTGTGCCTCAGGAGTGCTCCTGCCTTAGCATGCCTAAGCTAGGGGTGTGTCTATACCTGCCTGATGACATTGAGAGGGACAACAGCAGTAGTGGGGTAGTCAGAGTGAACAGGCTGCACAAACAGGTGATGATCAGCACAATCAGCAGATGACATGGCCACCCCGCACCTGAACACTATGGTAATGTGAGCAAGCATCATACACACAGGTGTCTTCCACACTCTACAGCACCGGTGTATACCTGCAGGAACATTTCACAACACAGTCCAACCAAATGAGAAGGGCTGCAGCAGGAAACATAAACCAACATGTGCAGGAGGCTGAGGGTGGTGAGGATGTGTATGCTGCTGAACAACCGTTAGTGAGGTGACATAAGACTTTACAGACCCAGGGTAACTTACCAGGGGCTACATGAGCTGGAGATAGTGGAGCACTATGGGGTGGATAGAGACCTCCTACAGCAGCTTGTTGACCTGTGCCAGCCACACCTGACACATCGAACAGGCCGAGGGAAACCCATCACAGTGGATACCACGGTATGTGTTGGCATAGGTATACTAGCCACAGGTACCTCCCAAAGCACAACTGGGGATATCATGGGGATCTCACAGGCATCTGCATCCAGAGTATTGCACCAGTTCACAGACGCCATGTCAACACATGCTAGTGAGCACGTACATGTCCTCAACACACATGATTTGTAGACCAGCAATATGCATCTCTTCCACCACATGGCTGACTAGCCTAGGGTACTGGGTGCTATAGCCTGCATGCACGTACACATCAAAGCACCACCCGGTGAGTGGGGTAGGGCCTACATTAACTGCAGGGGCATACCTTCCAACAGTTAGGCCATATGCAATGGCCAGGGCATTAAACTGAATGTGTGTGCTGTCTGCCCTGGAAGCTATGACAATTCCGATATATGGCATCTGACACAGCTGTACCACACCTTTGCCAGTATGGACATCCCCTACAGTCTCCTAGTGGGGGATGCTGGGTAACCACTGGAGTCATGGCTGATGACACCCATCAGCAATGCACACACACCTGAACAATCACACCATAATGAGGCAGATGCACAGGCAAGACATATGATTGAGCATGTGTTAGGGATGCTCAGGTCATGGTTCTGGTGTCTGGATACATCCGGTGGAGCCCTGCAGTATTCACTAGCTACATGCACACAAATTGTTATGGTATTTGCTATGCTACACAATCTGATCCTGCAGTAACAGTTGCAGCAGGAACAGCATGGGGCAGGGCCACATGGCCCACCATCAATGCCAAGGCCTGTACAGGCACAGTGTGACTTGGAGGAGGAACTACCTGAGCTGGGCCCAGTAGGTGAAAGGGCCGTGCACAGTATGACCTGCCCTTGGCAAAGAGGCAACACAAGGCATATGCACTGACACAGTAGGTACCCAGGGATTTCACCCTCTCTGACTCGCACAGACAGTACACTGGATGCCAAACATGCCACTACCTGTGCTCAGCCATGTATAGGAAGTGCACTGTGTGCATCCAACATAGGCAGCCCTCCAGCACTGTCCTCAGGTCCGGAACACCCCCAAGGTAAGTCAATCGACCTAACAATTGGCAGTTGTATTAGAATGTGCATTTACCCGTTGCTTTGGTATGGATGTGAACATACAAGGGAATTTGGTTGCCAACTGTTAGGGCAGCAGACAGTACACATCCGTAGTGGCAGCATGATATCTGTAGCACATACCGGGGTCACAATAGTAGCCAGTAGTACACAGGGTGTCCTAACCCACTGCAGGTTATGGGATGAACATCGTGTGTGTCCATACATCCCACACAAGTCTCATACAGCTGGACAGATGTAGACCAATACAGACAAATGCTATACAATGGCCTCTGGATATGCCCAATGAATGACCCCAACCCCCACAGACACACACAGACTACAGCAGGCCAGGCAGTTGGATGTAGGTTGTGAAGGCTAGGACGTCCCACACCACTATGCTGGTAATTAAAGCTAGGATCTGCCGTACACTGGTTTGTCTCCAACCAGCAATTTAGGTAGGTCCACACACTGAAATGGAGTACCTGGCATACCAGTACAGTAGTGGCAAATGTGTACAACCATCAGCTGTGCCCCCCTTCCAACGTACACATGTGAGAGTCATGTGTGCCACCCCCGGTGCTGTGTAGGACTGTGGATGCAGTCTGATGTCCCCCCACTCTGTGCAGAAATGTAGCAACTGTCAATGCCACATGACCATTAGCTACCCTGCAGACACAGCATGCCACCTGTTGGTGTACAACGCAGGGGTTGGCACCACAGTACTGACTATCTGTACATGTGACACATGCGATCCAGTTGACCATACTTGGCATGCTCAAACACATGAAGGTATGACGGTAATGTCGGTCGACAACATGCGTAACAGTCATACTGGGCATGCTCACACACTGAAACACAGGATGGCCAGGTCTGCAAACACCAGTGGTCCGGACATATCTTCCAGTACATTGCTATACTGTTGGATGACTGTGCTGTATGGTTTGTGTGTGGTACTGTCTATTGTCTGTACATATGCCATGGTGTATTGGTAATTCACATGAGCTGTGTGCGCAGGGTATTGCTACCAACACATGCAAAGGACGGTTCTTTGTTTGCGGACAGAACGACGCCTTTGGATATGGAGTGGGTAAAGCACATTCCAGCAGGTGGGAGCGGTTG
The DNA here is from genome assembly GCF_019279795.1 of Protopterus annectens. Taxonomy (NCBI): domain Eukaryota; kingdom Metazoa; phylum Chordata; order Ceratodontiformes; family Protopteridae; genus Protopterus; species Protopterus annectens. Next base: position 505,928,604 of record NC_056740.1, on the reverse strand, counting down.
TGCATGGTTTTGCATGGTGTTAAGCACTGCTGACCTCTGTTTACAGCTCCTTATACTCGTTTAGACTCCACCTTTCTTTAACAGTGCACTACTAGCATACTGGTAGACAAACACGCTTACACCCGCTCGCTCACTGACATTTGTGCTTATATTTGTCACTCACGCTGGGTGTGCGTGATCCCTTGTGATGCGTATTACATCGGACTACATGATTACAGTATCGGGTATGTCTAACCATTAGGTGACGGCAGGCGTTCGACTGTACGGACTCGGCGGCCTGTCCAGTGACATAATCATATTATATGCATGTTCCTCATACAATCTGCTCCCATCTGGCTGATACATGGGAACCGATACTCTGCAATGCTGACATGTGAATGTTATTTGGTTAACATAGCTCTCTGCCGGGTCCTGCTACCACATACCTAATGTAGGTTTTCCACCTTTTAGATTGGACGACGGGAGACTGTAGGAGTAACACCTTTCCCACTTTGCATGGGACAGTCCCTCATTAGGCATATGTGTCATGTGACAATACTCTAGCCATTGCAACTGTCCTGATTAGAGGACATTCTTATATTCTACGTGTCTGTAATAGTTGCATGTAACGGTTCTTGTATACATGACACGTCGATATGTTATGTGAAGTAGCATAAGCAACTTGACTGCTGCTAGACTAAGCTTTGATTTGTGCTAATATGTATATTTCTGTACTATGCATGGCTGTAGATATGTTCTGCCCTGGTACGTCTGACATTTCTACAGAGCAGGTCCCACTTTGGCCATTCGGAATGGTGGCAGCCCTATAGGACCTATATGTAGAGCTATCACATTTGGCAAAGCAACACATACCCACAGCCAGTAGTAAACTGACTACTTCACCGGTTTGCATACGTTAAGGTTATTCTTGTAGCATTATAGTTGCTAATACTGTTTCCTATAACATGTAGCTGTTTCTGATACAACTAAATCATTTTATGACACCACTGTACACAATATATGACCTCCTTTCCCGAAATCACAGGCCATGTGCCATAACATTCATTTTGCAGGACACAACTGCCCAGAGTGGTGTGTCCCTCACAAAGGCGAACAAGTGGTAATCCAAATCTATTATGCCATCATCTACCTAAGATGGTCAGCGAAATATGCGCTTTCCGTCAGTAGCAGACCTCACATACCAATGGGGGAGAATGAACACTGTATCAGGGACACTGCATAACACCCTGAGGGACACATTTAGATGATTGCTTCTATTAAACAGACACATTGACAGTCACAGGGGTATGTATTCATTCACGTTTGTCGAGGTACATGCTGTTTATGACTCATACATGTTGTCATCAGTCATTAACTGTATTCCACCACCTGTCCACCTAATATCAATAGTTCTGGAAGTGTTTAGTTGGACTTTGTTACATTCTGATTCATAAATATGGATGTCCATGCTAATCGGGTACATGGCACTGATATAGTCCCTATGTGTTCCCCCAATGGTTTACAGACTATCCAGTAGATGTGCTCTTCAGGTTTGGGAGGTATAGGCGTCTGCTATGCCCACATAGGAATATTAATGACTTCCACTGGGCGGGCCTACTACATCTCTGTCAACCAGCACCTGCACACTTAAGCCCATTATTGCATACCCATGATTCACCTACCTGGCACCCCTCTACAGCACTCATGACATATACTTACTGTGAGCGCAGCTGGGGTATGAGCATACCGCTACACATTGCCCACTCTCCCCGTCTCGGGACACATGTACGTTTTGTCAACCCATGTGTTAATACACTTGCACAACCTACTGTTCCATGTACGCCTACATCCTGCTCGCATCGATAACCAGGGGTTCACACGTAGAGTGAATTTATTATACATGTTTAAAGTGTAGACCTTGCAGATCTCTCCCACTGGTACTTTCCTGCCGGTGTTTTGGACAGCAGCAGTGTATTTATCTTTATTACCTGTCTGTATGTCTGACCAGCTTAGCTGGGCGGTGTGGGAGGTAAACGTTTGTTTATTGGACCTCCCAGTAACATATGCCCGGTCTGAACATATGTTACCCATAATTGCTGTAAAGTAACCTAGTTATGCACATGTGTATATCTACAATGACATATATATTTGTTTTGCGTATGTGTATATATCAATAACTGTTGTATGTGTATATATATATCTAAATATATATATATATATATATATATATCTAAATATATATATATATATATACATATATATATATACATATATATATATATATATATATATATATATATATATATATATATATATATAGATATATATATTTTGTGTGTGTGTATATATATATATATATATATATATATATATATATATATATATATATCTATATAGATATATATATATATATACATCTGTGTGTCCGTTAACCAATACATTTCCCGGACATACCCACTTACACATGTGTATTGGGTTTTATCTCTGCTTCAACAGCATACTATTGCCTTAGTCATTATAACACTGACACTTCACTCCGGTTAACTTGTAATAAGTATACAGCACGTTATACAGCGGACAGATGTCGCACTTTTTTCATGCCTGGAGTACCGCTGATAAGTGTGATGTGATACAGTGTCATCTGACCTATTTCTCGTCTGGACAGCCTATTATTCCTGCTACTGTATTTGTTTCTGTGCACATCCATATTATTGGTGTTTCCCTTCACATTTGACTATTTCATTCATTCATATATACAATGAATATTATACTGGACATCACTTATGAATTCACTACAGGTATGCAATAGTCCTGTCAACAAATGTGACGGTTGGTGTACATATGTGTACGGACCTCTGTGATACTCGGGGACTAATTTCAATAGTGACAGGGACAAGGCAATGACAAATCAGGGACAATCACGGACAGTTCTACAATATTATACTATTAACTTGGAACATGTTGACAGATTCGGAGACATATGTATTACTACTTATTTTCTGCAGTTAAATGCGTCTATTACTCTTAATTCTTGTCATTAGTCATTCTCATTCAACACCTTTCCTCCAAAGGTCACTGGCTTTGTGAGTGATTAAGAGACTGGCCAGTTATTGTGCGAATGCTCTGACCATTGGTAGGGTTGTCACATTTTCATATGTACAGGATGGGATATATTCTGGAGACACCAGATTGTTTAGGCCAACACATACCCACGGTCAGTGCAGGGTTTAGAACATTCAATATTTTCCTAGCTGAGAGCCTATTCCTTTAGCACTTTAGTTGCTTATTCTGTTTCTTGTACAAATTACGTATTTTATATCCAGACATGACTGCTTTAGGCAACTGTTACATGAAGTATGGTACATAGTTATTTCCTACAATCACAGGACATTTGCCATTGTATCATTCTTGGTCAGGACACACCTACCCAAACAGTGACTGTCCCTCACACAGTGGGTCAGGAGGTACCCTGTTTACGTCAGCGCCTTAATCACCCTATTTCCAAGTGCCACTATGCGAATGTGTATATATTCTCTCAATTATTCATGTGGGGAGACGTGCGTCACGGGCAGGTGTTTGATCCTGGGTACTAGGTTCTACATGACCGTCTAGGGCTGAACAGTCTCGTGCACAACTACTGCACATTCAACTTGCATTCAGATGTCTACAGGACTGGACATTGTGTCGTGATACCAAGTCTGATGTTTACACAGGTTACATATCCCATGAGGGATATCCAAAAATTGAACAAGACCAATACTGTCCATTCTTTTGGATTTACGAAAATGTGTTAGGGTTTTACATGCAAGGGATACATAGTTTGCAATCCTGACATTGCCTAGGGTGACACTGCCTACTACATATGAGTAGTGGTCACTATGTGTAGATATGGCTGCGCCAAGCTAGTAGGCCGAGTATGGCTGGATTTGGTGGACGTTCAGGTATGGGGGGCGGGTTGTGCGCTGTGGAGGGAATGATGGGTATTCAATTATGCATCCAGGTGTGTTGCATTTGGATGGGCCAGTTCCATCCAGACCATTCTGTGGGTATGTACCGGTGACGTTTCTGTACATGTGTATCGCACATTTTAATATTCATATGTTTGTGTGATTGTGTTCTACAGTATGGCCTGTCAGGTTGTATTGCAGATGTGTATACTTGTTCTTTGTGTTTCTTTCTGATTCACCCGCTGCTCCCTCATACACCTCCAGTTCACCTATTCTGCATCCAACACATACTCGCCTTTGTGGATTATACCATTACCCACCCCCCCCCCGCACACATATTCCTGACACTCCATCCATCCCTTCTTTGGTTGATGGCTCATGACACGGTCAAGGGAGCACATTGCATACACTACATATGTCAGGTACCTGTATGGTTGTGTGGACTACCCTGGCGTGTTTCACCTTCCACATGCTGTACATCACGCACATAGGTACACTCCCATACTTAACTTTCATGACATGGTTGGTACACCCGGGTAATACCCGTTCAACTGTGACACATCCTGACAAGAATGGCTTGGACCGCATATGGGCGGATTTTGGCCAACTACTCTGACCATTGGTAGGGTTGCCACCTTTTCATATGTCCAGGATGGGATATATTCCGGACACAAATCAGATTTTACAGGACAACACATACCTATGGTCAGTACTACGGATAATACTTTTGTTTTCTGCCTGCATGTTAGCTTATTGTTGTAGCAGTTTATATGCTGCTTCTGTTTCGTTTTCTTGCTTATTCTATTTCTTGTCATGTGTGGTATGTTACATACGGACATACCTATTGTATGTGACTATTACATGCGATGTGGGATATAATTCTGTCATACGGTCACTGGATATTTACATTTATAATGGTTTTGGTATGGAAACAACTGCCCAGCTGTGTACTATCCCTCACAATGTGGGACAGCTGGTAACCCTGACCATTGGGCTAGACGTAGCTATTGGCGGCATGCTAACATAATGCGTTTCACTTCCACTTGGTATAACTATCTACACTGCGTTAGAATACGGGCACACGGTTTTCAATGTCGTTTGTTCGAGGGATGGAGACTCGATATTCCCTACCGTGCATTTGTGTTTGCTTCTTAATTTTGTGTTTGCAAGAACTGTCTTGCATGCTCTGCATACGTTTCAGTATCCATGGACACTGACAGGTGTGATTACTATTGCAGGAAAATTGTTATATTCAAGCATTTTAGGTTGCACGTCAACAGCCGACATTTCCACGCCTCCATGTGGCACTTCGACACTCCCTATGCACTCACGTTCGGTTCCTATGCATGTGGCTGTGGCGGCAGCACGCCTTCATTAATATGCATTTGGCGCTACTGCGCCATCTACATGCCACGCGGTCAGTGCAAGCCTAACGTCGGCCTTGCGCCGAGCTTCATGAATCCTGGGCATGGTTATTCTCTAATAGCAAATAACCACTAAATACCCCACTCTATTTCTAAATTTAAACCTTTCGGGAACAAAGTGTCAAAATAAACTATTAATTTTGATTCCAACTGAACTAATTTCCTTTTAAATTCATCACCCCCCAAATTATGTTCACCATATGGATTTGCCAGTACACTAAAGAAAAAACTCTCTATATGACCTCCATGTGTGCTGCAAAAGTGCTGTGCCACTGGACTATCCAATCTCTTATTTCTAACATCTCCTAGATGTTCCAAAATTCTGACTTTTACCCTTCTCTTTGTCTGCCCCACGTACCATTTACATGGTGTGTATCCACATCCAGTGATGTAGACCACACCACATGAATTACAATTAAACTCATTTTTTTACAAAAAAATGTCTTCCCATTGATAGTCCATCCATCCACATTTTTTATTTTTCCACATACTTTGCAACCCCCACATGGAAATACACCTTTCTACTACCTCAGTTTTATTTCTCATCCTTAATAATTCTCTCAAATTATTAAACCTCCCATATGAAAAAACAACCTTTTCAGGGAACAAATTACCTACTACTTCATCTCTACAAATAATAGGCCAAAGATCATTAATCAACTTTCTTATTTCCCCAGAAAAAGGGGAAAATTTACTAACAAAAAGCAGGGGTTCAGCTTCCAATTCATAGAAGTAATTGGTCTTATTAACTTTCCTACTTTGAACTAACTTTCCATTTGATATCCTGACTCCCCTTTTATTTTCCAATTTTCCTAGGGCTTCATTTATGCATTCTATGCTGTAACCACGCTTTAATAACCTATCCTTGACCAATACAAACTCTCTTTCTAGAATCATTACATCAGAGGTATTCATTTGTATTCTTTTGAATTCCCCATATGGCAGTGACTTAATCAAATGTTCAGGATGAGCACTACTTGCTTCAAGAAAACTGTCCGCTGCAATCTCTTTGTGGAAAGGTTTGTACTGCAACAAGCCATTACCATCAACGTAAAATTCAACATGCAAGAATTGCATACATTTCCTATTTACTCTATAGGTAAATTGCAAACCAAATGCATTACAGTCTAACAAATCCATAAACTGATCAAATTCACCAACATCTCCACTACATACAAAAATCAATCATCAATAAATCTTTTAAATATAACATTATTTTTTTAAAAAATCAGTTCCATAAATAAACATATTTTCAAAATATGACATAAACATAATTGCATATGAAGGGGCAAAAGCAGCCCCATTGCAGTTCCTTCCAACTGTAAATAAAAATTTCCTTCAAAAACAAAATAATTATGCATCAAAGCAAACTCTAAAAGTTGACAAATGTATGTAGTTTTGGGTCCTTCTCCCAACATTTTCATAACTGCTTCCAGACCCATTCTAATATTGATATTGGTGTATAATGAGTTTACATCCACACAGGCATAATAAAGGTAAGAGTTCCACTGAATTTTCTTGACTTCTTCCAACACATGAGATGTATTCTTGATATAAGATTGTATTCTTGGAAGATGTGGTTTTAAATGGGAATCCAAAAAATCCCAACATTTTGTAAAAAAGAACCCACCCCAAGACAATAGGTCTACCAGGGGGGGTTTCTAGACATTTATGAATTTTTGGAATAACAAAAAACATAGCATCTTTGGGAAATTTTACATACAATTTTTTAACATCTCCACCAGCAAAAAAATCCCAGTCTTTCTCCCCTTTCCAATAGATCTAATAAAGAACTTTTGAATTATTTTACTGGATTAACACTCAATTTTCGATACACCTTATCATCTGCTAACAAATCCAAAGCCATGTTGCTGTAATCCTTTCTATTTAAAATCAACCAATTCCCTCCCTTATCTGCCTGTGTGAATGCAAACTGATAGCTCAAAGTTGTTTCAAAGCTAACCATTGTGCTTTATCCAAATTCCATGATTTTAACCCAGACAAACATCTATTGTATGCAAATTCCACCTGTTTACATAATGCACATTCAAAAACATTAATGACATAAGTACTTCTTGGGGGCATGAAAGAACTAACATATGGCACTTTGGGTACTATTAACTTACTATACCCAGTTGAGAAACCTTCATTTGTTTCACATTCATCTTCTTAGTCTCCACTTTCCACATCCCAAAAAACAAAGGGGTTTTCATGCACTGAAATATCCAACAAATAATTATCCACATTTTCATTGTTTAAATTGGTTAATGCACACATATCCCTTTCTAAACAAACATTTTGTTTTTTAGCACCAAAAAACACCCTCAGATTTAACTTCTTGCAAAGTGCTTTGATCTCATTTACTATATTTACCAATGAGAGGAAAAATGTAGGCACATATTTCGTGCCTTTGACCAGAACACTTTCCATTGCTTCGGTCAAAACCAAATCTGACAGATTTACAATTTCCAAGTTTTTATTTTTTACTTGATTTACATTTTCTACCATTACATTGGAATTAAACAAAGCTAAATGCTTAGGCATAGAGCCAACAGGTTGGCTAAAGTTATAGTTCATCTTCGGCTGTAAAGCATTAGTACCATGGTACTCGGGGAGATTCAAGTCTGTTGAATGTTTAAAACATACCTTCAACTGTCTCACTCGACAGTTTAGTTCTTTCTCCCCTTTCCCTGGAACCTTCTTCCTTTGCTCTTCCCTCAATTCTGGTCTTCTGTTGAGTCGCTATCCACCATAGATAAAACCTCTTCTGAAGCCCTTCTTACATCCTCAAAGGATACACTTTTCCACCCATCTACTCTTACTTGGAAAAACACCATTAAAAGTACTAATGCAATGATACAATATGTGTTAAACTATTTTTGTAAACCAGTGCACTGTAGCTGGTGTAACATGCAAGTGTGACTGCATATAACCTGGGATACTACCCATGTATGAAACAAATGTTGTGTCTTTCGGCTTTTTCCCAGTTAGGGGTCTCCACAGTAGAGCTCCGGTCCGCTAATGATTGGCAGTTGATTTTTACATGCTGAGTTGCCAGCCCTAATGCACAACCTTCAATGAAGGTACACCCATTCACTCATGTCTCCACAGAAGACGCTCTAGCTGAGAATCGAATGGGACAATGTCTTGCTGTGAGGCGACAATGCTACTGCAGCACCACCACCGCGTACATGTATGAAACAAATACAAAGAGAAAAGATTGTGGTACTACACATGTAGACTCAGGTGTCCCATACAGTATACTCACACCCCTTGCTACTGTAATGACAGCACATAGAAGCATGTTATCTACAGGGCATTAAATACACTTATTAAAGATGTCATTACCCTGCTATTTTATCAGACTGGAATGTGATCACTGGTTACCAGGGCTGAGCTATGCTTAGCAGGTTTCAGCATTGCTTAAATGTAAATGTTAAGCAGATTTGTGCACTGGTAAGTGAAGCCTACATGGTGTAAGCACCTATTCCTTTAACAGTACATTAGAACTGCTTACCATCACACAAACACACACAGACATGCTTAAAGCTGCTCAAAACTGCCTTAACCACTCTGTATCCAACAGTCCTTGTTCTGACTAGCAACAAAATAAACTGCCCTTACTGATGTTGAACATAGCCAATGCAATTTACCAGTATGCCACGTCAGCTGTAGAGTGTTAGAATGTTTTCTCAAACATACCCTTCTTTACAGCTAGCTTACAATAAGGAAGAGACAATATGCAATTAGGAAGGATTGGTATCTATAAATATATATATCTGAATAGAAACATACATAAAGAGAGAGAGAGTGAGAGGGAGAGAGAGAAATAGGGAGATCCATATATGTGTACAACAATATATAGATACATTACCAATAAATACTGAGGTGTATATATATATATATATATATATATATATATATATATATATATATATATTACATTTGATGACAGGGAATGCCTGACTGAGCTAAGTAGCCCTTTTTCAGTGGAGGCCTGAGGAGAAAAGCTCCAAGAGAGATTACATGATTCACATGCAAAGTAGTAATACATAGACAAGTCACAAAAAGTGTACATAATGCAAGACTCATAAAATCTTAGTACAATGAAGTTAAAGAAGTAATAAAAACATATTTACATGTGCTTAAATCTGGAGGGTGTTGATATAAGAAGTAGAATACAATTGTCAGGATGGATAGGAGAAGGATCTAGGAGAGAGTTAGGAGATAGAGGAGACAGGTTTAAGGGGGATGGTTACACTGACATATCCATTTAGTTTGTAGGTATTGTTTAGTGGCTGTTTTGAATTGCTTTTGATGTTGAAGGGTCCTGATTTCTAGTGGTAGATTATTCCAAGTCTTAGCATGGTTAAAACTGTAGAGATTTTGTCCTATCTTAGTTTTAGGTTTATGAATTTGTAATAGCCCTTGGGTGGAAGCATGGAGAGATCTTGTTGGGGTGTAGTAGGAGATTAGAGTAGACAGAGTTGGACAATAAGAGGGTTTGTAGAGAACTGAATGAAAGATCTGAGTCTGAGTTAGTTGTAGAAGGTTGGGTAGTTCAAGCCAGTGTAGTGCTTTCAAAGAGAGACAGTGATGGGACTTATATATATATATATATATATATATATATATATATATATATTCTGTGCAGCAAATCTGCCAATCTTGTTGTAGGTTGTTTCTAGTTTGGCTGATAATCCAGTGTTGAGGTTAGTTAGAATTTGAGAACTATAGAGTAAGGTGGGTAAGAGGTAAGAGTTAGATAGGGTTAACTTAGCTTCCTTATTAATAAAACTTATTTTTATGGTACAGTAACCCCAGCTTCTGATGCATTTTCTTAATGCAATTGTTGATATTTAAATCAAACTTTAAGTGGTCAGATAATGCCTAGTAATTTTATGTCCCAAAATGCCCATACAGACATATGCTGTTGATAGACTACCCACAACTGGGGCAGCATGCATAGTTGGATAGAAAAAGCAGCCATGACACTCAAATCTCCCCTCCCCCACCCCCACAGTCCAAACAAATAAGTGAACAGTACACTGCTACAAAATCATGATAGGCCATACACAATGGCCAGACATACAACAACCTCTTAGCAAAACAAATAAAATGTCTGAACATAGCAAAGAAAAATACAACCATCCAATAATTCACATAAATCATTACCAGAAATAAATGCCTTAATCACAAGAAGCAATTTGCACAGCCTCCAATTACATTCCTCATTTATCCCCCTACAGGATAAAGTATCACAGTTAATATTAATACATTGACTCTGTGCATATCAATTGTCTTTTTATGAATGTTTCATCAAACTGTGGAGTAGGCATTTTCAGAAACAGTACCTTGGGACCCACTACTGTCCCCATGGTGATATTTATTCAAATGTACGGCTATAGAACTGTCATATTTCTTATCAGTAATATGTCTCACATGATCTAACAGCCTAGTTGTAAAACATGTGTTACTGCCCCCACATAAAATATGTTACAAGGGCATCTAAAAGCATTCGCTATACACCAACCTCTTGAATGTACAGACTTCAACATGTTTCCCAGCCTTCCCCCTCAACAGGAAGTACATCACTAAATACTGATAGACCAGTATACCTATCAATCTACTACTGTATGATATCTGGACAAAGCCTGACATAATTGGTGGACAGAGGCCCAAATACACGGCCATACTTGAAATATTGCTGTTATACACTGAGAAAGTTGCTGGTGTTACAGGACTTGTTGTAACATATCTTTTGTGAGGGATATAAAGTCAGAAAAACAAGTGGATGTTACCATTTACATAATGCAAGCACCAGAGTATGCTACTGATTTACCACGGACAACACCTGTCTGGCAAACAGCCCATAAACAACAGGCTAACCTGTGGCCATTATGTGGATGGCCCTACAGTTGAGAGCTATGCAGAGACAAAACTTTGTCAGACTGAAACCCATACAGAAGCAGCATGTGCAGACAAACCCTGTTATACCAGCAGTATTCCAAACATATAACAGCAATACTCACATTCTGCCCCTAAGTTTTGAACTCTCTCCACCATTTAGTTGGCTTGTTTCCACAAGCCCTGTCATAAGAGGTAGTAGCTCGCACAACTCCAGGATTCTTCCTCACAAGTAAGGGAAAGGGCCAATGCCCACATGGAGTACTCATTTATAGGAGTGTGTTGCCATGACATTGACTATTGGAAGAAATACACAGCTGGTCTGCATGCTTTTAGCAAGTGGAGAACCCTAATAGGTGCACAGGCCATCACCTGGTCATGAGCATCACCTACAAAAGCCATGCTGCCACCTATTCAAACCAGCTCTATACCTGTAGTGCACAGAGAGAGAGAAATAAATGCAACATAAAGTGGAAAAGAGAAGAAAGAAAAAAGGTAAGTGTAACATGTAAACAAGTAATTGAATGTAGTACTTGGTCTGTAATAATGGGAAATATGATTTGGAGGAATATATGTCCCAACAAGACATGCTGTACTCATGTCCTGGTAAACAACTGCTATGGCCATAGCATCTGGTCCTCTCTGCAGTGGGAGAAATCACAGACATACCTCTCAACTGTACAGATCTTCACAGAATGTCCACATTTTACCATCATGTATTTTTGTCTGTTCCTCCTGAGATCTGTACTTTTCTGACAAATAGCTGACGGTTGAAGTCATAAAGTAATGACAAACACTTTAGTTTAAGACTCCACATCCTTAAGAATATTCACTGTAATGCAAAATGTATCATCCTATGAACTTCCTATGTTTATAACAGGAATATTTAAAGACTGTCCCTATTTATCCCCCCATCATTTTAGACTTTGTCCAGATGTGATGCTCTGAGAGGTTGTGAGGTAAGATCACAGCTCAGGAGCCTGACTCACCCTGGAAAAGGACAGCTCATATATGACAACCGCTGAGGTGTCTGTCAAGCAGTTGTGACTATGCCACTGCTAGGCCAGTTAATGGGATGTTTTTCATATCCATGTTACCTGTGATTATGAGTATGACACATGTTTGCCTTGCAAAGCTAAGAGACCTATAGGGGGCATGTGCATAGTAAAGTACTGTTGCAGACATGTGTGTTCAACTGCCTGTGATAAAGTGAATTAATAACATTCAACTGTACAGTATTCTGCTGGACAATCCGTACAGGTGTGACTGATATCTGTAGTCACATAAACATATACCTGTGTTATGTCAGCCAAACCATTGTCAGGTCTGTGAGCAATGACATTGTAACATAATTGCCTTCTTATGACTGTTGGATATCATCCAGGTTATTACAGTGATGTCAAACCCTACTGTGCAATCAATATACTAATGTATGATGCAGCTATATTAATACAGTATCAATACTGATGCCCCTTTTGACACCCATTTATGTGTGCCATTGTCCGGATGTACTGCTGTAACAGGTTGAGAAGTATGATTGAGCGGCATGACTGTAAATACACTGTGCCATATTAACATACAACAGAAATGCATACCAGGTATCCCCTGAGCACATGTATGTATGCTTATGTTCAGCTGGAATGCACAAAACTAATCACATGGGTTTCAAGGATTCAGGTACATAGGTTGTGCATGTTGCACATGTGTGTAATATCAGTGTCATTGCATAAAACAGATATAAATGTGTACAGCTACTGGTTGTTGCATTGTCTTGACACAGATATGGGTACTAGAGTAGGCATGATATTCAGGTCTATATTACCATCTCGAATGGTAAAAATGTTGAACACTCACATGAGCAAAAATGGACTAAAACGAACTTGTATTTTTGGCAAAAGACATTTGCTGTTCGAAACAATGAAAAGTAAAGCCGAACACAAACATTCTGACTGGCCACAGTGTCGACCCAAATGATCGACACATTTGAGTCAACATTGTGGCTGAAACCATCACGTGATAGCCGTATAGGACCTGATGTAAATCAGACTCTTATATGACATATCACGTTTTTGTAGGGGGGCAATCCCCCCTGCACCCCCTCTGGGGAGCTGTGCCCCCACCCCCCTACTAATATATTCTAACTCCGAGATCACACTAAAGTGGGGATATAGATGAATTTCCAATCCCCACTGTACTGCAATCTCCGTGCAGAAAGTCGAATACACTTATGCGAATGCACTACTGCATTCTCATAAGTGTGTTTGACTATCCCATCCATTTATGTTTTGTGCATGATATTCTGATTTTTGGCAGCAGTGCTGCCAACAGAATGTCGTTCTCACAAAACATACTAAACCCATTTTCACAGTTGCCAGGACCAGGAGTAAAACTCCTACCTAACTAGTTTGCTACACTATAGCATTGCGCAGTTATCACAAGCTCCATGGAGCTTATATGTTGGAGAGCTGTACAAAGGTATCTTTCAAGGTGAGTGACATCAGCAGCAGTGCTAAAGGAGGGGTAAGGGAAGTATAGTAAGTGTGAATGAATAGAAAATCAGGTGTCTACAAAGACATACATACTCGCCCACACAAGCACACATATTTTCACAATTGCCAAGACCAAGATTAGAACTCCTACCTAACTAGTTTGTTATACTATAGTATTACGCAGTTATCATAAATGCCATGGAGATTATATGTTGGAGAGCTGTCCAAAAGTATCTTTGAAGGTCAGTGACATCAGCAGCAGTGCTAAAAGAGGGGTAAGGGAAGTGTAGTAAGTGTGAATGACCACAAAATCAAGTGTCTACAAAGACGCACACACTCTCTTATACAAACACACACATTTTCAGTTACCAGGATCAGGAGTAGAACTTCTACCTAACTAGTTTGCTACATTATAGTATTACACAGTTTTCACAAGTGCCACAGAGCTTATATGTTAAAGAGCTGTCCAAAGGTATCTTTGAAGGTGAGTGGCATCAGCATCAGCACTAAAAGAGGGGTTAGGGAAGTTTAGTGCATGTGAATGGCCTCAACCACATTCATCTAGAAACACAAACACACATTCACACAACTTAACATTTGACAAGACTGAGATTACAACTGCTACATGGATACTTATTTGGACTGTAGTGTCACACAGTTATCACAAGCACCACTGAGATTATAGGGCTGGGGGCTAACCAAAGGTATTTCTACAGTGAATGACATCAGCACATCATGTGATATAGGCCAATGGGATGTGTACTGGCTGGGAAAGGCCTCATAATGGGTGACATCAGCAGCAGTGCTAAAGGAGGGGATTGTCTCTGTCATTTGCATGTCTTACTCTTCCCCACATCTCTGTGTGTGTATGTTTGACATATTATATTATTTTAGCCTTAGATATGTGTGAGTATGAAGTATGAATGGTGTACAATTTGGTGTGTGTGCACAGACAGCTGTGAATAACCGATATATGTAGCCCACTGTGTTGTGAGACATGTGCTTCATTTCCCTAAGTGTAGGAGCATGTCCAGTATGACCTTCTATACTGAGTGTATGCATCCATTCCAGGGAGGGTTGGACTCCAGTTCAGGGTTTTGTGCACTACAGCTACACATAGCAAACTTTTTTCTGCAGGATATCTGTAGATATGTTGCCAATATGGAGACACAATGGGCATAACATACGTGGGATCCTGTAACTATTGCTGTCTGTACTGCTTGTGTGACATATTTGGCTGTAGCATATATTTTCTGACATATGTACTGTTTGCACTGTGATGTATCATGTCATCAACTACTGACATTTATCATTCTTTGCTCACAGTTATTTACTAGGGAAATACAGGATGAAGGAAGCTGAGACCAATATTTTGAGGCATGTAGACTACACATTCTGGCACACACCTGCCATTGTGGAGGGGTTGCTACAGACAATAGACTGCTGGTTCTGTGTAAATGGTGCAGCACCTTGTTATTATGCTGGCTGGGGATCCCATCCTTGTGCTTTTTTCAACTGCATGGAATGGCCATATCCTGCTGGGGCCATAACTCTCAGCTGTACAGATACACCCAGGTTATCCAGAGGCAGGACTCATATATCTGGCCAGTTTACCTTCGCACTGTGGTTTACAAGCAGTTTTGTACCTATTCATGTATGGGTTTGCAGTCAGGGAGTAGTATGGGTGGACATTAGCATGTCAGATTTCACACACTCCATGCCATCCATGCTTCTTCACCCCCCCCTCTGTTATTCTCTCCTCTTCCTAACATTATGTAAGCAATACCTCAGAGATATCCCTATAGTTTGGCATTTATCCTAGAAGTATTTATGACCTGGTCCATAGTCCTTGCAGTAGGACATGAGGTGGCAAGCTACTGGCATTTGTCAACATGGCCTTGCATTTGTTTTCTGTTTACTGTTAGGATGTTAGTAAGGACCCCCTGACATTCTGTACATAGTCACTATGGGTGAGGCATGGGCCTTTGCCAGAGGACTGTAGGCCATTTGAGAGGGCTGCAGGCCATTCATTACTGCATTTTTACATGGGATTGTGGGGGAGGGTGCACACCTGCATACTTTAAACATTTGCAATGACTGTACTGGTATTCTGATTACTCTTTTGGCTTCCATTTCATATTGTATTGTGCGCTATCATGCAGAAAGGAGGCATATCAGTAGAGTACACATGTTAGTTCTTAATGGCATACATTTCTGTTTCAGACATCTTACTCTTCCAAACTAGAATGCAACTGCCAGACCTGTTGTAGTATGCCTGTGTACGTCTGGTGGGGGGCTGTTCACCATTACCATCATTTGGGGGCCTTAGCCCGGACTTTCTTTATGGCCATCTACACCTGTCCTGATAAGTGAGGCTGGTGGTGGGTATGTGACCTTCACTGACATCCATGTGTGTGACCTATTGACACCCACAGTTGTTTGGGCCATCACATGTACTGCAGTGGGGGCTGTCACATTCTGTAGTGCTGCCTAGTATGTTGACACCTGTATTTGTTGTGAATTTCCTGCTGTCCCATATAGCTGTATGCTGCTATCCCATTCAGTCACCCAATTCCCTTGCATATTTGCATCCATATCATACATACAAGTATGAGAACATACTACTCCATTCAGTAATTGATAGTAAGGGTGACTTACCTTGTGCGTGGGGTGGTATTGAAGATGGTACCGGAGGGTTGACTATGCTGGCTACATGCAGTACTCCCTATACATGGTAAAGCACAGGTAGTGTCATGTTTGACATCCCTTTTACTGCATGTGTGAGTCGGAGATAGGTATCAGTCCCTGGGTCCCTACAGTGTCAGTGTGTGTGCTATGCATTGCCTCTTTGCCAAGGCCTGGGCATACTGGGCATGCCTCCTTCTGCCTACAGGGGCAGGCTCAGGATGTTCCTCCTCCAAGTCCCTCTGTGCCTGTGCTGGCCTTGGCAATGATGGGGGGCTGTGTGGGTCTGCCCCCTGCTCTTTCTGCTGCATCTGTTTCCGCAGGATCATATTGTGCAGCATGGCACATACTATGAACATTTGTGTACATGTAGCTGGAGAGTACTGCAAGGTTCCCCTGGATATGTCAAGGCAGCAGAAACGTAACTTGAGCATCCCAAACATATGCTCTACAATGATCCTGGTTTGTGAGTGTGCCTCATTATGGTGTTCTTGTTCAGGTGTGGGTGCATTTCTGATGGGTGTCATCAGCCACGGCACCAGTGCATAACCAGCATCCCCCACTAGATGACCATATAGGATGCCCCCCCTGGCATACCCCTGATACAGCTGTGAGCAATGACAGATGTGGGAGTCGTGATAGCTTCCAGGGCTGCCAGCACACATTACATTCATTAAAAACCATGTCATTCCATTTAAAGTGCCCATTACTCAATAATAAATATATAAATATACCATATATCCTAGCAAACATATAAATACACCCATTAATAATGAATAAAGTTAACTTCATGTGATTCAGATATCCATCAGGTTTCAAACTGTCCCGTAAAGTCCACAATTCATATATTACTAATATATGTGCGCACACATATATTGGCCTTAATTTTTGGGTGAGATACTGTTGGCCAATATATGTGTGTGTGTACTTTCAATGGAATGGCATGGTTTTTAATGAATGTAATGTGTTCATTGGTTGAAATTAATTTAAAAATGATGATGTATTAATATAAAAATCATCTGTCTGATGTAAAAGATTATTCTTTTGAAGGTGAAAGCTGAGGTACCAGAATGCATCAGTAAAGAGCAATTTAAATATTTTTCCTGGTGTGCTGTTTGTATATTTGGGATTATTTCACGGTGTTTGTGTTTGTGATTTACACTTTTTCCAAGGGAGAGGATTATGGCTGCAGATGGTTCCCATTTCATCTCTGCAGATATCTGGAAGTAGAGAGATTCTAGGATGGTGGAGGAAGACCCGTTGTTGACGGGAGAAGTAGGCCTCAATGAAGTAGACTTCTATAGACTAGAAAAGTTACTTATGAAAGAGGTAATGTTATATTATGATATAAAATTACTTGAAAAGTACTTGTCGTTGGGACATTACACCCAGAGGCCTTAGAATAAACAAATTGCCCACCTTTGATTTCATGGAAGATGAAAATGATTTGTTAAATGAGTGAAAAGCTGCCTCATTGGCTTGCACAAAAGTTTGGTTGAGCGTGCTAGTCAAGCACAACTTGAGGCAGCAGGACAAGTTAAGGGCGGAAATTCTTCGGGTCCAAGCTGAGCTAGCGGAGAAGGTTTCTAATGTGGATTTTGAGAACAAAGTGAAGGAAGTAAAGGAAAGGGTTGTGAAAGTCGAGGAAGCAGTTACAGTCCAGAAGAAAGGGAAACTACAAAGGGATATGAGTGACTATCACAATAATGCCATCTTTTCCTGGCAGTGAAAAGAGCCTGGGGGGGGGGCAGACAGAAAAACAGTCAGATGGGTAGCAGGAATCAAGACTTTCGCGATTCTTCAGTATCCTCTGGAGATTTGGCATTGAACAGTAGTAAAAAAAAGCATGTCCTTTGAGGAGCTCAGCGAGGAGTCGAGCATTTAGAATGCAGGAAAGGAGAATTCAGAGAGTGGAAGAGGCCGAGGGTGAGTATAGAAAAGAGGTTCCAATGATGAAAACCTCAGACAGAATGAGGGGTGCCAGCAGGGCCGCAACAACAGAAATGGGAAGAAGAGATATTGAGGGAGACCTCTATTATTCCAACAGTGATGTGCTAACTTTGCCAAAAAGTGGAACAGTGGGAATAAATGATAATTTGAAAATAATAAATTGATTGGATCTAGTATTGGACAACAATGTTCTTTCTTTATTGGACAAGAGTTCTAAATTTATCCCTACTTGTTTTCCTAGTCTGTCAGAGCTGAATTTGGACATTTCCAGATTTTGTCGTAAGTTGAATTTAAATGTATTTTTTGAAAATAGGCAAAATCTGTCTAGGAAATGCAATGCAAACTATGCCATTATGGGTGATGTTGATGGAAATCTTGGGGGTGATAGTGTGAATGATGTAAATGATTATAGTGACAGCACTGAGGATGATCCTTTGTTAAATCTCTCTCTATATAATTTTGAGGAAGAAGGTGATGAACATGAATGAAGGGGGGGGTTGACGTTTATTGAGAACGATATAGCTAGACAGTTTCTCACTGGTTATGGGAAAATGGCTTTACTATCAGTACCTTATTGCAGTGCCTTCATGCAGCCAAGTTATCGGCTAATATAGCCACTTTTGAAAAAGTGTTACGCAAACAGGTAGAACTGCAGTATACCACATTTAAAAAAGTTTTGTGCTATATAATATGTCTAAAGGTCAATGGAAGGTGTTACAATGATTAAGGGAATGTAATAACAAGTACATTTTTACACAAGCAGACAAGGGCAGAAACTGGGTGATTATGAATGTCGCCCAGTATAACAATATGGTCCATGTGTTATTAGAGGATCATTTAGTGTACATAAAGCTTGATAGCAATCCAGTGAGGGAATTCAATGAAATGTTATTGGAAATATTAGAAAGGGAGAGAGACTGGGTTTTTTGAACACAGCAGATGTCCAAAAGCTGTATATAAAACTTCCCAGAGATGCGTTGTTTAAAGTAATTCCCAAGGTGCACAAATGTATGAAGAACCCTCCAGGAAGACCCATAGTATCGGGTAAAGGGGCCTTCCTACAAAATGTTGGCTTATTTTTGGACTTCCACTTAAAAGGTTATTTAAGTAGAGTTAGTTCCCATATTAAAAATGGAAAGATGTTATTCGATATGTTAGGGGGCTTGGAATTTATTTATTTATTTATTTTCAGTTTGATTACCGGGGAAGTCCACTGGGCCAGAACGTGCCCATTTTCAGTGGAGGCCCGGGGAGAAAAGCTCCATAAGCAATGCGATACAATAAAGGTTACATAATGTTAAAGTGAAATACATGTATAAAATTCATACAGTCAGGAAATGCAAATGCATAAAATGTACATCATAAGACACAATTAAAGATAACAGAGAACACAGTTTAGGGTTCCACAATTATTATTAGGCAAGTGTAGATGTGAAATCTTTGTACACGAATATAAGACATGAGTGGGGGTTGAAAGCAGTTAAGAAGATGTTAGGGGAAGGCCCTCAAACCGACTTTTTGATTTGTCTGTTGGAATTTTCATTAACACACAATTTATGTTTAACAGCACTTATTACCTACAAAGGGAAGGAACAGCAATGGGTGCATCATTTGCCCCAGTCTATGCAATTTTATGCATGGACTTTTTTGAGAAGGTTAAACTCTTTAACACAGGGTTTTACAGGAATAAGGTTGTGTTCTTTAAAAAATATATAGACGATTTAATTTTTATCTGTGGGGGGAACTAGAGGAGTTTGATTTGTTCATACATGAGTTGGAAGAGAATGAATATGGTCTTGGCTTTACCTTTAAAACAAGTAGGACATCAATCCAGAACTTGGACTTGGAATTTTATTTGGATGAAGATTTCTTTGTAACGTTTAGACCCTATATAAAAGAAACAGTGGTCAATAATTGTTTGACTGCTGACAGCATGCATGTCCCTCATCTTTTGGATTCTTTACTGTATGGTGAATTTTTGCGAATTGTGAATAACACATTCAGAAAAAATGATTTACCCAATGAATTTAAGTAAGTAAGGGACAGACTTTCTAGTAGGGGATATAATGGAAACACTTTGAAGGCAGTTGAGAACAGAGTTAGAAGAAAGTTAGGGCTAGCACATGAGACATCAATTAGAGAGGGTAGGGCCCCTATTTTCAAAAATATGGAGATGAATAAGGTTGAAACATGAGATCCTCTATTTTTTGTCAACAAATATTCTCCATTTTCAGACATTTTAAGAGATTTGGTAAATAGGTATTGGCCTATCGTCCTTAGTGATGAAAGATACGGAGACATTTTTACACACAGGGTTACCTTTTCTTATGGTAGATTTAAAAACCTAAAGGAATTGCTGTGGATGGGTAAATTACACAGCAGATTTGACAAAAAGAGTAGCTTTCCTTGTGGAAAATGTATGTTGTGTAAGAACATTAAAAATTTGGATGGGGTTAATATTAATGGAAAGCTTTATAAAGCTAGGGATTTGTACAACTGTGACTCAAAAAGAGTTATTTATATAATTGGATGCAGCTGTACGCCCATCCAATGGTACATAGGCCAGACCAAAAGACCTGTAAAAAAGAGAATGATGGAACATTTCGGGGATATAAGGAGGATCAAATTGGAGAGCCCGTGGCGGATCATTTTATACGGGTACATGGGAGTTCCAATGAGTCTTTTTTCTTTAGTGTGCTAGCCAAACCGAGTTTAAATAGGGGAGATAATTTAGTCAAAAGGCTAATTCAGTTAGAGACCAAGTGCATTATAAATTTTAGGACACTATATCCCAATGGTTTGAACATGGAACTAGATCTAAACTTTCAGTAATAGGATATAAACTTGTCCGATATTGACAGAAGCCATTTAGTTGGATTTGGCATTATTTGTCCCAAAGCAGTGCATAGCAGTTTATTTGCTGTTTTATAATTGGTTAGGCCAAGTTGCATTATATTGTATCATAACTCATTTATCTCTGTTGTTCCATTCTCTTTCTAAAAGTTAGCCAACAGTATCTCACCCAAAAACGAAGGCCACTATATGTGTGTGTACATATATTAGTAATATATGAATTGTGGACTTTAAGGGATAGTTTGAAACCTGATGGATATCTGAATCACATGAAGTTAACTTTATTCATTATTAATGGATGCATTTATATGTTTGCTAGGATATATGGTATATTTATATATTTATTATTGAGTAATGGGCACTTTAAATGGAATGACATGGTTTTTAATGGATGTAATGTGTTCACTGGTTGAAATTAATTTAAAAATGATGATGTATTAATATAAAAATCAGCTGTCTGATGTAAAAAATTATTCCAGTGAAGGTGAAAGCCGAGGTGCCAGAATGTTCCTGTCCACCCTATAGCGCTCCACTATCTCCAGCTCATGTAGGCCCTGGTAGGTTACCCTGGGTCTGTACACTCTTCTCCTCCTCCTCACTGTGGGTTGGTTGTCAGCATTCTCCTCCTTACCACCCTCAGTCTCTAGCACATATTGATGGAGTAAAGCTGCAGCAGCCTCTAAAATTTTTAGTTAGTTTTGCCAGTTAAAAATCCCCATCTGTATACACCGGTGGTGTAGAGTTTGTGGGAAAAAAACAGTCTGAAGGGTGTTTGCATAGTTTATAGTAGTGCACTGAGCTGCTGCATGTGTAATTGGCTGATTCTGATACATTCTACCTGCCAGCTATGTTAATTCTCCTTGCTTGCCTTCCTACTGCTGTTTCTCTTTCCCAGTTCTTCCCTGTTTAAGCCCTGAGGCATGCAGCGCATACCCAGTGCTGAAATGTAAACAGTCCTCCCATTTCCTCTGTTTTTTTTGTTTTGTTTGTTTACACCCATTTAGGCTATGTACACACTGCTCAGGCACATCTGACACACCCACTTCCTTAGCTGTGCTTAGCTCAAGGGGGGGGGGGTGACTGAGACTGCCTAGCAGTGTTTACATTGCCTAAACCGGCGTGCGCGGTGCACACCAGGTTTTAAACAAAAACAAAAAAAAAAACACAAGAAATAGCAGCTCTGTTGACATCTGAGCACTGGGTATGCACAACACGCCTCGGGGCTTAAACAGGAAGGCAATGGGAAGAGAAAACAGCAGTAGGAAGGCAATCAATTGGAACAAGCATAGCTGGCAGGAGGAATGTATCAGAATCAGCCAATTATACAGGCAGCAGCCCAGCACACTACTATAAACTATACAAACACCTTTACTCTGGATTTTCCAACACACTCTACACTATCGGTGTACACAGATGGGGAAATTTTACCTGACAAAACTAACAAAATGTTAGGGGCTGCTGTTGCTCTCATACATCAATATGTGGAAGAGACTGAGGGTGGTGAGGATGTGAATGTTGACGACCAACCCACAGTGAGGAGGAGGAGAAGAGTGTACAGACCCAGGGTAATCTACAAGGGGCTACATGAGCTGGAGACAGTGGAGTGGTATAGGGTGGACAGAGACATTTTACAGCAAATTGTTGAGCTGTGCCAGCCATGCCTCACACACAGAACCAACAGAGGGGAACCCATCCCAGTGGATACCAAGGTATATGTAGGATTAAGAATACTAGCCACAGGTACCTTCCAAAGGCCAACTGGGGATATCATGGGGATTTCACAGGCATCAGCATCCAGGACACTCTACTAGTTCCTGGTTGCCATGTCAGCACATGCCGGTGAGCACATATATTTCCTCAAAACCCATGAGGCATTGATCAGCAATATGCATCTCTTCCACCAAATAGCAGAATACCCTGAGGTAGTGGGTGCTACAGACAACACGCACATACACATTAAAGCACTACCCAGTGAGTGGGGTAGGGTCTGCATAAACTGCAAGGGCTTCCCCTCCATCAACTGTAGGTTGTGTGCAATGCCCAGGGCATTATCTTGAATGTGTGTACTGGCAGCCCTGGAAGCTATCATGACTCCCACATCTGACATATGACACAGCTGTACCAGAAATTTACCAGTAGGGACATCCCATATGGCCACCTAGCGGCGGATGCTGGTTATGCACCGGAGCTGTGGCTGATGGCATCCATCAGAAATGCACACACACCTGAACAAGAACTCCATAATGAGGCACACGCACAAACCAGAATCAGAACAGAGCATGTGTTTGGGATGCTCAAGTCACGGTTCTGTTGCCTGGACATATTCGGTGAAGCCTTGCAGTACTCTCCAGCTATGTGTATACAAATTTTCATTGTATGTGCCATGCTACACAATATGATCCTGCGGAAACAGCTGCAGCAGGAACAGCACGGGGCAGGGCCACAACCCGCCACCATTGCCAAGGCCATCACAGGCACAGAGGGACTCAGAGGAGGAACAACCTGAGCCTGCCCATGTAGGCAGAGGAGGCATGCCTGTGTCTATATCATGTTATCATATGATGTAAGTAGCGAACGCTATTTCATCATACCGATAATATCGAAACAACAAAATATCGAACAAAAGGAACAGAAAAATTTTTCCCTGGGAAAATATTCATTGCTCCGTAAAAAAAAAATAAACTTAAACACAAATTTAAGTGGGGGGCATCGCCCCCCCCCACCCCCCCAAGCATTCGCTATTTAGTCCATTCCATAGCGTCATATAGACCCAGTGTGCCCAGTATGCCCAGGCTATGGCAAATCGGCAACTCATAGCACATACACTGACATGGTAGGGACCCAGGGAATGACACCTCTCTCTGACTCGCACTTACAATAAAAGGGATGCCAAACATGACACTACCTGTGCTTTACCATGTATAGGGAGTGTACAATGTGCATCTGACATAGTCAGCCCTCCAGCACTATCCTCAATATTGGCGCAGCCACAAGGTAAGTCACTCTTCCTATCAATTGCTGAATGAAGTAGTATATTCTGCTAGTTGTATCTATGGTATGGATGAGAGCATGGAAGGGAATCGAGTGGCTGAATGGGATGGCAGCAGATAGTGGACACCTATATGGGTAGCATGAAATCCATAACAAATACTAGTGTCAACAAAGTAGGCAGTACTAGACAAGATTTGTACTCTACTGGTATGCCTCTAATCTGCATGATAGGTCAGAATACAAAACAAAATGGAAGCCGACAGAGTACCTGAAATACCAGTACAGTCATAGCAAATGTTTACAGTTGTCAGGTGTGCCTCCCCACCACAATCCTATGTAGAAATGTAGTAACATGTACATGTGGGTTTAATAATAGTGGAGCACAGATTACCTGAGCTGGTCCAATTTACCAGATAGATTGTTGCATGTGTACAATATGCAGGCTTCTGTGTGTTAGGTTGTTGTGTGTTCTATATTGTGTGGAAGTGGTCAGCATGTAGGCATGGAGGGTTGGGTCTTACTGTTGATGACAGGGCCATGTTCTGACAACTGCAGTGCCAACCACAATACATCTCAGCAATACCCAATTCAGCAGTCATCCATACTCACTGTCCAGATGTCAATATCTGTCACCAACTGAAAGATGGACATGCCATGAATGTGGGCCCAGATATACACACAGTACACAGGTGGAAGTACCCTAGACAGAGTACATAAAATGTAACTGTCAATTGCACACACCTTTGGAATTGCACATACAGGTTAGCAGCACATTAGTTGTCTGTATAGTATAGAATACTGATGTAGTCTGACCAATCCCTGGCAGACCACAAAAGGCACTGTTATGAAGTAATGAGAGACTGCATATGTCCCCGCACAAGGCAGCATAAGGGGAATGTCCCAGGTATATCTGTGAGTCAGCTGCAAAAAACTTCCATATCACGCATGCATTCAGCTCACCCCACCATCAGCCACAGGTTTATCACAGGTCATATCCCTGCTGTTGGGAATGAGTACAGTATGACCCCCACTTCTGTATGGGAATACCACAGAATGCAGCATGCTGAAGAGGTGTCCCATACAGGCATGTCCTTAGCTATAAGCAGCACCCTGCCAGCATCCAGACCAATGGATTAATATGGACAGGAACTATTGCCATTAACACCTCGCACACTTACCCTGTCACACCAGAGGAATCTAGTAGCTCACAGCCTGGGAATGTAGGAGTGACAGAATGCACTGGTCTGCTGCAGATGGCCTGCATCACTACCAAATGCCTTACAGTCCTCTGTCAAAGGCCTGTGCCTCACCCGTACTGCCAATGTATGCTATCACATGGGGTCCCAACTAACAACATAACACAGTCCACAGAACACTTATGCAAGGCCATGTTGACAAATCCCAGTAGCATGCACACCATGCCCTGCTGCATGAACTCTGGACCAACCCCTAAATACTGCTGGGAAAAAGGGACAACTATAGGGATACTTCTTATATATCACTTGCATAATGTTAGAAAGAGGATAGAATAACAGATTGGGAGGGTGTAGAAGCATGGACGTCATGGAGTGTGTGAAGTCTGAAACTCTGATGTGTGCCCATACTACCCCTGCCTGCAAACCCAGTAACAGGTGGCTATAAATCACAATGTGAAGGGGAACTAACCAGATAAATGACCCCTGCCTCTGGGTAACCTGGGTGAATCTGTACAGCTGAGAGGTATGGCCACAGCAGGATATGGCCATTCTGTTACACTGATATATGTACAAGCAGGGGATCCTCAGCCACCACAGTACCAAGGTGCTGGACCATTGACACTGCCCCATTAGCAAGTGTCTGCAGCTAGCCCTCCAGAATGGCATGAGTGTACAAGAATATGTAGGCTGCAGACCACAATACTGGACACAGCTTCATTCATCTTATATTTCCCAGGAAATAACTGTGAGCAAATAAGTATATCTGTCACTAGTTGATGACATCATACATCGCAGTGTAAAACACTGCATATGTCTGAATATCTCTGCTAACACCAACCATGTAACACAAGCAGCACAGACACAATAGTTACAGTATCCCACTATCTTTTACCCATTGTCACTCCATATTGTCAACCTCAACCTATCTACAGATATCCTGCAGAAGCAGGTCGCTAGCTGTAGGTGTAGAGCACCAAATCCTGGACTGGAGTACAACCTATCTGGAATGTTTTCACACACTCAATACAGAAAGGTCATACTGGGCATGCTCCTACACTTAGAGAAATGAAGCCCATGTCTGACAACAACAGTGGAGTATACATATCTGTCAGTCGCAGATGCCTGTGCACACACACCACATTGCACACCATTCATGCTTTGCACACACATTGGATAGGAATATTCACACATATCCAAGGCCAACATACTATAATATGTCAAACATACCAACACAGAAATGTGGGGAAGAGAGAGACAGACAGTGACAGAGAGATTTCCATCATGAGGCCTGTCCCACCCACCACATATCTAATTGGCCAGTATCACATGAAGTGCTGATGTCAATCACTGTAGACATTGTTTTGGTAGCCCTCAGCCCTATAGTGTCTGTGGTGCTTATGATAACTGTGTAACATGATAGTACAAACCAGTATTCATCTAGCATTTGTATACCCAATCCTGTCAAATGTAAAGTTGTGTGTGGCTGAGTGTTGTGTGTATGTGTTTCCATAGGAATGGTTTATGGCCCATTCACACACTGCACTTCCCATTGCCCATGTTAGCACTCATGCTGATGTCAGTCACCTTGAAATAAGCCTCTGGCTAAGCCTCAGCCTCATAAGCTATGTGGCGCTTGTGATAACTGTGTAATGCTATAGTGTAGCGTACAAGTTAGGTAGGAGTTCTAATCCTAGACATGGCAACTGTGAAACTCTGTGTGTGCGTGTGTGTGTGTGTGTGTGTGTGTGTGTGTGTGTGTGTGTGTCTGTGTGTATGAAGATGAATGATTTTAAGGTCATTCACAGTCAATAAACCTCCCATTGCCCTACTGTAGCAAGCCTACTGATGTCAGTCACCTCGAAATAAACCTTTGGAGAAAGGCTAGCCCCATAAGCTCTGTGGCACTTGTGATAACTGCATAATGCTATAGTGTAAAATACTAGTTAGGTAGGAGTTCTAATCCTAGACATGGCAACTGTGAAGTACTGTGTGTGTGTGTGTGTGTGTGTGTGTGTGTGTGGAGATGAATAATTTTGAGACCATTCACACTTACTACACCTCCCATTGCCCTACTTTAGAACAGCTGTTGATGTTAGTCATGTTGAAATAACCCTTTGGCCATGTTTTAGCCATATAAGCTCTGTGGTGCTTGCAATAACTGTGGAATACTTTAGTGTGGCAAACTAGTTTGGTAGGAGTCCTAATCCTGATTCTGCCAACTGTAATAATGTGTGTGTTTACCAGAGAGTGTGTGTGTGTCTGTCTTTGTTGACACCTGATTTTGAGGGCATTCACACTTACTAGACTTCCCTTACCCCTCCTTTAGCACTGTTGCTGATGCTACTCACTTTCAAATATACCTTTGGACAGCTTATGAACATATATCATTATACATTATCCATTGCATGTGCAATAACTGCGTAACACTGTCATAACAATACATAGCCACATAGGGGTTTAAAACTCAGTACTGGTAAGTGTGTGTTTGTGTGTGTGTCATCAGTACCCTGTGTGGTTGTGGAGGTGATTGTGTAATGACAGTGTCTATTGCAGTGTGGGTTTTGCTATATCATTATATTGAGGACCTATATGTCCCAATGTCCCAATGTCCACATTACAAAGCCAACAGTTTTCAAACACTGTCGAGGTTGTTGTAGACAATTCCCAGCTATAAATGTGTACAGCCATGTGCAATTACTATGTGACAGTATGGATTAGTAAACAATATAGGGAACCATTATAATACCCAGATACCACTCTCCACCCATGGATCATACACAAACACCCTTGGCTCTTACTGTCTTACTCCCTTCCTTTCTTACTTTGTCTCTGTCTCTCTCTCTCTCTCTCTCTCTCTCTCTCTCCCTCTCTGGTGGATGTGTAAAAGTACATCTCTTTTGCATAGACAGCAGCTTGAATTTTGTAAGTAATGCTCAGGATCAGCTGATGGCCTGTGCATGAATTGCAGTCCCCCACTTGCTAATTGCATATGGAACAGCTGTAGTATCATTCCTATAGCCAATTGCATGGAAACACACTCCTATAACTAAGCACTTCATGTGGGTGTTGGCCCTTTTCCTTCACTGTGAAATGGACTTCATGTCGGGGTCTGACAAACAGCATCACAGAGGGTAGTTGGAAATACCTCTTACAACATACA
This sequence comes from Protopterus annectens, assembly GCF_019279795.1. Lineage (NCBI taxonomy): Eukaryota > Metazoa > Chordata > Ceratodontiformes > Protopteridae > Protopterus > Protopterus annectens. Next base: position 505,900,023 of record NC_056740.1, on the reverse strand, counting down.
CTGTGGAGACAGGCCAACTAACAGGAGGGGTATGTTCCAGACATGGGAACAGAATGTAAGTATTGCTGTTCTACATATGAAGTAATGTTGGTTTAACAGAGTTTGTGTGGATATGGCTGTTCTACATGATTTAAAGTCTGGCATGACAGTGTTATGTGGTTGAGGAAACTCTCACCTGTAGGGCTATCTGCAGACTGGCCAGAGTTTGGAGTCTTACATATGGTGTGTTACTCACACATTTTCTATCTTTAGAAAGCAGAGCATACTCTGATGATTGCATCAGTACACCGTGACATCTATGTGAGTTACTGACTTCATATCCCTCAGAAGAGATATGTCACAACAAACCTTGTTACATCAGGTATTTTCTCAGTTTATCACAGCAGTATGTCAATATTGGCCTGGTGTTTGTGCCTCTGTCTCCCACGTCTGTCACCCTTTGTCCATATGTCATGCAGTAAGAGGTGCATATGTACAGTATATCATTATTTACTGACATCATACCTGATAACAAGCCGGTGAGATATCAGACTGCTAGACACGTTATGTATAGTAGGCCTTATATTTGAAGACAAAACCTGGACATTCTGTTGTAGTCTGTACAGTAGTGAGGTCTGTGTACTTATGGTGATTGTTGGCAGAGTGTGTATTGTAAATATGTTACTTGGCCTGTGTACAGACTGTGGTAGATGTCATTGTTCTTGGTCCTGTTTTATCTGATGTTGCATGCTGCTCCAGTTTACGGTACCCTATCAGCGTATATGTTTGTAGGGCCAGACTGAGACATGTCCCATACCACAGTCAGGCATCAGAATATACTGTGTATTGGGCCAGTATATGTAGGGTTAGTGAGTGAGTGGTACATATGAGGATGGCTTTGTTCACACAGTCCATATACTCTACTATTAATTAGGCTTATCATAATGTGACTGTGTTGAGATTGGTTGTGGGTATGCACTTTCACACTGGTGTCTGTTATTCCATGCTGTTACATGCCTGTAGTGCCTGCTATATTTGCAAGTACATGTGTATTCCCCCATAGGAACCTTGGGTCAGTGTTGTGGCAGTCTGCCTGTAGTTTGCACAGTGCTTTGTGACATGCCTAGCAGCTCAGTGTATTTACCTAGTGTGATGTTATGTCCAGATATTTGTCAGATGTACTGTTGCCTGGCTACCATAAGTGTTGTGTATTTCTGAAAAAGCAGTGGGATGCTGTGAAGATGTATGTCATTAACTAGTGGGAAATATATGGGCTTGTGACCTCTGCTCATCTGGTTAATATGTGTTAGGACAGACAGGAGTTTGTCTGAATGCATCAACTGTGTGAGCTTATCTATTCCAGTATTTTTGTGATATCCCTATTTACATGGCTGTAAACATCCACTTTGTCAGGCTTGGTCCACACGTCTTGCACTAAGAAGTTCTGTGATACCTCTGGACTGACCAGATTGTGTCAGATTGTCCACATTTATTGGTCATATCTCTGCTGTATTCCACAGGATCATTACTGTGATTTGTGTGGTACTTCACTATGATGATCTTATGATGTCTGTCAGTAACTGATGGTGTACATGTAGGTATCAGAAGTGACTTCCTACACAAAATGTCTGTTGACATGACCCCTGTTACTGTAGCAACATTCTACATTTATACTTGCAATACTTACATTACATTCCCTTACACTAAGAGGTTGTGACTGTTGGTGCTGAGGTATGACTCCACTATGTTTTATGGGCATATGTTTTATACACACACACACACACACACACACACACACACACACACACACACACACACACACACACATATATATATATATATATATATATATATATATATATATATATATATACACACAGATATATATATATATATATATATATTGTAAAAGTACATATGAGCACGTACTACACCTATAAGAAAAAAATACAGGCAGTTAGAAAAACAAGAAAGATAAATGATCAGCAAAGCAAGACATCCCAGGGTCAGCACAGATTTTTATTATTTCCATGACTAGCTGGTTTGGTTAACTGACTAACAAAGTTTACAAGTGAGTATAGCACCTTTTATACAGTTTTGACAGATGCAGTCCTACCTCTTATAGACATACATTGTGTCCTAGTTCAGTTATGTAACTATTTTCAAAAATGCTGTTACAGCAGACTATTTTTGTAGAATTGCTATACAACAGGTCTTCCTTTTTTGCAACAAGTACAGAGTAATAATTTCTTGCTTCAGCTTGCTTTGTCATCATAAGTTCCTACTGCTTAATTGTCTTATCATTACATTTCTAACGAGAAAGACTACTTATTATTGTTACAGCTGCAGTTTATATTATTGATACTGTTGAATAATTCAGAATTAATGAAAATTTGCAACTTACAAAGTAATACAAATGCTTAATAAAAACTCCATATAAAGTCTACAGCATGTATATGCAAGGCACAATTGCTCCTATCATTTATTCTATAGATAATGTATAAGATAGAATAATATACATTTCCTGATTCTTTGATGTTTATGGCATATATGTACATTTTACAAAGCATGTATTTTACATTATTTGCAATGTTTACACATATAGTTTAAGAATGTTTTGATAGAAATAGAAAAGTACGGTTTAATACATGTTTTATACAACTTCTAATAGAAGAGCCATTCCCTGTTGTTACAATACATCAGTGTGTATCAGTGTGTGACCCTTGTTTCAGGTTTCTGTGACCTTTCCATTCTATTTTTTTCTAACAAGTAGCTGAGCTAACAATTCTAAAAACCACTGTGAAGTCTTATAGCTGGCTTGCATCTGTTGTCTGACATTTGATTATTAGTGGAATTATTTTCAACATAAATATTTGCTTATATTAATAATTATGCCTTGATAAAGAGAAGAATTATTCATAAGCACTATCTTATCTTGGCTAATACCCTTTTAGCCAGGCATTGTGTTTCCATGCAGCTTTGCATTATTTTGTCACTGGCATTCACATAAAAGATTGTTCACACATGCTACTCAGGGAAGATTTCCATAAGCTGGTGTCTCAGCATTGCTTGAGATCCCAATGCTATAACAGAGTTTCCCCTGAACAGACATGAGAACTCATGTTTGTTGATATTATTCAGGGAATATTATCAAGCTTCATTGGTTCAAAGTACTTCAGAAATCATACAATGTCTTGGACCTGATGCATTTGGTCCACTGTCAAAACCTGCACTGCTTGCTGTCTTACACATTCAATTCCACACTTGATGATAACAATTACTAGGTTTATACATCCTAAAATGCCAACTATGACCAGTATAAGCTGCATTATTTTTCCTCCCCAGCTATTGAGAGAACCACTCAGCCAAGAGAACCATGTTTATTTTTCTATTTGTGCTTTTTTGAGAAGCTTCCTCAATTAGCTTGTAGTGATTCCTGATTTCAGGTTCATTATCAGGAATATAAGTACAACATTCCTTTCCTATTTATGCACAAGTACCTCCTTTACTAGCCAGAAAAAAATCTAATGCCATGTGGTTTTGTAAGACAATAGTTGTCATGGCAGTCGTTTCTAAAGTAACTTCTTCTATTGCTTCGAATGTAGCATTACTTAATTCCTTCAATAATCCTGCAAATTTTCTAATTTCCAAAACAGCTTTCCCTGCTCCATAGAATGGAAAAAATTGCTGCTCCTGCAAAGACATCATCTCCTGCACCCATTTTTTCTATGTTAATATGGCTTTTTAATCTAACATTTCTAATATTAGAATCAGGCAATGTTGTAGTATGTCTAATGGATGGAATTATATGTCCCAAATAACACAATCCAATCCAGTTCTCAGGAAGCCATTTGTAGGTTTTATTGCCACATATGTAATATATGCCTGTTTGAATTGGAACCATCCATGTTGTAACCCAATGTTTATTTCTAGCTTTATCAAATGTCCAGCAAGTTTCATTACTAAAATGCTTAAAACAGTGTTCACTGGCATTTCAAGTAGCATAAATAATACTACAAGTACTTTTCCCAAAAAATGGATGATTACTTGTTCCTTCTCCTCGTAAACAAACATCAGCAGTTACATTTGTATGGACAAGCCTCAAGAAATGATGTGTCTTTGGGATAGAGTTATTTCTTGGAATCCAGTCTTGATTTGTGAGGTTCAACATTTCCAGAAGGGTAAATGGAATAGATCATAATGGAATTCCACTGTTTCCATCTTATGGTATCTCAGCACAGATCCAACATTGTTTAGCATTCAAGATTTCTGTGTACATTTGCAGTGATTTGGTAAAGGTATTGAAGTTTATCTTTCCTTGTATGGATGAGTAAAAACTTGTCATGATCATGATTAATATCAGGATTTTCATGATTTGATATTTTCTGGAAGAGAAAAGAATTGTATTCTTATTAGTTGTATCTGATATTATGTCCCTTTATATTAGTTATTACATTTATACGTTATTCAGTTTTCTCCCCTCCATGTTAATCTTTTAACATGATCTTTATGAATCCAACCTTTTTGGTGGCTGATTTTTATATGGCTGGACTTGTACAGCCACTAACCCCACTTTGGTAACAATGTAGGGTCCTATCCATTTTGAATTCCATTTACTTGTGCTTCCAAACTAGCGGACCATTACAAGATCTCCTTGTTCCAATTGTACCTCCCTTGATTCCCGAATCTCATTTTGTTTACACAGTTCTAGATTATGGGCTTGTCCAGCTTCCCAGACTCTCCCTTTTGCTCAACTGATTTGGTCTTGGAGCTGGTCCCACAATTTTGTTTCTTCTAATGGTATCCCATAAGGGATTTCTCCTGCTTGTAAATTCATAGGTCGACCCATCATTAGTTCATGTGGAGTTAACCCACATCCCTGAGGAGAATTTTGCATCTTAATCAAAATGTTGGGTAAACGTTTTACCCAATGATTCCCATACTCAGAAATCATTTTCTTTAATCCTTCCTTCAGAGTTCTATTAGCTCTTTTGACTTTTCCAGAACTCTGAGGATGGTAAGGAGTATGAAACCTTTGCTTGATTCCCCAAGTTTTACACATTTGTTTTATCACTTTTCCAGTAAAGTGAGTCCCTTGATCACTATGTATTTCTTGGGGCACTCCCCATGTTGGAATGATCCTTTCACTTATTATTCTAACTACTGAGTTTGCATCTTCTTTTTTTTTGTTGGATGAGCTTCCATCCATCCAGTATATTCATCTATCAAAGTAAATAAGAAACAAAACCCTCCTGGAGCTGTTGGAAGAGGTCCTATAAAATCCATTTGTACCCTTTCCCAGGGTCCCAATGCTTGTGGGAGTCAATATTGTTTTCTCCTATTTTGTTTTCCCACATTGTGCATGGCACATGTGACACATCTCTCTATATGATTTTGGATGTCTGTTGTCATTCCTTCCCATTTAAATCTAGAACTAACTTTTTTGTTGTAGTCTTTCCCTTCCTGGATGACCTAGGAAATTATGATAATAAGTTAACAACATTTTTCCTTCTTCAGGCTCAATTGCTTGTACTCTATGTAAAGGACCTTTTTAAATTCTCCTGGTACTGACCAAGGTTCTGGAAAGCTAATCCATTTCCATTCACTTCCTTGTATTATTTCAAATTCTTCTATTTTCTCTTTCTTAATGATGTCTGGCTGTTCTCTTAGAACTTTTACTAAGCTTTCTAACTGCTGATTATCTTTGGTTTTGCATTTAAGGTCATATGAGCACCTTGTTCAAATTCAGGACCTCATAACGGCTTAATTTCATCTGTTCCTGTCACTGTTAATCTACATACAGTAGGTGTTATGATGATCCCATCACACTGGATTTGGGTAATTTTACCTACTTCACTTTCCACTCTGTTCATACTCTGTACACTGATATTTACAAACATAATCTGTATAATGTAAAGGTAAAGGGTTTAGAGGTAAGTCCATTTGTATATGGCAATCATTCAAAATATTTTGTACCATTTCCCTTATTTGTTTTTCTTCCATGTCATTTGCTTCCCATGCCCAGTATTGAGGAACATTTTGTATTGGATACATTTATTTGTAGTCAAGGACCCCTTCTTTTGCTAGCTGATCTACTATTTTATTAGCCTGACTATGTACCTAATTTTTGGTGTGAGCTTTGACCTTATTTATACCCACTGTGGAAGGATTGTCATATTTTATCAAACTCCAAATTTCTTTCAACACTTCCTGATGACTGACTGGTTTACATTCAGCTGTAATCAAACCTGTAATCAAACCTCTCCTTGCCCAAATGGGAAGAGATGATGTTAAGACTCAGACTACACATTCACTGTCTGTATAAATGTTTAAAGGTCTGGGCAATAACAAGGCTTGTTTAGCTGCTTCCAGTTCAGCTCTTTGTGCTGAGCATCACCATGGGAGACTACCCTTCTTGTGTTCTTTGGTCTCTGCATTGTATATTGCCCATCCTGTCACAAAACATCCTCATTCAGAGCTCCAGAATCTGGATCCATCTGTATACAATTCTGATACTCCTTCAATAGTTTTCTTAAGTGTTCCTCTTCATTTTCCAAGTCAGAACACTCATGAGATTCCCCTTGGTAATTAAACAGTTCTGGTAAAAACTTAATCCGAGGGATTTCTACTCTGATTCCTCCTTCCTGACTTGCAAGACTTGCAGTGATTCTACCAAGTCATGGGTGATTCATGCCCTTTGGATTTCCTTCTAACATGTATTTCACTGGAGTATGTTTGGTCTGCAGCACAACTGGAGAGCCCTGAATCATATGGCATGTTACTTCAGTACACCATTCTACTATGATGGCTTGCTTCTCACATTCTCTCTTTCCTTTCTCAACTGGGCTCATAGCTCAGGAATAATAACCCAAAACCTGATATTGAGAGCCTCTTTTTTTGCAACATTATGGCCATCATAGTTAGGCCATTGCATCCATACGGTATGCTGAACTCTTTATCTCTTTCTGGGACACCCAAAGCAGGTGCAGAAATGAGTTCTTCCTTGACCTTAGAGAAAGCTGCTAGTGACTCATCATTCCAACTGAGAAGTTCATCTCCCTTTTTGTTTCCTTTAAGCATATCAGTCAAGGGTTTTGCTTTTCCTGTATAATTGGGTATCCATTCCCTTGAGAATCCAAAGATTCCCAGGGCTTGCCTTAACCTTGTGACAGTAACTGGAATTAGTAACTGTCTGATCAGTTGCTTTTTGTCTTCACTAATGCTTCTTTGTCCTGTTGATACCGTGACACCCAAGAAGGTAACAGAATCTTTCATAAACTGACACTTTTTAGGGTTCATTTTTTATCCTGCTTGTCTTATTGCTTGGAAAATTTCTGCTAGTGCATTTAAGTGCTGCTTTTCAGTTTCTGTTCCTGCAAGTATGTTATCTATGTATCGAATAATAGAAGGTCTACATTCTAGTGGTTTTAGTATTTCTTGCATTACCTGATGAAAAACTGCTGGAACATTATGAAAGCCCTGAGGCATTCTTGTCCAAGTATATTGTTGGCCTTCTACAGTAAAAGCAAATTTCCATTGTGAGTCTTTATCTAGAGTAATAATCCAGAAACCATTACTCACATCTAATGTGGAGAAAATTTTATTTTTTTTCCCTGAATCTGAGCAATACCATCAGGCATGCTTCCTACTGTTGGCAAAGAATGAGGTGTCACCTTATTAAGTTCTCTGTAATCAACAGTAAGATGATAACTTCCATTTGGCTTCTGTACAGGCCAGTATGGACTGTTAGCTGGTGAATTAACATTTCTCAGTACCCCTTGAGCTTCTAAAGCTTTCACAGTATTTAGTATTGCCTGTTCTGCCTCTTTCTTTACTGAATATTATTTAATAGGTTTCTTGGGACTGCCTCTTACTTTAAGAATAAAGTCAGGGACTAGTCCACAATCATTCCTATGTTTGGCAAAAATATCCTGATAGCAATGAATCAGCTGAGCCAACTCTTGCTTTGGTGTTTTTAATAACTCAACTAAATAATACTGTCCTGGGTCTTTGACACTACATTTCCATAATGCTTCAGATATGATTAATGTTTCATTTAATGGTCCCTTAATCAATTCTCTGTAACACAAATCTATAATGTAACCTCTTTGTTTAACATGTCATTTCCAATGATGTTTTGAAGATGAGGACCTGATACCCATGCATGCTGGAAGGTGTCTTCCCCTATCTTGGTTTCTACGGGAGACTTACTTGAGCTTGAGAGATTTTTCCTCCCAATCCTTGCAAATTTATAGTTCTTGTTCCTGGGAATGTTCTTGTAATAATACTAACTGCAGCCCCTGTATCTATTAAATACGTATCTAAGTGGCCTCCTACCCAAATTTGAGCATGTGGCCTCCCATCAGAGCCTTTTTAGGGTGGCCACAGAGACCCCGAATTCCTAACTGGATAAGAAAGTATTTGCCATCTTCTTTTCAAGATTTTCCAATCTTTCCAGAAGAGCTTGAGGAACTCCATCCCTATTTATTTTTTCTTTTTCTTCCTGATTTCTGTTATGATTAGGTTCATGTCCAGCTCGACCCTCACCTCGTGACCAGCAATCCTTGGCTAAATGTCTTGTGTGCATGTGTGTGAGTGCGTATATTTGTAAATACAGAATTCTGAGGCCACATTCTTCTAATACAATACTCCTTGCCATACATTATAGGGGATAGTGATGTTGCTGACATTAGGAGAGCCATGACAAACCCTCACCCTACTATCCCTGTGGCATGTGCAATAAATGCATATCTCTGTAGTAGCAGTGATTAGATACACAAGGGGTTATATTGCAGTCCTGGTTAATGTGTGATTGTGAGTATGTCAGAGCATTATCATGGGTTTCAGTGAGTAAAATATCCAATGTGGGGTGTGGATGCTGGGTATACTGTCTTTACACCATGGTTCCCACAGTACATGTCCCAAGATCCCCTGTATGAGGACCACTGTCACCATCAGCCATACAGGTAACTGATTACACTAGTCAGCCCTATGATGGATGTGCCGTGTACAAATTCTCTGTAACAGAATGGACTCACTGACAAGGTAGTTAGCACTGATAAACCCAGGTATCTCAGATGTGTCTATGACTGTTATGTGTTTGTCAATGTGTATATGACAGTATGTCATAATATGTATTGTTCATTAACACCCAGTACATGCCGCATTACCATATTGTACAAGGCCTGGTGCTGTTCTTCACTTAACAAGAAACTTGGGACACACCTCATCCTAAAAGCTGTGTGGTATGTGCAATTAAGGCCAAACACATTAGTAACAATAAGTACCTAGGTAGGGGTTCTACTCACAGTGTTGCCAAGTAAGTGTGTGTGCATGTGATGGGATCTACTTCAGTTTGCAGAAAAAAACATATCCCAGGAGATCATTTGTCTGAGAATTGACTGGCAAAAGCTAACATTTCAAAGGAATCATCTTATGGAAATTCATTCCATCAGAACTAGTAGTATATGTGTAAATGCCCTCTTCCCCACTGTACATCTGTACAGCGATACTGGAGTTGTTATGTATAGTTGGGTGTGGATGTTGTGGGTACAGCCACCCTCATTGGGGTTATTGTTGTATGTATCCCCCGGTTAGTCTGCTGTAGTACTGTACAGTTTATGTTAACAGGTTAAGTAGTTGTTAATCACACTATGTGTGGTTCTACACCACCGCACACCCCCCAAAGTGGAGGGCTGTGCCACCCACACTAGCATACCTATGTTTACCAACTCCAGGATTTCACTACATTGGGGAAGAGGACATATACCCTGCCAGTACCGTCGTCAATGACATTAAACTGGCAGACCGATTATTTACTGATGTGATGTTTTGCCTATTTTTTCTTGGTGGAATTAAATAGGCCAGAGTGAGTTCACTGCAAAATTAAGTACATCCATGTGTACAGTATTCTCTGTGTATTGCATCAACACCAAAACCTCTGTGTGTGTGTGTGTGTGTGTGTGTGTGTGTGTGTGTGTGTGTGTGTGTGTGTGTGTGTTTTATTCACAAACATTTGGTTTGTGCCACCCAGTGCACTTACCATTGTCCATTGTAGAAGAGCTGCTGAGATCAGCCCCCATGCACTCACCAGTATACACCCCTCAGACCTATCAGCCATGTGGCACATGCAGTAACTGTTATAGAAACCTGTTACTTGTGTTTAGCTGTACCCTTGGTCTCAGTACAACATTACACATTGCAACACATGTTTTTGGGAGACTTGATGTTATGCATATGCTACCTGCAGAGAGCCCTTGATGATGTTTCCTGTGGAACAACTCTTCCATCTGATTACTCTAACCCATAGGCCACACTTATGCAGATTCCAGGTGATTGCCAACACCAGGTACTGCACAGGCAGTACTTGCTAGACATTCCTGCAAGTCCCTCAGTGTTGCTGCATGTTTCTGGGTAGCCTCCATGACCAGTCTGCAGCAGGTGATTTCATCTGTCTTGGATGTGCATCTGTTTATTTTCTACATTAATGTTGTCCCATACTTCATAGTCACATACATGATTGTCTGCACTGTTTGCCATGATATATGCAATGGTGAGGTAAGGCTACTTCTCGCACTCCTGAGTGCTACCTTTCAGATATGGGATCGATTCCATGGTTTGTAAGATGTGTACAAGCCATGGCTGTCTCTGTTGCAGGTGAGAGGGCAAATGTCATGGACATACTTCTTGGACAGCAGGCCATTACTTGGTGTGACATTGAGGCCCTGCACTTGATGGAAGGTGTGTACTTAAGAAGAATGAATGCTGTCAGTACCTCAAAAGCTGCTTCCACAATATGTTATTTGGAGTGTGTGCACACATGTGCTTCCAGTGTTTGTTAAGGTATGTATTCCTCATGTTTGTTGTCCTAACATAGGATTCCATATTATGCAGTCATTGCTCATGTTAGGATCACATTACACATTATAAAAGGTGTGGAATGTGGCATTGTGATTTGCCGTTGTGTAGATCTGTAACAGCTGCCATTGTAATAGTGGTGTATACACTGTTGTAGCCAATATATAAGGTAATGTTTCAGACATGTCCCTACTGTTAGCCATTTTTCCCACCATTATGTTCATCTCTGTTCACACATCTTGCACTGACAGGTTGTTTGGCATAGTGCTGGACTCTTACATACCCTTCAGATATGCCACCATGGTGGCCACTGTGATGCAGTGCAGTTAACAGCAACAATAAGTGAACATGTACAGCATGCATTATGGGTAGATGTGTTAAATGTGTGCATGGCAAATACCATGGCCATAACATGGCCAGTGTATTGGAAAACCTGAACAAAACAACTCCATACTCACCAGCTACAGGCTGCTGCCCCAGTTGTATACCCGGGGAACCTACATAGTTCTGTGAGAGATTTAATGTCAGTAGCCACACTTGTGGTATTGGTACAGGATGGGAGCAGCATTTCAGTACATCAGCAGTACAAACCCACAATACTAGAGATTATGCACATCTGTTCATTACTACACTGCAGCAACAGACTATGTTATCTGACATATGCATGAAGATACTTTACAGATGAAGATGGATAAGCAACAGTGGTCTACTAATGTGTCCTGTGGTCTTACCTGCATGCACCTCGTCCATTGTATGGGTGGCACCCACCTCCACAATGCTATCTTCAGGTTCCTGGCTTGACTGGTGGGCGGGTGCCCCAAGGCTGGTGAGGAGATTCTTAGCATGTGTCCGTGGAGGCAGGATGGCATGACCCCAACCTGTGGCTAGCTAGTCCCTCCTAACTGTAGCAGCACGCTGTCAGACATGGCGGATGAGATCAGTGGAACAATGTCGCACCTGCTCATAACTGTGGTTATGCAGGCCAACATCATTTACCCTGTGGATGAACTCATTCCATAGGGCGGTCCTCTCCTGCAGATCTTGGGCCCTGCATCCAAAGAGGGTTCTGTTATGTACAATGAAGTTTATGATAACATCATTTTCCTAGGGTGTATATCCAGGGAGCCGTTCACAGGACATTGTACCTAGAAGACATAAATAGGAAAAAGGTCAGATGACCTCATACTGCAAGGATATAATAGTTATTAAGTGACATCTCCCCCCCCCCACCATATCTGCAACAATAATCTAAACACACAAATCAATGGGTATGTTTACACTAAACCTACTATTTGGACATATATCCTACTGTTCAGCAAATATTGAAATATGTTTCTATTCATGTTCCATGTTGAAACACTGTCATTGGTGGCCTGTTGCCACCAATGTAACCTGCATGCCGTTGAAATGGCCACTGTAGTTCCATATATGCATGTGTTCGGTTTGCTATACAACTGTTCCAAATCTGGTGTTTTTGGTTAATGGGAATATTGATGCATGCTGTTATAACTAATCTTGGATTGTGTTGACTATTACTAACCCACATATGTTCTAAAACTGCAACACAATAGCATGTTTGGGAAGGCCGTTCCCAACAGACCCACCTCTTCCACTTCATCTGGCCATGGCACTGGGCCCCAGCATGTCTGTGACCCACCATGGCACCTCCTCATCTGCTGGTCCTGCACAAACTTCAGGTGGAACCACCTCAGGGGATGGGCCCCCCCCCCGGGAGTAGCATGGAGAGGATCCTGTCACCTGAAGTCAGGTCCAGGTTCTGGTGCATGGGGAGTTTCACAGAGAATTGGGAGATTTGCTACACCAGCTTGAGGATCTTGTGGCATAATTAGAGGGTCAGCCTGCCCCTCTTGCTCAGCCCTGAGCACAGCCACCTTCAGGACCGTGATGGTGCAGTGATGACTGCCCATGGATGGGGACCTCAGTCCCACTGTTTCTATTTTGGGGCTCATGGGCTTCTGATTTCCAAATACCCCTCCCCATCCAAGGTGTTTACCCCCACATGTGTCATATACTGCCCCTGTATGCTGTCTTGTCTGTATTCTGACCCAACCTACCTCCCTAAATATACCTACTGTCCTTCCCCTGCAACCCACTAGCACCTTAAAAAAAGGGCAATCTGTTCCCAAAAAGAATTTCACACCATACATTATTTCCATTTCACACCCGCTTACAACTGCTTAAAAGTGCCTTAATCACTCTATATCCAACAGCCCTTGTTCTGGCCAGCAAAAATATATCAGCCCTTGCAAGTGTCTAACCCAGGACCCTGCACACCATAGCCAGAGTAATTGACCACTAAGCCATGTGACCTGCAGATGTGTGATGTTTTCTCAAACATATCATGCAGCAGTCATTCAACAGCAGGGAAAATGTATATATATATATATATATATATATATATATATATATATATATATATATATATATATATTCACTTCAGAAGCTCAAAATACTGAAATATCAAATTTCAGTATCTCAAGCCCAAGAAGTTGAATCTACAAAACCAAGAAAACTCAAAACCGCAAAATTCAAAATCTCGCACACCAGAGATTTTGAATTTCGCTGTACTACTCCACACACACACCATTCTCCCCACACACACATAACCTCTCTACTACATGAAAGCAGGGGGGCACCCTCCATGTGGGGGGCTGCACCCCCCACACCCCTACTTAAATATTTTCACTCCGAGGTCGTACTACATACAAACACACACAAAACACCACCAAACAAGCTACCTTCTCCTCGCACACACACATCACAGCAACAAAACACACTGACACACACCAAAGCCCCTATCCAAAACCCTTAAGGCACACACACTTACACGAATACATAACCATAGCAAAAGGTCAGAAGCGCAAAATTCAAAACCTCCGGTACTCGAGGTTTTGAATTTCATGCTTCTGAACTTTTGCTGTTCTGTGGATTCGACTTCCTGGGCTCGAGATACTGAAATTCGATATTTCAGTATTTTGAGCTTCTGAAGTGAATCTATATATATATATATATATATATATATATACACACACACACACACACACACACATATATATGTATATATATATATATATATATATATATATATATATATATATATATATATATATATATATATAGTGCATTCAGACATCGGATCCACATGCTGAACCTCCTTCCTTCACAGCTGAACTGTTCTGCCTTGCTACAAAACAGAGCATCACATGTGGACAAAGCTTAACATTAGGGGGGATATATAGTGACAGGTCATAGATATGCCTATTATAAACCTATGAAATTTGTGCATGATGCATTTCACATTACCATGACTGCTCTGAAGGTGGTGGAGTCTGAAACTCATGTGTCTGTCATGACTTCATTACTTCCACCTTCAGCTGTTTGTTAGACTAATATAGATGTTTGGAGGAACAGAACAAACACTATAATGGTTTAAATCTTGACATTCTGTGCAGATCTGCACAGCTGACAGGTATGGCCCACTGCCCACAAGACCAGATGCTATGTCCATAGCAGTTGTTCAGCAGGACATCATTACAGCAAGTCTTGATGGCACATATAAATCTTTCAACATCATCTATCCCATTATTACAGACCAAGTACAACATTCAATTACATGCTGACATGTTTCACATACCTATTTTATTATTGTGCTCTCTTCTGTGTACCAGTTGGATGTCTTCCTTGTTTGTTTTTTTTAGTATTATTTTTGTTTTTTAGTATTATTTTTGCTTTTGTTTTTTTTTTTTTAATTTTATTTTTCTCTATATATCTCTCTCTCTCTCCACTGCAGGGATTGAGCTGGTTTGAATAGGTTGCAGCATGGCTTTTGTAGGTGATGCTCATGATCAGGCAATGGCCTCTCCACCAATTGGTGTTCCCACTTGCTAATTGCATGCAGCCAGCTGTGTAGTTCTTCCAATAGCCAATGTCATAGCAACACACTACTATAAATGACTACATCATGTGGGCATTGTCCATTTAACTTTCCTGTATGGAAGACATCCTTCCTTTGTGTGGGAAGCAGTTTTACAGACAGCAGGTAGCAATACCTCTTATAACAGGACTTGTGGACACAGGCCAACTACATGTTTGTATAAGGTTCCAGACCTAAGGACAGTGTGTGAGTATTGCTGTTATATGCATTGAATACTGCTAGTTTTACAGGGTTTGTGTATACATGCTAGGTTTGCATGGAATGCAGTCTGTTTGCATAGCTCTCAACTGTGGGCCTATCCACATGATGGCCAGAGAATTGGCTATTATGTTTTGTTTGTTCCCCACCCAGGTCTTGCCCCTGACATATCACTGCCATTCTCTCCATTGACTGTTATCAGTACATGGCAACATCCATTTGTGTTTCTGACTTCATATTCTTGAGTAAGGGTATGTTGCAACCAATCCTGTAACACAAGAAACTTTCACAATGTATAACAGCAATATTTCAAATATAGCTCTGTGTTTCAGCCTCTGTCCTTCACCTATATACCAGGCTTTGTCCAGATGTCATGCAGTAAGAGGTTGATAGGTAACAGCCTATCATTATTTAGTGCTGACATTTCTGCTATCATTCCAGTGACTTTGTGGACTCCCATACAAATTGTGGGGTAGGGTCCATATATATGAGGGCTACAGCTGGACAAAACATGTGTAACCCTGTACAGTCCAGAGGTCAGTGTATGGAGAACACTGTTATATGTTTTTGTAAGGCATTCTATGGGGGGGGGGGGTATTAATGGTTTTAACCTAGGCTGTTACATGTGAGAGATATCAGCAATAAGAAACATTAAGGTATATGGCTGTACATTTGCATACATATCACCATGGGAACAGTGGTGCCCTAGAGCTTATTGTCTTACAAACAGTTCTGTTTGTCCATGTGATAGTAAAATTTTACGTTAAGCATTGTTATGTAACAGATACATTTACATTGTGACAACTAATACTTTTCCCCCTAGGGGTTGAGTACAGAGTGTAATTGGAGGCTGTTGAACTACATCTGTAATTAAGCATTGATTGATTATTATCTTTAAGACAAGTGTGTTTTTTACCTTTGTACCACTTGAATGCTTTAACTTAGACAGAAAAGTGTGTTATGTTTTGCAGACTACTGTATCATATGTTTTGTTTGAGAATTGCATTAATAAGTTATTATGTATTTCAAACACCTAACTGCTATAAGAAATGGCATAAAAAACTGAACTATTACACAAATAAACATTTCCATGTATGCAAACTTGTGCGTGGTGTCTGTCCTTTGCATTGTGTTTAGGTATATGTTTCATGCAATAATTCTCCTTGGTAGGAAAGAATCAGACATTGGCCATTTGAAAAGGTGGCAACTGTAGGAATAATGGCTGTTTGATATGCTGTGCACCCACCATATATACTCTTTATATATATATATATATATATATATATATATATATATATATATATATATATATATATATATATATCTATGTATTTATATGTGCATGTATGTGTATACACATACACAATCACACACACACACACACACACACACACACACACATATATATATGTGTGTGTGTGTGTGTGTGTGTGTGTGTGTGTGTGTGTGTGTGTGTGTGTGTGTGTGTGTGTATGTATATATGTCTGTGTGTATATGTATCATTGGAATGTTTAGTGCTTCCACACTGTACATTCCCTATGGTAGACTGACTGTTCTGCATGATATATCAAAGAAATCATACTGACATCTTACAGCTGAGATGGCGTAATTAAAACTTGTTGTGTGTATGTTGTGCAGGGTGCTGGGTTCAAGACTTGCAAGTGCTGGTTATTGTGTTCTAAGGCAGATCAGTTCAGCTGTGGCTAAAGGATAATGGCAGTAATTACAAAAGATTCCTAATTTGGGCCCCTTCACCCCCATTAACAGTGACTTTGGTCAGATGTTTTGCAGTGAGAGGTTCAGAGTGTGGATCCAATGTGCAAATACAATACACACACACACACACACACACACACACACACACACACACACACACACGTATATATATATATATATATATATATATATATACACATGTATGTCTATATATATATATATATATATACACCAAGTAAACGAAAGGAGCAAAGCAGTCCAACAGTAAAACATCCAAAAGTGAATTTAACGTATCACAAATTTTAATTTTCGTAGAAACGTTTTCGTCTCACCAGACACGGGAAACTTCTTCAGAACACTAATATTGAAACAAAGAAACCAAGTTACATTTGGGTTTTAAAAGAACTGAAGAGTTCCGCCCAAAAGCAATTCCGTACTCCTAACCAATCAAAAGTTTTTACAAAATTTAAAGAGCTAACAGTTGTAAATACTTAATCGGACTTATCTAACCAGTTCAAATAAAATACATATATAAGAATGATATCAAGCATTCAACATGAATCATCGAATAATACATATAATGTTAAATAAAATGTTGACACATAATATGAAATAAAATAAAATGAAAAGTTAAAATAAAATAGAAAATCAGTATCTCGCTTTACCTTGCTAATATTAAGCTCTAAAATGAATGTGAAAATCATGGGGCTTATATTTAAAGTCATAATATAAGATGTCAGCGTGTAGTAGACATAAAAAATATATATATATATATATATATATATATATATATATATATATATATATATATATATATTTATTTGTTTTAATGGCCCAAATAGAACACATAAACTAATTAACTATTTTTATATATATACATTGTATACTATATTAACTATTGAATACGCGTCTTAGACCAAAATTACCTTTATCTCAAGACGCTCCTCAATTTCAGTATACATGAAATATTACAATTATCATTAAGTCCTGGCATACTAAAGGCATTCAATAATAACTGCCACTCCAATTCCCGACATTCTAGTTGGATAGAAATAGGGCCACCTCTAATATCCTGTCCTACTTGGTCTATAGCTAGGAAGTGAAAACTATGACCAGGATTACCATTTATATGTTTAACCAGAGCATTATCACATCTATTTTTAGAAATAGCATAGATATGCTCATAGATCCTATCCCGAAATCTGCGGTCAGTCTTCCCCACATAGAAGGCATTACAAAGTTTACACATAGCTAAATAAACTATACTTTTTGAGTTACAATCAAGTTTATGTTTGATAACAAATTTTTTATTATTATTATTATTTTTACCTCAAAATAATTACTTCTTGCTGTATGTTTACACATACTACAAGCACCACATGGGGAAAAACCTTTATGTCTATTATTGGACCCAGATAGTTTACATTCCAACAGGCTTTTTAAATTTGGACCTCTCCTATAAATGATAATTGGTGATGAACCAATTTTCTCTATTAATAAGCTATCCCTAGAAAACAGATGCCAGTTCTTTCGTAACAGGAATTTTATTGACTCACTGTCATTGTTAAAGGACGTAATAAAACTATATTTATAACAATGCCTAACATCTGTTTGAGTTGTCGTCAAACTAGTTCCATATCCTAAACTAGGTCTATCATTAAAAGTATCATTTTTATCCATAGATACTACAGTCTGAACTAAAGAGGGAAAACTAGAGTAAAAAAGAATGGGTTTTAATAAACCTGACTCTCGTTTATTCCTTACTTCTAGGATAAGTTCTTGTATGAGATGAACTGGATAGCCCCTTTTAGTAAACATTCTTTCCAACAGGACACATTCTCCAAGAAAGTCATGTTCTGTGGAACACATTCTGGCTGCTCTAACCAGTTGTCCCTTCACTATAGAGCGTTTCTGTTTAAAAGGATGTTGACTAGAAAAATGTAAAAATGAATTACAGTATGTCGCCTTCCTAAAAATAGTAGAATAAAGCTTATTATCAGGGCCTTTAGTCAATTTGACATCCAAATAGTCCATACAAGTTGCATCAAAATGATATGTAAATTTAAAAAACATAGTTGTAGAATTTAAATATTCAATGAACTCGTCAGCTTCCTTTTTATTACCTCGAAAGATGACAAAAATGTCATCTAGAAATCTAGTGTAGTAAACCAGTAGTTTTGATATTTCTGGTTTGTCAAATATAAAACATTTCTCCCAATAGGCAACAAATATGTTAAGCCAAACTCGCCCCACAAGGGGAGCCCATTGCTACCCCTTGTTTCTGTAAAAAGAACTGATTATTAAAGATGAAGAAATTGTTAGTGAGAATAATGTCTAATAATTCAGTAACTACATAGATATCATTATCAGAGGCATTCATCTGTTTTAATAATAAAGTAGTCCACTCTATTGCTTCCATATGGGGAATGGAAGTATATAGATCTACCACATCTATAGTCAATAAATTAGAGTATTCATCTAAAGTAAAATTATTAAGACTCTCCAATAATGACCATGAATCTTTACAGATTTGTGGTATTCTTTTCAGATATTTTTGAAGAATAGAATCTACTAATTTTGCACTCGGGTAGGTTAAAGATGTTCTACCATCAATGAGAGGTCTCATTGGTGGGTTCAGGACATCTTTATGGATTTTAGGAGTCCCGAACATAATTGGTACCTTTGGGAATGGAATGTTAATATAATTAAAAGTATCTAAATCTATTTTACATTCGATAAATAAGTCCCTAAAGTAACCTTTTACTCTCCTCTGTGCTATATTATATTCGTTCAAAGAAGCTCTTACGTAAGCTGTATTATGGAGTACTATCTCCATTCTATTAATGTATTCGTTAGTATCGATCGAATTGTAGTATTTCATGTATACTGAAATTGAGGAGCGTCTTGAGATAAAGGTAATTTTGGTCTAAGACGCGTATTCAATAGTTAATATAGTATACAATGTATATATATAAAAATAGTTAATTAGTTTATGTGTTCTATTTGGGCCATTAAAACAAATAAATATATATATATATATATATATATATATATATATATATATATATATATATATATATATATTTTTTATGTCTACTACACGCTGACATCTTATATTATGACTTTAAATATAAGCCCCATGATTTTCGCATTCATTTTAGAGCTTAATATTAGCAAGGTAAAGCGAGATACTGATTTTCTATTTTATTTTAACTTTTCATTTTATTTTATTTCATATTATGTGTCAACATTTTATTTAACATTATATGTATTATTCGATGATTCATGTTGAATGCTTGATATCATTCTTATATATGTATTTTATTTGAACTGGTTAGATAAGTCCGATTAAGTATTTACAACTGTTAGCTCTTTAAATTTTGTAAAAACTTTTGATTGGTTAGGAGTACGGAATTGCTTTTGGGCGGAACTCTTCAGTTCTTTTAAAACCCAAATGTAACTTGGTTTCTTTGTTTCAATATTAGTGTTCTGAAGAAGTTTCCCGTGTCTGGTGAGACGAAAACGTTTCTACGAAAATTAAAATTTGTGATACGTTAAATTCACTTTTGGATGTTTTACTGTTGGACTGCTTTGCTCCTTTCGTTTACTTGGTGTGTATTTACGGAGTTTGAACTGATTTCTTCTGGTTTCACTATATATATATATATATATATATATATATATATATATATATATATATATATATATATATATATATATATATATACACATATATATATATATATATATATATATATATATATATATATATACACACACACACATATATATATATATATATATATATACACACACACACACATATATATATATATATATATATATATATATATATATATAGATACATATACATACATACATCTACATATATAAATACATTTTCCCTACTGCTGAATGACTGTACTGCATATGTTTGGGAAAACTTCACACTTCTGTATAGCTCAAATGGCTTAGTGGTAAATTTCTGTGGCTATGGTTTGTAAGGTCCTGCGTTCAAAACTTGCAAGGGCTGGTTATTTTGTTGCTGGGCAGAACAAGGGCTGTTGGATACAGAGTGATTAAGGCACTTTTAAGAAGTTGTAAGCGGGTTTATGCAGGTTTGCATGGTGGTAAGCAATGCTACCTTCCAGTTAAATAAGCTTACAGACAGTTATCCTGAAAGTGCTTAATCTGTGTAGGCATTGCTTAGTGCCACTCAAACAGGCTTAAACCTGCTTACTACTGCTTAAAAGGGTTTACTCCCACTTATCCCTGTGCTAATTTCTTTAAAAGAAAAGAAAAAAGGGGTGATAGGAAAGTGGTAAAAAAGGTGGCACGCAGAGGGAAAGACTATAGGGAAAGTAGCTGGGGATGTGCAAGGTTGGTGTAGGGAAGGTCTGTAGCTGTCCATTTCTTTTACAGCAACAGTTGTGCATATATACTGAGTTTGGAGGTAGATTTGGACACTCAGACCTCTGAGAGACGGTTGAGGATAACAATAATGTGTTGTGAAGTCAATTAGACCAGATTACATGTGTCCAGAGGACACATGTGCAAAGTGGACAGCTATGTATGGGGCGAAATATTTTTGGGGGAACAGATTTCCCTTTCTTTTAAGGTGAGAGTGGGATGTGGGGAAGGATAGTAGGTATATTTGGACAGGTAGAGTGGATAGAAAGTCAAACAAGACAGACAAGATAGCATACAGGGGTGGTATATGACACATGTGGGGGTAAACACCTTGAACGGGGAGGGGTGTTTGGAAATCGGAAGCCCATGAGCCCCTAAATAGAAACAGTGGGACTGAGGTCCCTACCCATGGGTAGTCACCACTGCACCTTCATGGCCCCAAAGGTGGCTGTGCTGGGGGCTGAGCAGGTGGGGAAGGCTGTCCCTCTAAATGCACCATGTGGGCCCTCATGCTGGCATAGCAGATCTCCAAACTCCCTTCAGAGCTCACTGTGCACCAATCCCTGGACCTGACTTCGTGTGACAGGATCCTGTCCATGCCCACTTCCAGGTTGTTCCACTTGGAGGTGGTGCAGGACCACCGGATAAGAAGGTCCTTGGGTGGGTCCCATAAATGCTGGGGCCCGATGCAATGGCTAGATGAGGTGGGTCCACTGGGACAGGCCTTCCCAAATGTGCTATGGTGTTGCAGTTTTAAAACATATGTGGGTTAGCAATAGTCAACACAATCCAGGATTAGTTATAACAGCATGCATAGCTATTCCTATTAACCCAAAACACCAGATTTGGAACAGTTGCATAACATATATGGAACCACAGTGGCCATTTCAATGGCATGCAGGTTACACTGATAGCAGGAGGCCACCAATGATAGCATTTCAACATGGAACATTAATAGAAACACATTTCAATATTTATTGAACAATAGGACATATGTCCCAACAGTAGGTTTAGTGTAAACATACCCATTAATTTATGTATTTAGATTATTGTTGCAAATATGGTGGGGGGAGAGAGATGTCAATTAACAACTTATCTATCCTTGTAGAACTTGCAGCGTTAATGACCATTGCTCTAATCATTACTGTACAGGTATTATTATAATACCCTATGGCCTTGGTTTGGGCAGTGGTATGTTTGTACACAGTATATACTTCAAATTTATTTTAGCTACATTCTACATTTCTTACCTGGTAGACATTTGGAGGGAATATTTGTTAACACTACCTGACTGTTTCTACAGATATTCCCTGATTCTGAGTTATTATGCACATACTTCTCAATCTCTTAATGCACACACTCAAGACAAAGCTTGACAACACAGGGGTACAAATAGGGACATATTTTGAATATTGCTCTCATAAACTTGGAGTGGTGCTAGAGTGACAGGATTTGTTTTAATATACATTTTCTGAAGGTTTTGTGGTTCTGAAAATCAAATGTATGTCATTATTTAGTGACTACAATTCTGAGATCATCCCACTGATTTGCCAGGGGGACAGAGGAACAGGCAGAAAATATGAGCCAATTATCTGGACATTCTGAAAAATGGGTACAGTTGAGAGGTGTGATTATGCATATAGCTTACTACCAATCCTAGGATTCGAAACATGGCTGTGTCTGCTAAAAATACAATTTAAGTTTCAGCAGAATGTGCTATTTGGATATTGCTGTTTATTCCTTTGGTGTTATCTGTCTAAGTCTCTCTTGGTTGTACAATCTGATCATGTAATTACAACAGTCTTATACAGACATTCTGAGACATGTTTTTATTTAGCAGTGTGAGAAACAGTGGTTGACACAACAGTACTATTTTGATATCAGATATTACTGAATGTTACATGTCAGGCCATACAATACCAGAGTAAACACTACCAGCCTAGGATTTAAATCTTTATAGGCAGGCACAGTTTTCCTATCTGACAGACACGTGGAGGGAATGTTTGTTAACACTACCTGACTGTTTCTACACATATTCACAGATTCTGAGTTAATATTATGCACATATCTCTCAATCTCTTAATGCACACACTGAACAAAGCTTGACAACATGGGGGTACAAATTTGGACACATTTTGAATATTGCTCTCATAAACTTGAAGAGTTGCCAGAGTGACAGGATTTGTTTTAATATACATTTTCTGAAAGTTTTTGTGGTCTGAAAATCAAATGTATGTGATTATTTAGTGACTACAATTCTGAGATCATCACCATGATTTGCCAGGGGGACAGAGGAACATGCAGAAAATATGAGCCAATTATCTGGACATTCTGAAAAAATCTGTACAGTTGAGAGGTATGATTATGCATACAGCTTACTACCACTCCCAGGATTCAAACCATGGCTGTGTCTGCTAAAAATGCAAGACTTTAAGTTTCAGCAGAGTGTGCTATTTGGATATTCCTGTTTGTCTCTTCAGTGTTTTCTGTCTAAGTCTCTCTTGGTTGTACAATCCGATCTTATACTTACAACAGGCTGATACAGATATTTCTAGACATTTTTTTATGTAGCTCTGTGTGGGTAACAGTGGTTAACACAACATTACTATTCAGAGAATGCAACAATAAATGCCATACAATACCAGAGTAAAAACAACCAGTCCAGGATTTAGAGCTTTATTGCCAGGTAGTTACAGTTTTATTTAAATATGACCTATATGGGACTATTACTGTCATATTGTCTGGTTTATTCAGTACAACCCATACACAGTTTTTATACTGCCAGGTGACTTTCTACTACTTTATATTTATTTGGTATGACTACTACAAGCAGGATTGTTACTCACCATCCTTGTGACACAGCCTTTGCAACCTACTAGCATGGGCTTCCTGATTCACAGCCAGCTCAGCTGCAGCTGTAAGGGAAATAGAAAAATATTTAGGCATACCTATCCATCATATACACAGACAGGATATTAGTAAACAGTTATTGGTATGAGTACTTACACACTGCTGGGACATCACCCCTCTGCCTTGCTTCTTGGACACACTCATCCAAGAGCTCCCTCTTTCTCTGCTTCAAGTTGGCATAGTGGTGCAAGACCTGCTCACCAGTATGAGGGATACCAGTGGCACTAGTGAGATCACGGGCAAGACGGTCCCAGGCTACCGCTTTATATTGGGAGTATTTGTATTGTCCCTGTAGCAGTCTCTCATCATGGTTTTGTACCAGGTGTCCTTCCATGACCTTGGACTCCTGTATGCCCCAGTGCTGTGCACAGACGTGCATGCCCACACCAACTCCTGCCATACTGCCTACAGAGGGAAGCTGCAACCAGTTATGAGCTGTATTCCCACCTGTGGGGTTTAAATATGGCTGATTTCCTGCCCTTTGCCGTGATTGGATGGTTTTGAATATGTTGAGTTAAGCTATGGGCAAACCTGCCTAGCTAAGGTTGGCAGTGCTCAATGGGGCAGGTTCAGCACTGCTTACCAATGGGTAAATCCACTTAGCTAGGCTACTCATTGGTTAGCAGTCATATTTGCACAATGCTTACACCTCGTAAGCAGAGCTGTGCAATGCTTAGCATTGATTATTTTTCATTTTATAGACTATATGGTGAATGGCATTGATTCATCATTCATTATAGGTTCATAGGTTCATAGGTTCATACGTAGGTACTAGGTTATCTGCCCTAGGGCATTTATAAGCTAGCCAGAATGTGTTGGCTTTTGCCACCCTTTTAGACTAGATTCCTGAGCCTCTGTCCTGCAGGGCCATAGAAGTGATCCCAGGAGTAAATTTACGATTTCCCATCCACTCATCAAGATTTCTCTTGAAGAGGGTCAGCGAGGGGCTCTGCCTAACATGGACTGGGATTCTATTCCAGAGCGAGGGAAGCCTCTGAGATATGAATATATCCCTCCAGCTTGTCCTATTTATTGTTGTGCTGAGGTTTAAATACCTGGAGCATGTAGCTCTAATGGAATTGGCTTTCTTGAGGTGGAGCATGTCCATCAATTCCGGGTTAGACATGGCCTTGTACATCAGGCAGAGATTGCCTCTGAGTAGGCGGTAAGCAACTGAGTAGAGCTGGAGTTTCTTTAGTTGAGCTGCATAGGGCATCTGTTTGAGGCCCATGATCTTCTTGGTGAGGTACTTTTGAGGTCTCACCAGCTGTTGCAGGTGTCGGGTAAGATACATCCCAAATGGGCATTGTACTCAATTAAGGACCTAATGAGCGATGAGTAGAGGGGCACAATGACCTCCCTTGATCTAGATGTGAACCCTTCTGTGATTAGGTGAGCTATACAGAAAATTTTTCTAAACACTTTGGCAATGTGATTGTCAAAGGAGAGGTTACTCTCTACTTGGGTCCCCAGATCCCTAATTATTTCTTCCATACTTAGTGGATTACCTCCTATGTGGTAGTTTGTGGGAGCTTTGTTTTTCCCAAAGGGGATGACTATGCACATTTTGGCATTTAGCTTGAGGCCATGGTTCTGACACCAGGTATCCATCTCCATATGACTCTTCTGGAGGATGCTTGTGTCAGCTAGAGAGTTGATTATGGCTCCCAGTTTGCAATCATCTGTGAACTTGGTCAGCCACAGTCCTCCCGTGCTTGCCTGCACCTCAGAGAAGTATATACCGAACAAGAAGGGTCCCAGAACTGAGCCCTGTGGGATGCCACTTGTAACCGGTTTAGAGTCGGACATGGCACCCGCAACTCTGATCATCTGAGTTCTATCCCTCAGCCAGTTTGCAACCCATCTTGTGACATATGGGTTGATATTTAAGCTGGTAAGCTTATTTGTGATGCCAGAGTGGGGTATTGTGTCGAAGGCCTTTGCAAGGTCCAGTTATGCTGTGTGGACTACCCTTCCCTCATCTATGGCTTTGGTAGCTGTTTCAAAGAAGTCAACTAGGTTTAAGAGGCAAGACCTGCCTTTAACAAAGCTGAATTGGGTAGGATCCAGTGTCTGGAGGTTCCCAATGTCTTTGTTTATGAGATCCATGATGATGCGCTCCATAGCCTTGCAGACCAGGCTAGTTAGGCGTATAGGGCGATAGTTCCCAGGATCCGTTGTGGCATCACCTTTGTGGAGCAGGATTACTGTTGCTGTACGCCATTCTTTGGGTACATAACCTGTGGTAAGGCTGAGTTGGAACAGTGAGTTTATGTGAGGGTTTAGATCTTTTTGGAGCTCGTGTAAGATGCAGCCTGGGATACCATCCGTTCCCATTGATGCTGTGTTTTTTACATTGGAAAGGGCTGCTTTCACCTGTGTGTCTGTGATGTCAGTGGGACTGCAATCTTCCGGGATAGACACTGGCCCTTTTGGGGGGGGAGGGGGGAAGTTTGCACTGAACGTGTCTGCCAGGATGTTGGCAGTGTCAGTGGGTTCAGTGTATTTTTTACCATTTTGCACCAGCTCAGAGCAGATCTGAGAGTTGCCACCCAGATTCTTGATGTAGCTAAAGAACACCTTGTGATTATCTTTAGAGTCTTTGGCGATTTTTCTTTCGAAGCTAGCCTTTGATGATTTTATGAGGGAGCAAAGTTTCTTGTTAATACTGATCAGAGATGTCTTCCCTTTTTAGGATTTTGCCCTATCATGTAATAGTTTCCTCCTTCTGTTGTATAACTTATTTATGGCCGGGGTCCGCCAGACTGGTCTCCTGTTTTTGGAGGAGTGAGTCTTGGTTTTACTTGGGATGGCACGATCCATGCATTCCTGTAGGTGCTCATAGAGTGCATTTGTAAAGGATTCTGCAGTTTGGGTAGCATTTTCCATTAGCCCGGGGGCTTTGAAACTTTCCACCTCAGTCTTGAGAAGTGTGAAGTTTGCTTTTGAGAGATTTTTCACAGTAGTTTCCTTGGCTAGGAGTGGGGTCGGGATGTGGATGTCCATTGTAATTAGTTTATGGTCTGATCTTACCAACGAGGGGTTTACCTCTGGTGTGGAACATTGAGCCCCCATGTTGGTGATGACCAGGTCCAATATGTTGTCCCCTCTTGTGGAAGTGGTGACCAGTTGTTCCATAGCGTTTGAGTTTATAAACTCCAGGAACTGTTGGGCAAAAGAGTTGGGACTTGAGTAGTTTTCCCAGTTAATGTTTGGGTAGTTGAAATCCCCCAATATCATGGTGTTTGGTGAGATCTTCATATTCCCCAGTGTTCTCAGGAATGCCGAGTGGGGGTCCTGAGACAAGGTGGGTGATCTGTAGCAGGCTACAAACTGAAAAGCAGTTTTGCCCATTGTTAGTTGCACATGGATGGTCTCTGATGCCTCGTGCAGTGCCACTAACCTGGAGATGTGAGTATCCTTGATGAAGATGGATACTCCCCTGCCTTTAGTATTTCGGTCCGAGTTCTGGGGCTGAAAAGTATGGTATGAGTTGAATCCTGGTAGTGCTGGGATGCTCTCTGGAGCCTTGAACCAGGTTTCTGTTACTGCACAGATATCGATTTTCTCCATACTGAGGAGTGCCTCGAGTGCGTGCATCTTGAGGTTTAGACTTCTGGCATTGAGTAGCATTACCCTTAGTTTTTTGTTTCTGGTATTGCCTACGGAGGTGGGTTTGTCTTTTGAGCCTTGCCTAAAAAAGGCACTATGGGGGTGGCAAGAGCCTTAGCCAGTATTCGAAAGCCTAAGGATGACAGGTGCAAGCCGTCCCTGGTGAAGCAACATGGCTTGTCGAGCATGTCATCCCAGGCTGACAGACACTGCATCCCCTTTGAATGACACAAATATCTTAGCCAATTGTTAAAATTGATCATTTTGTCTTTATACTGTGGCATCATTCTTGGTGAGGGCAAGATGCTACTCAGGGTCAGGGTCATACCGGCCTGGGCTACAGGATCAGAGAGCTCCTTTATGTCTCTTTTCATGTAGTCCAGGGAGGTATGTCTCAGATCATTCACACCAACATGGACAATGACATAGTCATATTTGTACCTGCTGTGGAGTGACCTGAGTGCTTGTGTTATGTGGCAGATCCTGGCATCCAGCAGGCAGCTTACAGTGACCTTCTCCTTGTTCAGTCTGGTGAGTGGGACATCAGTGTGCCTGACAATACAGTCTCCTATTACTAGTGTATTAGGTGTGTTATTTAGCTTTAAGGGCTGCGACTGTATGGCACACTGACTTTGTGAAGAATGTGATACGTGAAAGTTGTTGTGGGGTAGCGGTTGCTTGGATGTCTGTTTTGGAGGTCTCTGCTTCTTTGGCAGATTTTTATTTAGAACCTCTGAGTATGTTTTTGTGAGTTTATGTGTCTTGTTTGCTGATACGATTGGTCTATGTGAGACTGGTTGTGTGGTGCGAGTGGTTTCCTTCTCCTCCTGACTGACTGTGCCAGTCTTGGGTTGAGAGAGCTCAGCCTCCAGTCTGGCTGTATAGTTGCATCTCTCATACATTTGAGTTTGTTGGAAGGAGGAGAGGGTTGTCTGTGTACATAAGGCAATTGTAACATTGCCTCAAAATTCCCAGATTCACCAGCTGGACTGGAGAGTATACCTAAAACTGCACTTTGGACATGCCTGGATAGTTTAAAGAACTGATTTATTGATTGTCCAGAAAGGATGACTAGAGAGCCTTGTACTTCTGGATAGTATAAGGGGTGTAGTGCTATAGTTTGTTAGTGCTTATTGAGTAATTTGTGCAAGTGCTGGGCTGTATAAGGAAGGTAGAGTGCTTACTTTGAGAGTTAGACTAGTTCTAAGGGAAAAATTGAAGAGCAGACTTTGTGGAGCCGGGGATAGTTTAAAACAGCTTAAATGGTGCTGCGCGACGTTGCGTGATGCTGTGTGGTGCGCAAAATTGTGCAAAACCATGCAAATGTGGGTTTTAAGGTAGGGAGCTTGAAAGAGATAGGAATTAGCCCAAAACGGCCAATAAGCTACTAGTTGCTGGGCTGAGAACACTTCTCCAGGGACAGATAGGCTGCTCAAAGCTCCCCACTCTCACTGGTGAACAGAGAAGCTTCCTCCTATCCAAGTAAGGATATGGGCAACACAGGAACTTATACCACAGCCCAGAATTCAGCAAAACCTGAAATCTGGACTACTCTAGTTCAGAAAAGGCGGAAAACAAGGATTTTTTTGTTTTTTGTTTTTTGTTTTCAACAGAACAACAGTAACTTAACAAGAAACACTGTAAATGCTTTAAACAGGCAAGTGCACTTGAGTGTGTAGCCTACAACAATTAAACAATTAAACAACACAAAATGCAAGAACAGTAAAAATGTGAAAACAAGCTTTTGAGATCTTAGAATAGCTAGAAACTCACTTTTCGGTGAGAAAATGCAGTCACAGGTGGAAAGGCAGAGAAAAAATACTTAATCTGTTTAAAGTCTCTCTGTCATCTCTCTGCTGCTTGTAGTACTCTGCAGAACACCAAGATGAGTCGTGCTGAGTCAGAAACAAGCGCAAAACCATGCAAATGCAGGTTTTAAGGCAGGGAGCTTGAAAGAGATAGGAATTAGCCCAAAACAACCAATAAGCTACTAGTTGCTGGGCTGAGACCACTCCTCCAGGGACAGATAGGCTGCTCAAAGCTCCCCACCCTCACTGGTGAACAGACAAGCTTCCTCCTATCCAAGTAAGGATATGGGCAACACAGGAACTTATACCACTGCCTAGAATTCAGCAAAACCTGAAATCTGGACTACTCTAGTTCAGAAAAGGCGGGAAACAAGGATTTTTTTTGTTTTTTGTTTTTTTTTTTTTAAACAGAACAACAGTAACTTAACAAGAAACACTGTAAATGCTTCAAACAGGCTAGCGCACTTGAGTGTGTAGCCTACAACAGTTAAACAACACAAAAATGACTTAGGTGCAAGAACAGTAAAAATGCAAAAACAAAGCTTTTGAGATCTTAGAATAGCTAGAAACTTGCTTTTCAGTGAGAAAATACAGTCGCAGGTGGAAAGGCAGAGAAAAAAAATACTTAATCTGTTTAAAGTCTCTCTTTCATCTCTCTGCTGCTTGTAGTATTCTGCAGGATACCAAGAGGAGCTGTGCTGAGTCAAAAACAAGTGCAAAATCAGGCAAATGTGGGTTTTAAGGCAGGGAGATTGAAAGAGATAGGAATTACATATTATAAATTTGTTTACTGTCCCTGACATCCCCCAATGTGCTTTCATTACATTTATTTATGCGTGACTATACTGTATGGGGCACTTGTGTTTATATTGAGCTTCACAACTTTATTAAACTGAAAATACTGCTTATGCTGAATGTCTCTTGCAGTTTAACTTCTTGTGCTGTCTAATCTGGACTAAGCATAGCTAAGCAACAGGCACACCTGTGCAGTTATGCTTAAACATTATTGCATTTATATAAAAAAAAAAAATATTTGTGTTATTTTATTTGTACCCTTCAGAATATTCCTGCTAATGTTGAACCTGTTATTCTATCAACTTTCTGCTTTGTTGGATGATTGTCCCTTTTGGCTTTGTCCACATTCCTTATTCTGATGGATTGGGAGGTGTGCACTATGTGCTTATGCTACATGTGTTATTCTGACAACATTTGTCTTATTAGGGATGATTGTCCCTTATGGCTTTGACCAGATTTATTATCCTGATAGGCTGGGGGGTGTTACGAGTATTCTCGCTCATTTTAAATTGCTGAAAGGCAATTCTGGATGTCAGGTGGCATGTATATTGTGAGAGCTCTGCTCTCACACACACACCTCTGGGCTCGTACACAGAACCATGTCTGTTTTAGAGCACGGCAGTGTGTCTTCATACATATGCATGGCATGCTGCTGTGCTGAACGGGAACTGTCCCTGCCATGCAGGAATAACTTATTCCTGCACGGCTGCTTGCTGAATCCCGGGGTAGTCTATCATCTTCTTGACACCTGGCTGGTAGAAAAGTAGTCATTGAGGTATGACAAGGAATATTGGGATGGAGCTAGAAGAATATATGTACATAGCTTGTGCTACCTGAAAGGTTAAGTTAAAAAACAAGAGAAAAAACTTGAAGCTAACTGAAATGGTGCTACCAGTAGTGTAGCTGGGGTAGGGAGGTGAGAGGGGTTGTCCAGCCCAGGCGGCACATCTTAGGGGTCACTCTTTTGGCCTAGTCATGGTGAAATATGGTAGTCTTGAGAACTAATTTGGTAGCTCGTGGGTGGTGAGAGATGGAAAAGTGCATGTTATTTCCTGGGATTCATTAAACTTTTTATTCCATGCAGGAACAGTGTAGCCGCTCCTGCACAAAATATGGCCACAGTGATTCAGCAAACAGCTGATCTGATGTGCACGAGCTTGCTGACACTGTTCCTGCATGGAAAGTCATGCAAACTGCTAATTGCCTCATTTGCTGATGAAAAACATGCATATGAGGTCAATTAGTGATTCAGGAAGCAGGCAGGCATCCGTGCAGGAACAGTGCTAGTTGCAGAAATGTGTTCGGTTACTAAACAAACATATTTCTGCAAATAGCAAAATGGAGGCATGACAGCTCAAATAAAGGCATATATTGTAAACTTTAGACATGCCAATGGCCAAATATAAGGCCATTTGTATGGCATGGGAATGTGTTTAATTTAATACAAAAAATCAAAGTGATTTTTGTTGGCCAATCTCGGCCGTTTAAGCATAGGCCAGCAAACACAATAGTGCTGAAAAAAAATGCAAAAACTCAATTTTAGGGGAAATCTGCATTTTGCCATTATAGTCAATGGCATGCAGAATAAAAACATTACCAGGGAACAGTGTTTGTTAAGGGAAAATGCTCTGGGGTAGTGCAGTGACTATGGACTAAGGCAGAGGGGTATGCACGAGGGGAACTTTACTGAATCACAAAATATTCTAAGTCCACACACTGCATCTAACTGTGTAGGTGCTAGAACAGGAGAGTGTAGGCAGGAGGAGGAGTTAACATGGAAGTGGGTGTGTCATGCTTGCTGTAAGCACATTGGAGCTCCATTGCCTGGGTTTGTGCTTAACTAAACATAGCTAAGAAAGGGTATGTGTCTTAGGCTGTAATGTCTTACACCATGAAATGAAGAGTGTGTTCACATCCAGTGAGAGCCATTTCTGCTAAAATGTGCTTACCTTGTTAAATGGATGTGTGTGGTGCGCACTGGGACTTAAAAAAAAAAACAGAAATAGCAGCACTGTTTACATTTAGGCAGCGGGTTTGCATGTTGCACCTCGGGGCTTAAAAGGGGAGGAGATGGGAAGGGGGAAAAGAAAAAGAAGGGAAATAGCAAAATACAGCCAATCAAATACAAGTAAAATAGTTGGCAGGTTGAATGTCTCAGAGTTAGCCAATCACACAGGCAGCATCTGCAGCACACTGCTGTAAACTATGCAAACACCTTCCAGTCTGTTTTTTCCCACAAACTCTGCACCATAGGTATACATATACGTGGTAATTTTAACTGACAAAACTAGCAAAAAGTGTTAGGGGCTGTTTTTGCATTGATTTATCAGTATGTGCAACAGGGCGAGGGCGCTGAGCAGGATAATGTTGACAACCAACTCAGACTGAGAAGGAGGAAAAGAGTGTTCAGGCCAAGGGTAACCTGCCAGGGTCTACATGATCTGGAGATAGTAGAGCGCTACAGGGTGGGCAGATACATACTTCAGCAACTTGTTGAGCTGTGCTGGCCTCACCTCAGACCCAGAACCAACAGAGGGGAACCCATCCCAGTGGATACCAAGGTATATGTCACCTTAAGAATACTAGCTACATGTACTTTCCAAAGACAAGCTGAGGATATCATGGGGGTCTCACAGGCATCTGTGTCCAGGATACCCCACCAATTTCTGGATGCCATACGACCACATGCTGCTGAACACATTAACTTTCTCCACACCTGTGAGGAGAGGACCAGCAATATGCGTCTCTTCCACCATGTAGCAGAATACGCAGAGGTACTGGGTGCCATAGACTGCACGCACTTCCACATCAAATCACCAACTGGTGACCAGGGTATGGTCTTCCTCAACCACAAGGGGTTCCACTTTATCAATTGCCACGTCATGTGCGATGCCCAGGGCATTATCATGAATGTCTGTGCTGGAAGCCATGGAAGCTATCACGACTCCCACATCTGGAATTCGTCACAGCTGTACCAGGCATTTGCCAGTGGGGACATCCCATATGGCCATCTGGTGGGGAATACTGGCTACTCACTGGAGCCATAGCTGATGACACCCACCAGAAATGCACACACACCCAAACAAGAATGACGTAATGAGGCAATGCACAAACCAGGATCATTATAGATCATGTGTTTGGGATGCTCAAGTCACAGTTCCGCTGCCTTGACATATCCAGTGGAGTCTTGCAGTATTCTCCAGTCACATGTCCACACATGTTCATAGTATGTGCCATGCTACACAGCATGATCCTGCAGAAACAGCTGCAGCAGGAACAAAACGGAGAAGGGCCACACAGCCCCCCCACCATTGCCAAGGTCCCACAGGCACAGAGGGACTCGGAGTAGGAACATCCTGAGCCTGCCTCTGTAGGCAGATGGGGGCATGCCCAGTATGCCCTGGCCTTGGCAAAGAGGCAACACATAGCACATACACTGACACTGTAGGACCTGAGGGACTGATCTCTCTCTCTGACTCGCACACACAGTAAAATGGATGCCAAGCATCATACCACCTATACCTTACCATGTATGGACAGTGTACTGCGTGCATCCAACATAGCCAGCCCTCAAGCACCATCATCACAACTGCCTCAGGCACAAGGTAAGTCAGTCTTCTTAACAATGAATGAATGGAGTAGAATGTTCTGATAGCATATCTATGGTATTGATGCAAGCATGCATGGGAATGGGGTGGTTTACTGGGATAGCAGCGGACAACTGACAGCTCTGTGGGACAGCAGGAAGTGTGTTCCCAGTACTGGCTTACCCACATTATGCAGTACCCCCCTAGCTGACAAATACCACTGCAGTATATGTGGTGAGCCAAATAACTGGCGGGTCATAGGTCACATGCATGGATGTCAAAGTTGGGGTCACATACCCACCCCCAGCCTCACCCAGCAGATCAACTGTAGAAAACCATACAGAAATGTCTGGCAAAGGCCCCCACATGGAGACATCCATGAAATCCCCACCTACAGGCTTACACAGTGATATCACAGCAGGTCTGGCAGTGGCAGTATGGCTCGGAAAGGGAAGAAGTCTGAAACTAGAAAGATTTATGTCAGAACAATCTGACCTGTGGTTGATACTGTTATGCTCATAGTCTCAAACATAGGGCACACCACTGTGTTAAATGGGACCAAAATGTTAAGCAAATATCAGCACAGTGTCTGCAAATTTCTGTTGTGTACAGATGTGCCATCCCCCCACCCATAGTCCCATAGAAATGCAGTAACATGTCCCTAGCCTTAAGCAGCATTAAGCTGTCAACTAGAGTGATGGCTCATCATGAACAGAAAGCAATTGTCAGTAAGCCCCACAGTCAATTTACTGGTGCCATCCCAGGGGTATCCACTGCTGGCAGCCTTGGACATATGATTATCAGACTGCAGTGTCTTGCTACAGATGGCTTGTATCTGTCACATCTGGCCTACAGGCCTCTGGCAAATGCCCATGCCTCACCCACAGTGCCCTGTTTGGGAGTGTCATGGGGTCCATAACACCAACATAACACAGTTTACAAAATGCAAAGAAAGGCCATGCTGCTAACTGCTAGGAGCAAACATGCCAGTGCCAGAGAGCCATAAATCTGGACAAAGCCATGAATAATGGGGTGATAAAGGTTCAAAGAGAAGGGCACCTTTGAAATACTGTTCTAATAATGTTACAAAGTTAATGGAATGATTGTATTAGGATGGACTGTCTGAATGGTATGAATTCTGAAACTGCAATGTCAACTGTCAGTAATATTTGACATCAACCCTGAGTGACCTGCAAAACACTTTTCCTTGAAAACCACACTCATTTGGGTAACCAATCAGATATATGAGTCATGCATCTGGACATTTTGTGATACTCTGTACAGTTGACAGACAGGCTAGGAGTCTAAACATGGGAATGCACTCATTGCAGGCAGTCATAACCCTGGAAGATGGTGACATGTCTGCACCCACAGAAGCCTGACCCACAGCCATGGGGAGTAGCAAACCCATCCCTGATCACTCATCCTATGCAACATCCTGACCCCAAAATGTGGCCAGCCAAGCAAAATGATGTGGGCCACACGTATATGTGAGACACAAACACACTCACACACACACACACACACACACACACACACACACACACACACACACACACACACACACACACGCGCACACACACGCACACACACGCACACACACACACACACACACACACACACACACACACACACACACACACACACACACACACACACACACACACACACACACACACACACACACACACACAAACACACACACACCTCCAGGCTGGTCAAACAGTCTGACACACAAGACCCTCCAAGTGCAGTCAACCTTTGAGAAGACCCCTATGCAAAGTCAAAGTATTGGTAGCTATAGGCCAACATTTCTGACCCAGGATACCCCCCACATATCTTATCCACTACAAATCTATCTGGAGTCTGCCTGTCACCCTGATCCTGCCTGACTTATATTACCCAACAGTGGACTGGTAATCAGACCATGGCAGAACAGAAATGCACAGGGATTCCACCATTGTAATATATCACCAAGGTGCTGGACCATTTCCACAGCTCCAGCACACAATTGGTTGTAGACACACCTCTCCACAGGCTGGATTGTGCAAGAATGTATAGCATTTAGCCCATAATATTGGTGTGCATCATCCATCCTGTATTCCTCTGGTAAACCACTATAATCATCTGAGGAGGTATGTCACGAGGTACTGAAACAATACATGATATTGTGAAAAGTCATATATGTCAAATGTCTGCTAAAACAAGCCCTGTAACAATAGTAACCCATACATTGCTGAGAGAAATAGTCACAATTACTGTATGGCCCATTGTCACCCCATTTTGATATGCTATCTCCAGATAGCCGAAACAGAAAAGAAAATCCACTTCACCCCCACGACTCAAATCATATAAAACCAAGATGTATTTCTTATGTAAAACCAAGAAGTATTTATTAGGTTAGCACTTTCTTGCCTCAACAGACACTTCTTCAAACCATAAAACATATAAAAAGAAGTCATTATATATACATCACATTACTTTCTAATCAACCTATCAAAAACAACTAACAATAAAATCATTTAAACAACCTCCTTCCCTTCAAAAAAGGTTTTAAAGGGACAGGGCCATTCAAACCTGGAAATGTATCACTATTTAACCTAATGATCCAGTCTCCCTTTGTTCAAGGGTATTATTTAAGTCACCTAGTCTCCCATTACTAACAAGCTGTTCCAGTACTTTAAATTTAAAAGTATGTGAGTTGTTGGTATTCATAACATGTGTTGCAAGTGCATTAGTGGGGTCACTTTTCCTAATAGCCAATAAATGTTCCCTAACCCTTTCTTTTAACTGTCTTTTTGTTTTACCCACATAAAAAAGTATATGACTGACAAGTAGCCAAATAAACAAAAAAAGTACTCTTGCAGTCTGCCATACAATGTATAAAGTACTTATAATGGGTCACCGGGTGCTCAAAAACATGGGATGTGTCTATACTTATACAAAAATTACATTGACCACACCCAGACGTGAAACCTTCTCTAGAGCCTGAAGAAAGTCTATTCACATCATAACATAACAGACGTTTCAAATTACTTTTGTTCTTAAAAACAAATCTGGGAGTAGAACCCACCACCTGCCCTATCTTATCATCTAACAATAATACCGGCCAATGTTTCTTAATAATTTCACAAAAATAACCATGATCACTAGTATAATGCATCAAAAAATTGAGAGAGTCAACCTCTCTGTTGCCATGTCTAACAAACTGCCTTCTTTCTCCATTTAATAAAGGTAGGGCTGCGGTACGTTGTAATTGCATAACCTACTTTGTCATATTATTAACCTACTTAATGGAGTAACCTCTCTCCTTAAACTCATCAGATAACTTCATTAAATCACATTCAAACACACTCTGTACACTATCTAGTCTAGATGTACGCATCCCTTGTCCTTTCATAATATTCCTAAAGATTCTACTCGAGTGCATACTATCTCTACTTAAAATGTTATTAACACGACATTCTTTTCTATAAAGCTTAGTAGCTGTGGAGCCATCATCATCTCTGTAAATACACACATCCAAAAAATCAATAGTATCCATAGAAAATCTATAAGTAAATCTCAAGAATGTTGTTGTAGTATGTAAATAATTAACAAAATCAGGAATCAGATCAATCAACCCCTGCCATAAAATAAAAAGATCATCAACAGATCGTTTAAAGAAAACAATATGTTTCCTGTAAGGATGATCGTTCAACACATACTTATTTTCCCAACAACTCATCACAAGATTCACATAACTATTCGCACAGGGAGTGCCCATGGAAACTCCCTGTTTTTGCCAGAAATATTTTCCATCAAAGCAAAATACAATGAGCTCTAAAATAACACTTAATAACGAGCAGAGCAGTGCTCTCTTCATCTCATTAATACTAAACTTGTTTAGCAAAGCATCATTTAACATCCTCATACCTTCATCATTAGGAATCTTAGTGAACAATGTTTGAACAATCAGCGTTAAAAACATAACCTCTCCCCATTTTAATAAAACTTTAAGAATTCAGATAAATCTGTTAAGAAACCACTGGTATCTTTCAGGATACAGACAGACTTATCCACTAACACCCTAAGCTCTTTCTCAACAAAAATGGACATGGACTCAGTAGCCCATCTGCCTCCAGATACTATAGGTCTCATCGGAGGTCTAACCTTGGATTGGTGTATCTTTGGTAGTCCATTTAGCTTGGGTATGAGTGGATTAGGGATCCTGAAATAATTATATAAATCCAAAGTTATTAAACACACAGCTAAATAACCTTTAAGGACACTTTCAATCTTATTAATAACACCATGCACAATGTCTAAGTCAATAACAGAATAAACGCTCATATCGAAAAACATGTCATACATTAATTTTAGATAAAACTGATGGTCCAGTATGACTAACAACCCTCCTTTATAAGCTGGTCTAAATGCAAGTGTTTCATCAGTTTGTAGAGACCTCAAAGCCAGCTGTTCATCTCTATTCAAATTCTTAAAAACATTGTTCTTGTCTGCAGTCGATTTATCCAAAAAATAATTCTTAACATCCTTCTCACATAAATGAGTAAATGTGTAAACAGCAGAATAAAGAACAGGAACAAAACAACTCGGTTTCTTATACACATCAGTCATTCCTGTATCACCAGCAAATACTTTACGTAGCATGACATTACGAGCAAACATTTTCAAGTCCAAAATAGCATCAGTCAAAGTCATTTGTGTGGCGGGTATAAAAGCTATACCCTTATTAAGCACTCTCAGTTCAACATCTGTAAAGGTCTTACTAGAAATGTTAAAAATCAGTCCTCAGTCAACTTCTGCCACATCTTTTTGATAGTCTGAGCAGGGAATGTGGAACCCAGAGCTGAATCGTCAGTACGTGTGGCAGATATGGCTACAGTGGAAGTGCTCGATTCTCCTGTAGTTGCAACTTCGGTAGTGGAGAACACTAGTAGTGTGCATTCACCAGTTGTCGAAGGTTTAATACAACAAAGTGATGAAAGGGTCATATCAGTAAGACCTAAAGCCAACACTACACATGTTATCCCTTTGGTGTTTCAGTCTCTTCCTTTTCCTATAAAGGAGATGAAACCTGCCAAAGACAAGTATCAACAGAACAGGGGGTAGAAACATTTGCTCCAATTATCGTGGAATGAAAAAATGGCTGCTCAGACTATCAAAAAGATGTGGCAGAAGTCGACCGAGGACTGATGTTGATTTGTTACTGTTTTAGATTCTGCTGTTGACACATTTACTCGTTTATGTGAGAAGGATGTTAGGAATTATTTTTGGATAAATCGACTGCAGACAAGAACAAAGTTTGTAAGAATTTGAATAGGAATGAATGGCTGGCTTTGAGGTCTCTACAAACTGATGAAACACTTGTATTTAGACCAGCTGTTAAAGGAGGGCTGTTAGTCATACTGGACCATCAGTTTTATCTAGAATTAATGCATGACATGTTGCTCGATACGAGCGTTTATTCTGTTATTGACTTAGACGTTGTGCATGGTGTTATTAATAAGATTGAAGGTGTCCTTAAAGGTTATTTAGCTGCATGTTTAATAACTTTGGATTTAGATAACTATTTCAGGATCCCTCATCCACTCATACCCAAGCTAAATGGACTACCAAAGATACACAAATCCAAGGTTAGACCTCCGATGAGACCTATGGTATCCGGAGCCCTATGGGCTACTGAGTCCATGTCCATTTTTGTTGAGAAAGAGCTTAGGGTGTTAGTGGATAAGTCTGTCTGTATCCTGAAAGATACCAGTGGTTTCTTAACAGATTTATCTGAATTCTTAAAGTTTTATGAAAATGGGGAGATGTTATGTTTTTTAATGCTGGATGGTCAAACATTGTTCACTAAGATTCCTAATGATGAAGGTTTGAGGATGTTAAATGATGTTTTGCTAAACAAGTTTAGTATTAATGAGATGAAGAGAGCACAGCTCTGCTCATTATTAAGTGTTATTTTAGAGCACAATGTATTTTGCTTTGATGGAAAATATTTTTGGCGAAAACAGGGAGTTGCCATGGGCACTCCCTGTGTGAATCTTGTGATGAGTTGTTGGGAAAAGAAGTATGTGTTGAATGAACATCTTTACAGGAAACATATTGTTATCTTTAAAAGATTTGTTGATGATCTTTTTATTTTGTGGCAGGGTTCTCTTTATCTGATTCCTGATTTTGTTAATTTTTTTCCCACTACAATGGCATTCTTGAGATTTACTTATAAATTTTCTGTGGATGTCATTAGTTTTTTGGATGTGTGTATTTACAGAGATAATGATGGCTCCATAGCTACTAAGCTTTATAGAAAAGGATGTTGTGTTAATAATATTTTAAGTAGAGATAGTATGCATTCGAGTAGAATCTTTAGGAATATTATGAAAGGAAAGGGGTGCGTACATCTAGACTAAATAGTGTGCAGAGTGTGTTTGAATGTGATTTAATGAAGTTATCTGATGAGTTTATGGAGAAGGGTTACTCCATTCATGAAGTTAATAATATGATAAAGGAGGTTATGCAATTGCGAAGTACCACAGCCCTACCTTTATTAAATGGAGAAAGAAGGCAGTTTGTTAGACATGGCAACAGAGAGGTTGACTCTGTCAATTTTTTGATGCATTATACTAGTGATCATGGTTATGTTTGTGAAATTATTTAGAAGCATTGGCCGGTATTATTGTTAGATGATAGGATAGGGCAGGTGGTGGGTTCTACTCCCAGATTTGTTTTTAAGAGCAAAAGTAATTTGAAACGTCTATTATGTTATGATGTGAATAGACTTTCTATTGGATCTAGAGAAGGTTTCACATCTGGGTGTGGTCAATGTAATTTTTATATATGTATAGACACATCCCATGTTTCTGAGCACCCGGTGACCCATTATAAGTACTTTATACATTGTATGGCAGACTGCAAGAGTACCAGTGTTGTTTATTTGGCTACTTGTCAGTCATGTACGTGTTTTTATGTGGGTAAAACAAAAAGACAGTTAAAAGAAAGGGTTAGGGAACATTTATTAGCTGTTAGGAAAAGTGACCCCACTAATGCACTTGCAAAACACGTTATGAATAATAATGACTCACATAATTTTAAATTTAAAATACTGGAACAGCTTGTTAGTAATGGGAGACTAAGTGATTTCAATAATACCCTTGAACAAAGGGAGACAAACTGGACCATTAGGTTAAATAGTGATACATTTCCAGGTTTGAACGGCCCTGTCCCTATAAAACCTTTTTTGAAGGGAAGGAGGTTGTTTAAATGATTTTATTGTTAGTTGTTTGTAATAGGTTGATTTGAAAGTAATGTGGTGTATATATAATGACTTATTTTTATATGTTTTATGTCTGAAGAAGTGTCTATTGAGGCATGAAAGCGCTAACCTAATAAATACGTCTTGGTTTTACATAAGTAATACGTCTTGGTTTTACATGATTTGAGTCGTGGAGGTGAAGTGGATTTTCTTTTCTCTTTCGGATTGATTTGCTGTTTTCCACTTATAACATTTACACAGTGGCATTATTTGTGTTTTTTCTCCTAACTCCAGATATCTTGCACCAACAGGTTGACAGGTATGGCTGTAGCACAAAACAAACTGGAATGGAGTACAACAATCCCTGGAATGGAGTCCCACATTAACTATAGAAGATCACACTGGGCATGCTCATACACTTAGAGAATTGTCAGTACGATCTAGGAATTAACAGGCCGTCCCCACCCAGTGCATTTCCCATTGCCCTACTTTAGCGGTCCTGAAGATGTCTGTCACCATAGAAGTACCTTTTGTCAAGCTTTAGCCCTATAAGCTCTGTGATAACTGTATAACACTGTAGTACAAATAAGTAGTTAGGCAGGAATTCTAATCTCAGTTCTGGAAAATTTAATTGTGTGTGTGTCTGATCATCAGGATTCAACCCTATGAGCTCTGTTGTGCATGTGATACGTGTGTGATATTATAGTACAAATAACTAGTTAGTTAGGAGTTCTAATCTCCATCCAGACAAATGTAAAAGTGTGTGTGTGTGTTTATAAGTTTACGATTTTGGGTCAATTAAACCCAGTACACTTCCTCTTTCCCTACTTTAGTGGTCCTGCAGATAACAGTCACTGTAGAAGTCCCTTTCGTAAAGCCTCAAATCTCTAACCTCTATGGTGTATGCAGTAACTGCATAACACTATAGTGCAAATAGCTAGTGAAATAGGAGTTCTAATCTCACTCCTGGAAAATGTAAAAGTGTGCTTGTGTGTGCTTATAAGTTAAAGATTTGGGGTCCATTCAAACCCAGTACACTTCCCCTTTCCCTACTTTAGCAGTCCTGCAGATATCAGTCACCTTAGTAGTCCCTTTCATCAGGGCTCAGCCTCATAAGCTCTGTGGCATGTGCAATAACTGCGTAACACTATAGTACAAATAACTAGCTAGGTAGGAATTCTAATCCCAGTTGTGGCAAATATGTGTGTGCATATGTGTAGTTTAAAGTATTTTGTGGCCTCTCTCACCCAGTACATCACCCATTGCCATACTGTACAAGGGTTGGTGATGTTCCTCACCTTAGAAGTACCTTTGGACAGCCTTCACCCTATAAGCACTGTGGCATGTGCGATAAATACATAACACTGTAGTAGCAATAATTAGATAGGTAGGGGTTCTTATCTCAGTCCTAACAAATGTGTGTGCATGGGGAGGTTTGTTGTGTTTGTGTGAGAATCATATCAATGGGGGGGAGGTTTTGCTACTTTTTGTTGTTGCCCACCCAGTACATGTCCCAGTGTCCACATTACAAGGCCCACAGTTGCCATCTACTGTAGAGGGATTTGTAGACACTCTGCAGCCCTATACGCATAGTGCCATGTGCAATAACTATATGACAGTATGGAATAGATAACAAGATAGGCAACTCATCTAATCCTTGGATATCACTCCCCACTCAGGAATCATACACAAACACACTCAGGTAGGCAGCAACCCCTACATCAGTAGGTTGCCTGCAAACTTGCTCATAGGTAGAACCCACAGTTTGAAAGCAGCAGACTCCATGTCAGACTGCTGAACAGTCATGAGTGGAGTCCCACAGGTTGCGAACCTGGGTCCCCCTCATGTTTGGGATCCACACCTCTGAGGACCAGCCCAATACAAAGGCACTCTGGCTGACAATGTTTCCAGATGACTACAAGGTGGGTGCTATTATTACCCCCATGTGAGGTTGACATCTTTCACAAAGGCCTCTATGAGACCTATAACTGTTGTCAAAACCCTGGACATAAGCACGACATCCCCTTTGGGTACAACATTTATTTATTTTATTTATTTTACATTTGTTGACTGGGCTAGTCTAACTGGATACATGTTCATTTTCAGTAGAGGCCCGGGGAGATAAGCTCCAAGACAGAACAATGAAAACAACACATAACTAATAAGCAGCAGTAAACAAGAATCATATTTACAATGCATATTACAGGTTAACACAGACAATTCAGTGAGGACAACAGCCTAGCAGTACAGAATGCAGGCATAATATAGCATACTGGTACAATATATAAAGTTCTAGAGGGAGATAGTAATTGTGGTCATTAAGGAAGGAATAACAAGTTTATGAGTTGAAAGGGTAGGTAGAGCAAAGTATGAAGAGACACATGACTAGTCAGGTTTAGTACAGGGGCATAACCAGTGTGTTCTGAGGAACAGTTTCAATTTGTTTTTGAAGAGTGATAGTGAGGGAAGTGAGGAAACTCCACTGGGGAGAAGATTCCAGGCTTTTCTAACAGTATTAGAGAAGAGAGAGTCACCAGCCTTGTTGTTTGGTTTAGAGGTATGTACTAGAAGTTTGTGAGATGACCTTAAGGACTTCAGATTTTTATAGGGGGTGATGAGGGTGGATAGAATAGGAGTATTGGAAGGTTTATAAAGAGTGTTATGGGCTATGGATAGTCGGTGGAATTTAATCAGGTTTTGTAGTTCAAGCCATCCCAGCTGCTTTATATTAATGCAATGGTGGGTTCTAAATGGGTTGCCTGTAGCAAATCTGACAATGTTATTGTAGGACAATTCCAATTTGCTGAGGTTATTTTTAGATAGCTTAGTAAAAATGGGTGAGGCATAAAGAAGTGTAGAGATTAGATGAGTGTGAGCTATAGTGGTTTTCGCTGTAGGTAAAAGGAAGGTTTTAATCATATAGAGAGAGCCATGTTTTTTGTTGACAGTTTTTATAGTATTGTTGATAAGGATATCAAAGTTCATATTGTTGTCAATGGTGATACCCAGTAGTTTGGTGGTTGGGTCTGGTGATATAATAGTTTTATTGGTGGAGATAACTGAGAAATCAAAAGGAGAGGACTTGTGAATAGGAGAGAAGAGGAGGAGTTTAGTTCTTTGGAGGTTTAGGAGAAGGCGCCACTGTGTGAACCATTGTTCAACTGTGTTAAATAC
Source organism: Protopterus annectens (assembly GCF_019279795.1). Taxonomy (NCBI): domain Eukaryota; kingdom Metazoa; phylum Chordata; order Ceratodontiformes; family Protopteridae; genus Protopterus; species Protopterus annectens. The sequence goes on along the minus strand of NC_056740.1, from coordinate 505,855,770 downwards.
TTTCTGGGTAAGAGAGTGAAGTTCAGAAGAGGAAGTGGCTGAGCATATCAGTGTGGAGTCATCAGCATATTGTATGCATGTGACTTGGGGGATGGCTAGATGAAGGTCATTAATAAATATGGAGAAAAGTAGAGGTCCTAGGATGGACCCTTGAGGGACACCAAGGTTAATGGGCAGGAGGGTGGATAGAGACTTGTGCCATAGTACAGCCTGTTGTGTTTTATCTAGGTAGGACTGGAACCACTTTATGGAAGATGTATCTAGTGACAGGGATTTAAGTATTTTGATGAGAATCTGGTGATTTACCATGTCAAATGCTTTAGACAGGTTAATAAATAGTGCCGAAGAAAGATTGTTTAGGTTGCGATTTTTATTGATACAATCAGTGAAGGAAAGAAGGGCGGTGGTAGTGCTATCTGAAGGTCTGAATCCATGTGGACAGTTGGAAAGTAAATTATTTTAGGTTAAGTGGTCAAGTAATTGTCTATGAATGCATTTCTCCATGATCTTTGCCAAAGGAGAGGGAAGGGCAATGGGGTGTTATTTATAGAGTTCAGTGGAGTGTCCACCTTTATGGAGGGGGATAATATGGGAGATTTTCCATAAGCTAGGGATATAACATTCGGTAATAGTTCTATTGATCAGAATGGAAATGGGATAAGTGATAGCTTTGGCTGATTGTTGTAGAAATTCAGCAGGTAGTTGGTCTGCTGAGGGAGAGCATGGTTTTAGTTTCTGTAGTAGGGTTAGACTATATGTTGTTGGGACAGATTGAATATGAAAAGGAGGGGGTGAGGTTGATTTATAGGAAGGTAGAGTGAAGTTATTAGGTGATAGCTGACTAGCAAGTGTTTGGATAGCATTAGTAAAAAAAGGTATTGAAAGCATTGGCTGTATTCATGGGATTTTTGTGGTCAGTATTTTGAGGGTTTGGAGTAGTGGATTGACCTGAATGGAGTAGTTGTTTAATGCTAGTCCAAAATTTTTGTGGGTTGTTTTGGTTAGCTTGTTGAGATTGTAGGTAGTAGTTTCTTTTATCAGAAATTATAGCTTGCTTGGTATCATTTCTTAACTGTCTAAATGTTTGTTGGTCTACAGGGTTTTTAGTCATTCTCCATTTTGCCCAAAATTTATTTCTAAGATGTATTTTGTGTTTGGTTTCTTTTGACAGCCATGGTGCAGAGTTGGTTTTAATTCTAATTAATCTGGTTAGAGCATGGGGGTTAAGAATAGCAAGGAATTTAGTGTTAAAGTAATTAACGGCTTCTTCTAAATGGAGGTGTCATAAGGGAGACCAGTTGCAAGCTCTTAGTTCCATTTGGAGTAGTTCAGGGTTATAGTTCTTTTTAGATCTGATGTTTCTGACAGATGTTGGAATGGGACTATTGGTTTTATGCCTGATGATGTAGGTAAGTAAGTGGTCACTTATATCATCAGGGAGGGTTTCAGAATCATAAATGTGAGATGATGGTTTATGAGAATCCAGTCTAATAAGCTTACTTTCTTGTTAGATTTATTTATCCTGGTGGGGGAGGTAATGGTTTGTGAATACCCATATAGGTTAATGTGGGTAGTAGAGAGGCTGCTACAGTAGCAGTTCCAATCAATGTTTATATCACCTAGGATTATGGTTTATGGTTCCCATAAAGTAATACATTGATGGTAGTCCACTGAACACTGATGCTGGTATAACGGAATTGGGAACACAGGTTGACAGTGAGATCTATGGTAACCACCACAGTGCTGCTGCCTTCCAAAAGTCCTTCCATGTGTCACTTCTCCTGACTAAGGGTGTTGAATCCAGGAAATAAAAGGACAGTGTTTCCCTGTATACTCCCCTCATAGGCCAATCAATGTGTACTATGCCAACTTGCCATGTACCCCAATGGACACAAGCAACAACAGGAGAGGCTGCAAATGGACCTCACAAAGATGATCATAGGTACTACACACTTGTCCCATATGGACAGACTCCAACAACTGCAATGAATCTCTGTCTCATATTGGATACTTAGGTGTGATCTCTGCCTGACATACACAACCATGTCTGACCCAACCCTGTCAGGAATACTAGATCCGAAAAAAACAATCTGTCCACACAACATGCCCCAGATACTTCAACCCCATCCTCACAATCAACAGGACATGCTGGAGGGACAGGTTTACAACTCAGAGACTGGCCACACTATGGAATAGATGCCACATACATGTCAAGCCGAGCACATCAAAGGCCCCCTTCAAGAGGAAATCAGGAGGAGTGGATGGGGAATAGAATACCCACCCTGGGGATCACTCCAGTGACTATACTTATAGACACACTGGGGAGTATAGTCAGCTGGCATGATGCCAGTGTATTCCCATGGGCTAGCCTTGTAAAGCCTCCATGGCCATTTGCCATGGATCTCAGTACTGTCAAATGTGTGTGCATGCATTAGTGTGTATAAAATTGTTTGTGAGTGTGAAAGTAGTTGGTGGCCCATCTCACCCAGTACAACAACAATTGCCATACCTTACAAGTGCTGTAGATGTTATTCACTATATAGGTACCCTGGGTCACTCCCCAACCTATAAGCTCTGTGGTGTGTGCATTAACTGCATAACACTATAATGCCAATAACCACATAGCTAGGGGTTCTAATATGAGTCCTGGCAAATCTGTGTGTGTGTATTATTGTGGGTAAGTCTGTACGTTACAATATTTTGTGGCCTCTCTCACCCAGGACATCACCCATTGTCATAATGTGCAAGTTCTGGTGATGTCCCTCACCTTAGATGTGCCTTCGGACAAGTGTCACCCCATAACCTCCATGGCACGTGCAATAAATGCATAACAATGTAGTAACAATAAATAGATAGGTAAGGGTTTTAATCTCAGTCCTTGCAAATGTGTATGAGAGAAGAATATCTTGTGTGTGTGTTTGTGTGCAAATGACATCCATTGGATGGACATGGTTTCATATTTTATGCCATGGTTCTCACAGTACACATTCCTAAGTCTACTGTATGAGGTCCACTGTTCACATCAACCATAGTGGTATCTGTAAACACTCTTCTGCATGACACTATGTGTCATTATTGTTCCCCTAACAGATTTATTTGCTTTACAATTGAATTGTACAGGTTATCAGTCACATAAAAGGTTGGCAGTATTTTGAACTTGTCTATTGTGCTCTCATGTTTGTATATCACAAATACCTGACATTCTAACAGGTGTGTACACCATTTATATGCACTGTATACAACTAATTTATACAATATGACCCTAGTTTTGGGCCTTTGTCCCCCTATTTTGTCAGTCTTTGTCCAGATGTCCTGCAATGACAGGTTGTGAGTTATGCTGCAGATATGTGACATCTCCTGCAAATAGTGATGACCACCACGATACAATGCAGTAAACACCACCACAGGAGAACATGTATATATATCACCAAATGGTTGAGTGTAACAGTTGTGTGCATGGTCACATGCATTAACTTTAGCATGCCTGGGGTACTGGTGAGCCACAACAGGAAAACCCCATACTTACTGGGTCCAGGCTGCTGTCCTTTGTGCAGACCAGAGAGACCTATGTAGTTGTGAGAGAGAGGTATTGTCAACAGATTCACATTAGGCATTGGTACAAGATGAATGCTACATTTCTGCACAGGTATAGTACGCACTATGATATTACACAATTTGCTGTCCTTCAGCATAGATGTGCACTTGTGTGCATTACTACAAGCCACCCATTAATCCATTTTGCACTGACATATGCATCTAGAGACTCTGTAGAAGACAGTTTAAATGCTACCTTATTACATTGATGCGCACTTTGGCCTTACCTGGAAGCTCCTTGTCTGTTGCCTGGGTGCCACCCACCTCCACGACTGCTGTTTCCCATGTTTGAGTTCTTGTGGGGGCTACCCCAAGATTAGAAAGAGCTCCTCTGTTGCTGTAAGTGGGGCCTGTGTGGCTGGCCCCCCCACCGGTATTAGTATGGTCCCTCGCTACAGCAGCAGCTCTTTGCCGGGCATGACTATCAGGTCAGTTGCTCTATGCCTGATCTGATCATGTGTGCATCCATGGTGGCCCAAGACATTCACTCTGTGGACAATCTCATCCCACAGGGCAGTCCGCTCCTGCAGATTTTGCTGGCTATGGCCAGAAAGGATGGCATAATTACAGCTTCTGTGATGGCTGCTGTCTTCACATCAGTGTAAGGCAGTTACCATTGCATGGCACTTGGAAGACATAAACAGAGAAACACATCACAGGACCTCAGACATTGCCCAGAGTTCTCTACAGAGCCAGCACATGAATATGGACTATCATTAGCCACCACTTACAAACACATCATACCCCTGTACCTGACAGCACTGTATGAACATGCATTGCACTCCTGGTCCTGATGTGTCATGTTCCCCCCAATGAGGGTCAGAACATTGCATAAACCACCATTCATCATTCACGTTTATGTAGAGGGATGACAGTGGCCATGTTCTTTGCAGATGACATGTCAATGGCGCTCAGGCTTTGCTTGCATACAGTGTGTAATGGAGCTGGAAGCATATGCTTGGGTTCATGTAGGATGCAGACAGGAATGTTATCAGGCCCCAAGGGGACTTACTTTTGTTAACTTTGATTAGGCAGTTTGTACCTGATCCATGATGATGAGTGGAGGGGTGAGTATGCTGTACATTTCTACCTATACTGATGGTGATCCGGGGTGGGTGACATTTGCCCTAACCCTGTCTGCAGCAGGTTGGGTGTAGTTATGGTGTGTGTGTATGTGCTGTAATTGACCACCATTACAGGGTGGGTTGGGTTGGTGCCTCTGAGATTGCAGACATATGTGAAGATGGTCTTGTGATTGCCCTTAGTGGATGTGTCCAATTTGTACTCATAGTTAGCCTTACAGTAATCCACCTGTCACCTAATATGCTCATTCAGACAAAGGTTGACATGCTGCCCAGTTGGTGCCTGCTACTACTTTCCCCTGTACAACCAATATAGCATCACATTATTTGCTTTGTGCATTGCTGCTATCCAGCAAAGGGGTTTACTCTACTTTGGTGGAGACAGCTTTTACAAGTAAGATATTGCTGAGGCCATACAGCTATGTGGGTGGTCATATATCTGTTTGTGGTAGGCATGGACACAGGGTCAGAATACAGTTGGCCACCTCTACAATTTCAATGTGATACGCATGCTTATTATACTACCCGTGTCTGTGTCGGGGCAATGACACCACCAGTAGCTGTAGAGGTGTAACTCTGTTGGATACACATAAACTAAGGTTGCACACATGTACAACATGAATAGCTTATTCACCTGATGTTTTGCATCCCATGTCAGTTGTCATAAGGCAGCCAGGAACACCTACCCATACATACATACGCACAGGTAATACCTGCTATACATTTCTGTTCTATGTCAGTATGACATACTGTAATTACAGTCTTGCTGCTCAGTCAGTCATGTCAACCTGTTAGAGCAGGACATCTGTAGGACACCCTACATACATGGTGTGCTATGGGCCACAATTAGTGACACTTTCTTCATATTGCTGTAACACATGTATGTCATTTGATAGTGCAGTAGCCTTTGCATTCAGAGACATCCCCTGGAGGATGTCTGACACTCATACGACAGGCAGAGAGGAGAAAGGCTAGGTGTGTGGTAGTGAGGGTAGGAACTGTTAATCTTGTGAGTATGACTAGTATGGGGACAGAGCTAGCTGATATGCTGGACAGTGGAAAGGTGGATATATTGTGTGTGCCAGAGACCAGATGAAAGGAGTATACAGCTGTGTGTATCGGATTTGGGTACAAATAGTTCTACCATGGTGTGTATGGGAGGGGAACTGGTGTAAGGTTTAACCTGAAGGAACTTTATGCCAAGAGTGTTTGTGGAGGTGATAAGAGTGTCAGGTAGAGTGATGTTTAGGAGGCTGGGAATTGATGATATAATGATGACAGTTGTTAGTGCATATGCTCCGCTAATTGCGTGTGTGATGGCTGAGACAGACATACTTTGGTGTGGTTGGATAAAGTGGTAATGAGTGTACCCAAAGGTGAGAGAGTGGTGATTGGAGCAGATTTCAATGGGCATGTTGGTGAAGGGGACAGAGGGGATGCAGAAGTGATGGGTAGGTATGGTGTTAAGCAAAGGAATGCAGAAGATAAGATGGTGGTGGAGTTTGCAACAGAGGTTGGAAATGAGTGTGGTGAATATGTAGTTTTACAAAACTAAGGGACATAGGGTGACATACAAGAGTGGAGGAAGATGCACACAGGTGGATTATCTCCTATGCAGGTGGGCCTGTTTGAAGGGGAATGGCAACTGCAAAGTGATGACAGAGGAAAGTGTAGTTAGGCAGCATGGGAGATTGGTCTGTGGGATGACGTTGGTGACCAAGAAGAGGGAGAGGAGTGTAAGATCAGCAGCATGGATCAAATGGTGGATACTGAGAAAGGGTGATTGTGAGGTTGATGTCAGGGAAGAGTTCAGAGAGGCAGTGGGTGGCAGTGAAGAATTTGTAATTTTTTGGATAACTACATCCAAGCTAGTAAGGGAGATGAGTAGAATGGGTCTTGGTGTGACATCTGCACAGAGGAAGGAGGACAAGGAGACCTGGTGGTGGCATGAAGAAGTACAGGGGAGTATACAGAGAAAGAGGTTGGACAAGGAGAAGTGGGATTGTCAGACAGATGAAGAAAGTAGACAGGTGTATACGGAGATGGGGTGCATGGTAAAGAGAGTGGTGGCAAAGGCTGAGGATGGGTCATATGAAGGGCTGTATGTAAGGTTGGACACCAAGGATGGAGAATAGGACCTGTACCAATTGGCATGACAGAGGCATGTAGCTAAGAAGAATGTGCAGCAACTAAGGCTGATAAATGATAATGGTGGAAGTGTACTCACAAGTGAGGATAGTGTGTCGAGCAAGTGGAAACAGTACTTTGATGGGCTATTGAATGAAGAGAATGAGAGAGAGAAAGAGAGAGAGAGAGAGAGAGAAGGTTGGAGGATGTTGGTATGGTGACTCAGGACATGCAACAGATTATCAAGGGAGAAGTAAGGATAGCTATGAAGAGGTTTAAGAATGGAAAGGCTACTTGTACAGATGGCATACCTGTGGAAACATGGCAGTGTTTAGGACAAATGGCAGTGGTCTTTTTAATCAAATTGTTTACTGTAATCTTGGAAAGTGAGAGGATGCATGAGGAGTGGATAAAATGTGTTTTGGTACTTTATGAGAATAAGGGTGGTATGCAGAGCTGTAGTAACTGCAGAGGGGATAACATTGATCAGTCACAGCATGAGGTAATGGTAAAGGGTGGTGGAAGCTAGGTTAAGAAGGGAGGTGAGGATTATTGATCAGCAGCATGGTTTCATGCCAGGAAAGAGCATTACAGATGCAGCGTTTACTTTGAGAGAGTTGATGGGGACATACAGAGAAGGTCGAAAGTAGCTGCATTGTATCTTTGTGGACTTAGAAACAGCATATGACTAGATGCCTAGAGAGGAGTTGTGGAATTGTATGAGGTGGTCAGGAGTGGCAGAGGAATCTGTAAGAATGCTACAAGATATGTACAAGGCTAGTATGACAATGGTGAGTTCTGCATTGGGAGTGACAGGTGTGTTTAAGGTGGAGGTGTGAGTACATCAGGGATCAGCTATGAGCCTTTTCTTATTTGCAGTGGCAATGGACAGGTTGACAGACATAATCAGACAGGAGTCCCCCTAGACTGTGCTGTTTGCAGATGACATTGGTCTGTAGTAAGAGTAGCGAAGAGGTTGAGGAGACACTGGAGAGGTGGAGGTATGGTCTAGAGAGGAGAGGAATGGTGGTCAGCCGGACTAAGATGGAATATATGTGTGTGAATGGCTGGGAGGATAGAGGAATGGTTAGGATGAAGGGAGTGCAGTTTTCAAAGGTGGATAGGTGTAAATACTTGGGAACAACAGTTCAGAATAGTGGTGAGTGCAGGTGAGAGGTAAAGATGAGAGTACAGACAGGATATGGGATGTGGAGAAGAGTGTCAGGTGTGATGTGTGACAGACGAGTACCATTAAGAGTGATAGGGAGGGTCTACAAGAGTGTAGTGAGACCAGCTATGTTATATGGGTTGGAGACATTGGCAATGAAAAAAGAGGCACAAGTCAGAGCTGGACGTAGCAGAGTTAATGATGGTAAGATTTTGCACTGGGTGTGGTCTAGCAGTGTCACAGTCAGTATTGTGCAAAACACACTGCAGCAGTGGTCATATGTAGGCCATCCTTTCCTGGGGTGACTCAGGGCCCTGAGCTGTGTTCTGTGTCACTGCAGACAGACACAGATGCTATGGCCATAGGTTCTGCTCAGCAATATATCAGTACAGCATGTGTTGTTGAGACATGATATTGTTTGAACTTCCTATTTTCCATGTTTACATACCCCCTAGTACATTCCATTACATGCTTAATTGTTTGACGTACCTGTGTTTTTTTTATTTTGGTTCAACTGGTAAAATCCATCTGTTTCAGTGTGTGTGTCTGTCTTTCCATCTGCCTGATTGTTTGTTTGTTTGTTTGTCTCTCTCGCTCTGTCTCTCTCTCTCTCTCTCTCTCTTTCTCTCTCAGACAGATGTAGGATATACATCTGTTTTGTATAGGCAGCAGCTTGCCTTTTGTAGGTAGTGTTCATAAGCAGCTGATGGCCTATGCACCATTTGGAGTCCTTCACTTGCTAATCACATGTAGAACAGCTGTGGTATCATTCCCATACACAATAGCATGGAAACAGTTCTATAACTGAGTACTTAATGTGGGCATTGCCCCTTTTCCTTGCCTGTGAAGGGGACTTCATGGAGGTGTGTGACAAACAGCATCATAGAGGGTAGCTGGAAATACCTCTTGCAACAAACACTGTGGAGACAGCCCAACAAACTGGGGGAGAATGTCCCAGACATAGGGACAGAATGTAAGTATTGTGGTTGTACAGTTGAAGTAATGCTAGTTTGACAAGGTGTGTGTGGACATGACTGCTCTGCATACATTTAAGTCTGATAGTGTTATGCGGTTGACATAACTTTCAACTGTAGGGCTATCCGCAGACTGTCCAGAGTTTGGACTCTTATATTTGGTGTGTTATTCACACATTTTATGGCCGTGGAAATTCAGTAGCATACTCTGAGGATTGCAGTCAGTAAATGGTAATATCCATGTGTGTTTCTGACTTCATATCTCTCAAAACAGACATGTTACATCAACCCTGTTACACCAGCAACTTTTTCAGTTTATAACAGCAATATGTCAATAATGCCCCTGTGTTTGGGCCTCTGACCCCAAGTATGTCAGGCTTTGTCCAGATGTCATGCTGTAAGAGGTGGAGAGGTATCATATATTATTATATAGTGACTTCATTCCTGATATCATCCCAGTGATGTGTCAGACTGCCAAACATCTTTAAGAGGCTTTATATAGGACAGCTAAGCCTAGACATTCTGTGGGACTCTATACAGTTGAGAAGAGTGTGCATTTTTGGCAATTGTTGACAGACTGTCAGGATTATGTAATTGTGTTATCTGGCCTGTGTAGGGGGTGTAGATGCAAGTGTTATGGGTCCTTTTCTATCTGACTTTGCATGCTGCTCCAGTTTCTGGTGCTCTATTAGCTGTATATGTTTGTAGGGGCAGACTGACACATGTTCCATACCACAAGCAGGCATCAGTCTACACTGTGAATTGGGCCAGTATATGTAGGGTTAGTGTGTGAGTGGCAAACATGCTGATGATTTTGTTCACACAGTCCATATACTCTACTGTTCATGGGGTGTACCAGTATGTCAATTTGAATGTGGTGAGATTGGTTATGGGTATGCACTTTCACACTGGTGGCTGTCAGTGGTGTTACATCCCTGTATTGCCTGACATATTTGCAATTGTATGTGTATTCCAACATAGCAAACTTGGGTTGGTGTTGCTTCAGTCTGCCTGTAGTTTACACAGTGCTTAGTGACATACATAGCAACTCAGTGTAGTTTCCTACAGTGATGTTATGTATATAAATATATATATATATATATATATATATATATATATATGTATTCATATTTATGTATCACCATACACAACTATATGTGTATAGTTATATATACTAAACATGACTGATTCCACCGTGTTTGTTCCCTTCTATTCTATACCTGTACCGAATGATATATTTGAAAAAACAACATTCATTACTACAGCTCAGATGGTATAGTGGTACACTGCTCTGAATATGGTGTACAGGGTCCTGGGCTCAAGACTTTGCAGGGCTATTTATTTTGTTGCTGGGCAGTACAGTGGCTGATGGATACAGAGTGATTAAGGCACTTTTAAGCAGTTGTAATTGGGTTTGAGTGGGTTTGTGCGATGGTAAGTGATGTCAACACACGGTTAAACAGGAAAGTGCTTAATCTGTGTAGGCATCACTTGGCATCGCGCAAACTCACTTACTGCTGCTTATTGCAGCTTTTTCCCACTTACCCCCTCACTAATTTCTTTAAAAGAAATGAAAAATGGGGTGATAGGAAAGTGGTGAAAAAAGGGGGCAGCCAGTGGGAAAAACAATATGACAGATAGCTAGCGATGTGCAGGATGGGTGTAGGGAAGGTCCATAGCTGTCCATTTCTGATACAGCAACAGCTGTGAATTTTTACAGAATTTGGAGGTGAATTTGGACATGCAAACCCATGAGACAGGGGTGAAGACAACAGTAATGTGTAGTTAAGCCAATTAGGCAAGATTACCTGTGTCCAGTGGACACATGTGAAATGGTCAGCTATGTATGGGGTAACATTTTTTGGGGGAACAAATTGTCCTTTTTTTAATAAGGTGAGAGTGGGATTTTGGGGAAGAATAGTGGGTACATTTGGGGAAGTAAGTTGGATAGGAAGACAGACAAGACAGCTGACAGGGGTGGTATACGACACATGTTGGGGTAAACACCTTGGATGGGGAGGGGGGTTGGGAATCATATGCACATGATCTCCCATACAGTTACAATGGGACTCACCACTGCCTTCTTCATGGCCCCCGATGGTGGCTGTGCTGGGGACTGTGCAGGTGGGGCAGGCTGACTCTCACAATGCACCAGGCAGCCCTCAAGCTAGTGCAGCTCATCACTGTACTCTGAACGGAGGACTCTGCCCACCAATCCCTGGACCTGACCACAGGTGATGGTCTCCTCTCAGCACCCGCTCCCAGGGGGACAAGCCCCATCCCCTGAGGTGGTTCCACCCAAAGGTGATGCAGGACCAATGGAAGAGGAAGGCATGGGTTAAATCCCAGACATGCTGGGGCCCAGTGTCATGGCCAGATGAGAAGGGATAGGTGGATCTGCTGGGATCAGCCTTCCCAGACATGCTATGTCTAAAAAAATATGGTGTTTAGTCAAGAACAACACAATTCAGGATAAGTTATAACAGCATGCATGGGTGTTTTGACCCCATAAAACAGGATTGAAAAAGTTGCATAGCAAACAGAACGCATGTCTATATGGAACCACAGTAGGCATTATAACAGCATGCAAGTTACATTGATAGCAACAGGCCACCAATGATAGTATTTGAATAGGGAACATTAAAATTCAAACAGTTCAATATTTGCATAACAATAGGACACATGTCCCAACAGTAAGTTTGGAGATGAACATACCCATTTAATATGTTTGAAATATTGGTGCAGATAGGGTGGGGGAGAGAGAGAGAGAGAGAGAGGTCAATTAACAACTGTCTAGGCTTCAGTTTTCAACAACTGTACAGATCATTACTCTACTCATTACTCTCCATGGCTGACCTCACTGTACATCTACCTATGGCCTGGGGATGGACAATGGGATTGTTGTACACAGTGAATTGGTTAGGCCTTCTTACAGCTAATAGACACATTTCCTTACCTGGCAGACCTGTTGAAGAAATATGTGTTAACACTACCTGACTGTTTCTACACATATTCACATCTTCACAGGTTACATATATGACACTGAGAGGAGTGCCTGGCACTCATGCTTGGGGGTGTGGTACTGACATACTCCACCGAGGTTTCTATCTGTCTTTCTAGTTATTATCAGCAGCGACCATTAGCCGTGACATCATGACACTTGACAGACATGTATCGGAACAAAGTGCTTGGTGTATGTACTTATCTTGCTGTCATTTGCAGCCTTTGGGTTGGACAGTGGATATGTTGAACTCAGATTGTGTTGGTAAAGCCTTCTTAAAACTATTACAAACATTTCCTTACCTTGCAGACCTGTGGAGGTAATTTATGTTAATACTACCTGGCTGTTTATACAAATATTCACATATGCTTGTTTGACAATATGCATTCAGCATACTACCACTGCCAGGATTTGAACCATGGCTGTTTATGCAAAAAGGTAAACCACAGCTTTGTTTCCTCACAATGAGCTACTGAGGAACTACTGACTCATGCTTAACTTTTTTCTCCCTAGTTCTCTCTGGTTTGCACAATCTGACCTTGTAGTTAGATAAAATACTCTAGGTAAAGAGTACTGTAGTGCACTTTTCAGACAACAGATATGTGTTAGGTTTTCAGTAATAGTTGCATGAAACAGTTATTTTCTACCAAAAACACATAACTATGCAGAACTTGTACGCATTTATTTCCCTATCACAACATGGCAAAGGAAACACTACAGTCTGGGGTTTTTATTTTTATTAAATGTTACAGAGACCTTTATTGATTACAATCCTTTATTCATTGCACACAGTACACAGTTTACCTACTAGTTGTTGACAATCTACTACTTCCTATTTATTTACCCTGAATAATGGAAGCTAGATATTTACTCACCAGCCTCCCGGTGCAGCCTTAGCAGCCTGCTGGCATGTGCATTAATATTTGCAGCCCTCTCATCTGCAGCTGTACAGGAGATAAATAAACATTTATGCATACCTATTGATTACATAATCAGACTGGACTTTGCAGAACACTAATTGATACTTATATGTACACACTTCAGGGACATTCGGTGCCTGTGTGTCTTGGATCCACTGGTCCAAGAGATCTCTATTCTTACGCTTCAGGTCAGTGTAATGGTGCCAAACATGCTCTCCAGTCTGAGGGATACCAGTAGCACTGGTGAGGTCATGTGCAAGACAGTCCCAGGTCTCTTCTTTGTATCGGGAGCCCTGCTACTGGTCCTGCAACAATGTCCCTTCATAGCCTTTTAAAAGGAGTCCAGCCATGAACCTGGATTCCTGAATGCCCCAACGCTGCACCCAAAGGTGCACACCCTCACCAACATCACCATAGTGCTTGCAGTGATCAGCTACAACTGGTTATGGGCTGTATTTCCATCTGAAAGGTTTAAATAGGGCTGATTTCCCTACTCTTTGCAATGATTCAATGATTTTGAATATGCTGAGCATTGCTTAAAGGGGTAGATGCTAAGCACTGCTTACCAGTGTGCAAACCCACTTAGCTACACTAATTATTGCTAAGCATTCACATTTAAGCAATGCTTACACCAGCTAAGTATAGCTGAGCACAATTTAGTGTTGTTCAGCTTTCATTTTATGGACTGTCAGGATTGTGGTGTTGATTCCTTCTTAATGAAATCTTATGATATGTATGTTTCCCTTCCATAACATCCCCCTATGTGCTTTCATTACATTATATTCTTTTGTGGCTATACTGTATGGGACACTTGTGTTTATATGGAGGTTTCACATCAGTACTACACTGACACCTTGCATTTGGACCTGTTACATGCCCTGGTTAACAAATATATATTACTCACTACATATTTATAAATAAGTATACTTTTAGTGCTGTTTTCACAGATAAAAATGAATGGACAGCATTGGCGCTCGAACCATAAGTGAAAGTTCTCACTACTAGACTATTTCAGTTTGACTAATTTTGCTGTATATTTCTATTTAGCTCCTTTGGATGTTTAAGCTATGCTATACACAGCTACGTGACGAGCACACTCACTCAGCTACACTTAAACTTTAGTGGGGATGGGAAAAAAATATTTGTTTTATTTTTCTTAGTTTAGGGATGTGCACATAGCTAACAGTCATACCTCTCCACCTCTTACAGCATACAATCTGGGCAAAGCCTAACATGATGGGGGCAAACTTAGGAAGTTGATGAATAATAGGTTTTGCATTAGCATGACTTACTTGAAGGATGTGGGAGTCTTAGACTCAAATGTTTGTCATTATTTAATGACTTTGAGCTTCAGCTCTTTCCCAGGACAGTAGGGGGAACACACCTGACATATGAGGCACAAATCTGGACATTCAGTTGGGGATATGCTAACAGTGTTCGCGGACACTTTTTTTTTTCAAAGTGCTATATGGCACTTCCTGAGTGCAGGGGGGCATAATTACTGTGTGATCAATGCTTGGACATGCCCCCCACACTTGTTCATGGATCATGTCTGTGTAGGTAATATAGCAGCGCGCCTTCATGAATATGCAAGGCGTGCCGCTGTGTTGCACGGGCAATATCCGATCCATGCAAAAATAAACTTATTCTTGCATGGAGCTTTCATGAATCCCAGGGATTCTCTATTAATGTTTGATGTATATTGTGTTGTTTTTTTTCATGAGATAAGGGCAGCAAACACAAGGACCACCCTGGATGGCACAAACTCTAGCTATGCCACTGAGTGTCACATCTATCTCTGATATATGCTGATTACACCTGTACATAAGCAGCCAGAAAAAACTACAGCAAACACTCATGAGTTAGCACAACTGGAAGAAAATTGTCTGCAAGAGAAAGAATCAGAGATATAGAAACAAAGAGCAAAAACATCTAGCAGGTCTGTATGAGAAGATGGTTTGCTCAGTAGCATTCTTGAAAGTGATAGTTCTCCATGACTGAATCTGGCAGTTAGTCAGAAGGTTAAGGCTGTGAGCTATAGTTTCTATGTGCTGGGTATGATAGTCCCACCCATTATTTGCCTAGTGTATGACCTTGAGCAAGTCACTTAACCAGGCAATGCTCCTGGGTGGCCCTGATAATGGACTGTGTCTGGTTGACAAATGGGTATTATTATTATTATTACTACTACTATAAGAGTAAGTGAGGAAAGAATCCAGGAGTTTAATATACGGCTGAGAAGGAGATGCAAAATGCATTGGTCTGGATTACTTGGGGTCTATGAATAGAGATGGAAGATACAGGAGATTCACACCAGGACTGTCAGCATTTTAGTCATGTGTCCTTTGTTAACTGCATAAATGAAGTGATCCTTTGTGTACCCATTTCATTTGGATACTAGAACAGGGGCCAATGCAGTATTATATAATTACAGTTTTGGATAGCCACTCAACCACCAAGTATTTCTATGGAGAACAAAAATAAGTACCACAGAGAAAGTTCACACAGATATATATATGGACAGCATGCAGATTCTAGTCAGACAGTAAGCAGAGATGAGGACTGGATCCCTGGCACTGGGGTGGATGCATTAACCACTGAGTCACCATGCTGGATGGGTAGCAAGTGTGAATGGTAAGACCAGTGAGCCACTGTAGAAACAAACTGAGTTTTAAGCTAAAAATGGGGCTGGGGAATGCAGAGTTAGAGGGGTGAGAATAGGAGATAAGAAATTAAATGGAAAGTTGACAGTGAGGAGACTTCTAACAGAGGAAGCAGTGAAGACAGGCTAAACTGTCATTCTTTTCAAAATAAATACGATCAGTTTTAGAAACTGGAGAGCAATACTGACTTTGCAAGTGTAATACAAGCAAGCTTCACATTAGACAGAATGCAAGACACAGTACTATTTTAATTTAGATTGTATAAGAAATAACATTTAAATGAGGTAACAATTGCACTATTCAAAAATGGCAGAAGAAGTTGTTACAGGTTATAGAAGGTGCAAGGAAAATGGAAGGAAAAAACTAAGGTGTTTGTCTTGTCAGAGGAAGGAGTACAACAAGAATCCAAGATGGTAGTATTTACGTAAGGACCATGCTATGCAGGGAACAAAACATGATGAGCATTTATAACCACAATTAGGAAATATGTGAAAATATTTTAACTGTTACAATAACTCAGAATATCACTGAAAATGTTAATTTTGACTTTATGGTGTGAAAGAAAAGAAAATTGATTAGGGTATCTTTAGAGAAAGAACTTTGCATGAGGGAATTAATTCAGTAACTGTAAGGGTAATAAGGTATACCTGGAGCTCATCAGGAAGGGAGGCATCAGAAAAGGTTCCTGAACATTTAATAATATGGTTTTGCATATCATAGAAGTATGCAGGAAGGCATCAGAAAGTAGCATTCAAAAATGCAGTGGATAATAGCAATAACACCACAGGAAAATGAGGATAAACTATAAGTGCCGAACATTAACATTTAAAAACATTGATTTTCTTCTGATGAATGTAAATGTTCATAGTAAATTAGGAGACTGGGAGATTACAGCAATGGCTGAGGAACTGTGAGAGTTATTCAAGGTGGAGTATAGAAGACTGGGAATGCTAAGCACAAGTAAATCTGGTGTATTGTGTGGAAGCCACCTTGGCTGAAAGGGAAATAAAACAATTTGTTCAGAGAAAAAAGAAGTTGGATATTGTGTGCCATGCTCAAAAAGAATGTTTTCTGAAGGAAGATGAGAAGGAATTTGAGTATATATGGGAAGAAGACCCAATATAATTTTTAAGGGATACCAGACAATAACATTGTTAAATATATCTCAGACTATGGCATGGCTTGTCCAGAAATATGTCTATTAGCAACAAGTACATTGAAGGTAAGGAGAAAATAGTGGTATCAAACATATCATGTTGTCTTGGTTTTCACAAGGAAACAAAACGATAAAAGTGCCAGCAAGAGAGAGTAGATGAAATCTGACAGAGTTTGGCAGATGGATGGCTAATAGATGACAAATGGAAAATAAGCTCAGCTGGATGACAGGTTAGTTGAGCTATGGGAGTTGTCAGCCTATGTACTTAGCTTCAAATGTGCCTAGGTAGCCTTCTGAGTGGTCATACAGCCTTTCCATGGACTCAGCTGTGGTATGACAAGCTGTCAGCCTATGTACTTATCTTCAAATTCACTTAGTTAGCCTTCTGAGATATTGTACAACCTTTCCATGGACTCAGCTGTAGTACAACAGCACTAGAGGCTGGCTACTCAGGTGCTGCTGTACAATGTAAGGTGGTCAGTTTAGAGCCACATAATTACTGGTAAGGTAAGGTAAGGTAAGTTACGGTAAGATATGGTAAGGTCATCTGACTTCTATTCATGGAGGAATTATTCAAAGAGTACCATTTTGCATGGTTTCTAATCTCCTGAATGTGAATGACCTAGCAGATGGACAGCAGTCTGCCTTTGCAAATTGAAAGTCTTGTTAAGTCAAATCTAATGGATTTCACAAATTATTGACAGATGAAGTAGACAAAGGGTAACACTGGCCATATTATACTTAAATGTCATCTAGATGGACACAGTTTCACAAGGGAGGGTATAGGCCTTGCTGGACTTAGGTTAACTTGTGTCCTTGGTGAAGAGTGCCGCAATATCCCTTGTACCACCCACTGCCCCCTAACACACATCACCCAATGCCCCCTTGGTCCCTTCCATTGTGACCTATCCTTATCATCCAGATTTTATCTTCCTTTACATAGTTTGTCTTACTCTCCAGTTTTTTTTTTTTTTTTATTTCCTGCATTCAGTCATTCAGTATATTCTAACTAGGCAAGATGCAATCTGATAACTGTGAAGGAAATAAAAGCATTAAACAATGGGTCTGGGGGATGCAAGCTATGGAGCTTCTATATCCTGTGTGGTGCATTTTAGAGGATTTTTTTTCTAAGTAACTTTTTTTTTATCTCACAATGACTTGAACCATAATTAAGGAAATAAATTCAGTCTTACTTTTCATCTGTGCATTTCCTGCATCATTTCAACACATACTAACCAAAACAAGACTGTAATAAATGTGGAGGATGTAATAACATTAAGCTGTGGGTTGGGAGGGTGCTCAATCCCCAGAATGCACAGGGGTTCTAAATGTTCTGGAGTGCAGTTTAGAGTTTTTTTAAAATAACCTTTTTCATCTCATGATGGCTTAAACAAAAATCATGATTAATGAAAGAAATTCAATATTACTCATCGACTTTCTTTTTCCTACATCCTTTCAACAAACCCTAACTGACCAAGACCACACTGCAACAACTGTGGAAGAAATAATTAAATTAAACCAGAGGTCTTGGGGGCCTCAAGGTCCCCAGAAACCACAGGATTACAGATGCTCTGAGATGCATTTTAGAGTTATTTCTAACCTTCTGATTGAATGATGGCCTGAACAAAAATCACGAATAAAGGAAAAATAGACATTTCCATGGTTTAATAATCACAGTTAACAAAATATCAATTCACAGTAAACTAAGAAGACAAATGCTTGCAAGGATACATAAATCACATCTTGAAGTAATACTTGCCTCCATGCCTCGACCACAAAAAAGAGTCAATTTGTGTAGCCGCCTATTGTGTTAGATTGGGATGAAAATTAAGGCACAATTAGCCGTTCATATATTTCAAGTTTCTGCTGTCACATGTATTTATAGCATGCCTCCTCAAGCCTCCCCCAAAAAGGTGGAAACTGTGTATGCTATACTGTCAGTCTGGGACAAAATTGAAAAAACAAATAGAAAGTATCATACCATATTTCCTCCTTTTCAGCCTATTGCTATTAGATATATATTAACAGCATGCTTTCTTACCATACCTCAAAAGATAGCCACCTGTGTATGCATCTGACGTTTGATTGTGAGCGAGCAGAAAAATAATAATTAAACCTGTTACACTTAGGCATAGTTAAACAGCACGCTTCCTTACCATCTTCCCAAAAACAGATGCACCTCATGCTTGATAATCAGGGAATTGAAAACAAATTGTGACCAGAGTAATATTTCTAACTTGTTACTCCTAGACAGTGCACTCCTCCTGTACAAGATATAGTGACTCTGTGTCCATGGACACCTCTGAAGTTAGCATTCAATAAAACATACCAATGATATTCTCTTGAGTTTAATGTGTCTTTCAGGTCAAATGACCCACAGTTAGTTCAATATTATCTAAAACATAAAATATAAACCTCTTAAAATTCTGACATTTGTCTGAATGTTCAAACAAAGAATTCATAGGTTCATATGATCATAAGAGGTTACTAGGCTAACGGCCCGGAGGCCCTTACAAGCTTAACCAAGAGTTTATCCCCAAAAGAAGAAACCTCAGTCAGGACCTGTCACCCCATCAATGAGGGACAAAGGTGGAACTCTTGGGGCAAAATTGTGGTTTCTCATCCACTCATCAAGGTTGTACTTGAAGTGGGTCATTCAGGTACTCTGTTTGACGTGTATGGGAAGTCTATTCAAGAGATGGGGCAGCCTCTAAGAGACAAACCTGTCTCTCCAGCAGGTTTTGTTGATGTTGCATAGTAGATTTAGGCTTTTTGAGCAGGTAATGCACAAGGAGTTAAACTTACAGATATGGAGCATCTGTAGTAGGGCAGGGTCTAAAATTGCCTTGTAGGCAAGACACAGATCACCTCTGAGCAATCTGTATAATACTGAGTAGAGTGATAGAATTTGAGCCTGTCTACATAGGATAGGTATTGGAGGTCATGGATTATCATTGTGAGGTATTTCTGTGGCCTTTCCAGTTGCTGCAGGTGTATGGAGAGGTGCATACCAAACTGGGCATTATACTCAATTATTGGCCTAATGAGAGAGGAGTATAGCAAAGTAATAACCTCCTTTTTTCTGGATGCAATCCCTTTACTTATGAGATCAACCAAGTAAAAGGCCTTTCTAACCACTGCCGCTACATGATCGTCGAATGTGAGATTGTTGTCAACCTGAGTACCCAGGTCTCTCACCACAGGTTGTGTGCTTAGGAGGTTGCCATTGATGTGTTTATTAGTAGGGGCCATATTTTTGCCAAATGGTATGATAATACATTATTTTGCATTTAACTTAAGGCCATGACTTTGGCACCAGTCATTTGTTACTGTGAGACCCTTGTGTAGTATGTTAATATCATTTGGGGAGACAATGACAATACCCAACTTACAGTCGTGTGCAAACTTCATCAGCCATAGGCCTTTTGTCTTTGCCTGGACCTCTGAGAAGTAGATGCCAAACAGTAGGTGTCCCAGGACAGATCCCTGGGGAACACCACCAGCCACGGCTCTGCTGTTGGAGGTGGAGGCACCTATTTTGACCTAGTGGGTCCTATCGGTGAGCCAGTTGTCCACCCACCTGATGAGATGGGGATTTATGCCAAGTTGTGTTAGCTTTTCGGTGATGCCCAAGTGGGGGATTGTGTCAAAGGCCTTGGCCAATTCAAGGTAAGCTACATGCAGTGACTTTTCCTCATCTAGGGCCCTAGAAGTCAACCAGGTTCAACAGGCATGATCTGCCCTTGATGAATCTGAACTGGGGGGGGGGGTCAAGCACTTGAAGATTGCCTATGTCCTTGTTTATGAGATCCACAATAATACACTCCATGGCTTCTCACATCATTTGAGGGTCAGAATTTGTGGAATGAGATATAGCCTGGTAAGGCAGGGGTACTCTCCCCAGCCCTGAACCAAGTTTCCATGTCTGCACAGATGTTGGCATCTTCCAATGCAAGGAGAGCCTCCAGTGAGTACATTTTCAGGTGAAGGCTCCTAGTGTTAAGCAACATGGCCTTCAATTTGCTTTTTGACAGATCTTTCATGTTGTAAGGTTTGTCTCTGGGACATTGCCTAAAAAAGGCACAATGGGGGAGGCAAGAGCCTTGACCAGGATTTGTAATCACAGGGGTGACAGGTGGAGGCCATCTCTGGCAAAGCATCGAGGCCTGTTAACCATGTCATCCCAGGCAGACAGATACTGGATCCCTTCGGAATGACACCAGAAACTAAGCCAATTGTTGAAGTCAATTATTTTTTGTTGGTATTGTGGTATCATTCTTGGTGAAGATAAGATGCTGCTTGGGGGACACATACTCTGAGAGCTCAATCATCTCTCTCTTCATATAGTCCAGGGAGGTACATCTCAAGTCATTCACAACAACATGGCCAACAGCAGAGTCATACTTGTCCCTGTCTTACTATCCTT
Organism: Protopterus annectens; assembly: GCF_019279795.1. Classification (NCBI taxonomy): domain Eukaryota; kingdom Metazoa; phylum Chordata; order Ceratodontiformes; family Protopteridae; genus Protopterus; species Protopterus annectens. Next base: position 505,834,659 of record NC_056740.1, on the reverse strand, counting down.
ACTACTAATCGCATAATTATGCTCAAAAATCCTTTTCAAAATGACTTTTTTGTACGCCCAATATAAAAAGCCTCACAAGATACAGAGGGCACAGTAACAAGGTAACATATTTACAGTTAAAGTGCTTTAATGCTACTGTATTTCCAAGCCCTAATGACCATATTAATTTTATGGTTGTTTTCAAGAAGAAGAAATTAAGGCATGTTTTGATTGGTACATTTTTACATGAGATTTTTTCTGCTAATATTTAAGCGAGGAATTTGTATTTTCCACCAGCCTGATTAAGTCTTTTCTGTATGACAAAAGTGCTAATGCTGGTGGATTTTATATGTATGTTTTCATTGAACTAAATTTGGTTGTGTGTGTCCAGTGACCCATTATTTAGGTATTTTTTTTCTTTTTATGAGTCCAGGTCCTTTTTTAGATTTAAAGTTAAAAAAATAATAACCACAGTGTTCCCTGCTTGACACAAGATATAGTGGCCTATGCACACCTCTGATATTTGTGAGGGATTAAATAAATAATCATATTGTCGTGCCTCCTAGCACAAGCTACACTGACCTTCTGGGCACACATCTGAGTAGAGATAGTTTTAGACTAGATGGTGTACAGGACAGAGGCATATACTTAACTTGTGTCAACCTCTACTAATAGAGTTTTGGGGTGTGGGTGCTGCCAGGCCCCAAGACGTTCTGGTAAACTGTATGTTCTGTGATGCATTTTATGCCCACCTTTTGATAGAGGTGACTGTTTAAACTAAGCAAATGACAGGAGGGTCAGTAGCTTTCATCCAGACAAGCAGTTGTAGTCATTCTTGAGTACATTTCAGACATCTGATTATGATAAAAGAGAAAAACCATGGAATGCCTTATACCTTTGGTCCACACAGTTGCCACATATTAACATATTCCACTTGCTTCACACAACTCTCATTAGTCCTGCAAACCTAGAATAATGGGTAGGCAGATAGTCATTTTCCACAACAGACAGAATGCAGCATCTTTACCTACTCTATCTGTGCATATGAGATGATTAGTTAAGTTTGTTTCTTTTGGCTTTTCCCGGTTAGGGGTTGCCACAGCGGAACTCCGGTCCGCTAATGATTGGCAGTAGATTTTGACGTGCTGGCTTGCCAGGCCTAACGCACAACCTTCAACGAAGGAATGCCCATTCATGCATGTCACCACACAGAAGACGCTCTAACTGAGAATCGAACGGGCAACGTCTAACTGTGAGGCGACAACGCTACCGTAGCACCACCACCGCAGTTCAGTTAAGTAATCTGTCATTAATCCTGCAAAGCCAAAAAGTGACAGTTTAAACTGAACAAATGACAAGAGGGTCAGTCATTTTCATTCAAACAACCTCAACCTTTAACAATTGCCACACAATAAAGTATGCCAAGTTGCTTCACACAAATTATGCCCACTTGCTTCACACAAAGTATGCCAAATTTTTCACTTTCTGGAAAATAAGAGAAGATTACATTCAGTAATGTGCAGAGAGTTGTCTACTTTTTATTGTTCACAAAGTGCATGTTGATACATAAAACCTGTTGTTCTATTAAATTTTTAAAGTAAATAAATGGTTAAATGTGCCTTCAGTTTTTCACTTTTGTTCCTCCTTCCTATGTCTCATTATTTTTGGTATTGTACTAATGCTCCACAAAATATTTAGTCAACCACTGCCAGTATCATAAAAAAAATAATAACTCTCCTTACCGCTGAAACTTCAGCTTCTGCCTTCCCACTAGCATACCTACATTACACATGGTTCACTTTACATGTGAATGCTCTGAGCTTTCTGCTCTGACTCACAGCGTTGAAGATGTAAAATGTGATGTTGTAAAATGACTTTTATTGGTCAAGTCAACAACAGTATCTCACCCTAGAACTCCTAATACAGCATAGGCTCATTTTCCTCTAGGAGGCGTGCCTTTGGACATTTATTTATTATTATTATTATTATTATTATTAATTTTTAAACAAAGAAGCTCTGTGTTTCACTGCTTTAGAAATAAATAGATAAACAAGAGTGGAAAATCAACCCTAGATAGCTGTCTAGTTGGTCTATGCATAAGGTTAGTCATGGTTGTAGGGAAGATGAACAGCAGAGTAGGACATAAATTACTGCAGGGGACAGAAAAGGGAGTAATACATAAGAAAGAGAAGTTAGTTGCCACTTGATGCTGTCTGATAAGTCAGTAAAGAATATGATTTTAATTAGCATGAATGTAACCAATAAAGCCTGCAGAGGTAGCAAGCAGGATAAATCTAAATGCTGACAGCAACAGGTTAGTGCCACATCAAGGAACTCTGCCAGTAACAGCTTATGGGACATGCTGACATGAAAACATATAAATCAGATAACAATCAGCAGATCAGGTCTTCAGCAGTTAAGACCTGAAAAATCAACATGGTGAGCAGAAAGGCAAGATGTGATAAAATATGACAGAAAATTATACGCTTTTTTTGAGTGGGTGCCTCAGATGAAGAGATCTGACAATGTTTGTCACCCATAAATCCATCCATGTAATATAGTGCAAGCAGGCTGTTTATTATTGTGGAAATTATTACTAGGGGCAAATCTGACACGTAGTTTGAATGATTGCATTTCCATTAGCCCTGTATTGAAACTTAGGGCAGCTAGAGTACAAACATCTCTGTCTTTTTATAATGCATTTTTATAATGTAGTTTTAAGTATCTATGATTTTTAACTGCATTTGTAATTGCATATATATTTTTACATATTGTCCTATATGTTTTTTTTATTTTAAAATCTGGTACTATGTCTTTAAGAAATAATTATTTAATTAATTTACATTGGCTATGTAAACTTGGTTTGTATGTCTGAAGGAATAGTTCTGATGAACTCTGAAAAGGAGTAAGAAGAGAGAAGAACACTTGTTTTTATTATGTTTTATTTAATTTCTATTAAAGTTTGTTCTGGGGAATTTGCTTCAGATTCATTATTCCAGTGATAGACATTTGACCTTGCTAATATCATGGTGGACTTGGATTTCCCAGTTTTGTATTTGGTTTTGGTTCTTGGTTTTATTAACTGCACTTTCCACTTTCTGTTTTTTACAAAAGACATGATATTGATCAATATGCTGGTAGAAGGTCATTCAGTGAAATAAAGGTAATTCTTCTCTTGTATAGTCCATTGTTAAGACAGCACATGGAATACTGTATATAGACTAGGAGACCATAAGAAGTGAACAGCACTGAGTTGTTGAAAGTGTGCCGATGAGGGCTAGAGTTGTGTGAAAGTGGATGCAGGCGGAAATGAGAGTAGGATTAAGAAAAAACATGGAGGAAAGTGTTATTTTATGCGCTAGAAGGAAGACAAATATAATATTAAAATTATATTGGCAACATTTACATAGGTTAGCAGTAAAAGGAAAGGAGGAGAGAAAAAAAAGCATAACTGAAAAGTGGAAGCCGAAAGATTCCAGTCTGATTTATTTAGTATGTTTATTAAATGGGTGATGACAGTCTTAATATAGTAGAAAATGTCATGGGTGTGTTGAACTGTAAAGGCATGTGGGGAGACAAGAAAGGCTGGAGGAGGAGAAAGGTGTATGAGAACAAGGAGCGACGACTGCATAAAATCTCACTGCAATGATCAGACGAATTTGATGTACCGCTGGACTTTTTCTATACCTCTTTGTATGCCTGTAAATCCCATGAATCCTTATCAAGCATTCCACTTATACAATACCAGGAATTCTAGTTCTGAGGGCCCTCTGTCTCAGAGGTTTTTACACTGAATACTTTGCCAGTAACCTCAAGTTTGAATAGTGACCTGTACACATTGAATAGTGACCTGTACACATTGAATAGTGACCTGTACACGCGCGGTAAGAATGTGGGAAAGAAGAGCAGTATAGACTTGGATTATTTTCTCAGAATTCATAAGTAACTAATAGGCTAGTTGCCCTTGAGGACCATGTTAATATAGCCAACTTCACTTTTTGTGCTTGAATTAACCTATCCCATTTGGTTTTTGATTGGCCTTACCCATCCCATGATCAATAATTATAAATTACCCTTAATGAGAATAACCGGAATCATACTATACATTATTTGAGGGGACACATGCATGAAATAAAGCATTTAGCAGCTGTCTTTGTCCATTAGTTGTACAGGGGGCAGGCCTGGGGTAAATTTTCTGTTTTCCATTCATTGATCCAAGTTGCACTTGAACATGGACAGGAATGAACTTTGTTTTATGTGGATGGGGAATCTGTTCCAGGGCAGCAGTAACCTCTGCAAGATATACCTGCCCCTTCAAACCATTCTGTTGATGTTGCAGAAGAGGTTTATATCTTGGACCAACTATTTCTGATGCCATTTGGCTTGCTGATATGCAGTAAATCTATCAGTACTGGGTCAGAGAATGCCTACTATGCAGACAAGTGTCGCCTCTTAGCAGTCTGCAAGATATCAAGTATAGTGACAAGACTTTGAGTTGATCCATGTAAGACGTATTGATTAGGCCTTCTATCCTTTTAGTAATGTATCTCTGTGGGTGTTTCAGTTGTTGCCTGTGTCTGGACAGATTCATGCTAAAGGGATTATTATATGCAATGAATAGCCTAATGAGGTCTCAGTAAATGACATCCCTAGATCGAATCCCTTTATTTACAAGCTGTGCAATATAGAAGAACTTTTTTACAGCAGCAGACACTTGTTGGTCAAATTTAGGTCACTGTCCACATCAGTTCCCAAATTCCGAACAACTGGGTCAGCTCCAAAGGGTGTATTGTTAATGTGGTAGTACCCTGGGATAGAGGACTTCCCAAAGGATACAGTAGTGCATTGTTGTCATTTAGTTTTAGTCCATGATTTTAGCAGCAGTTATATATTTGAGTCAAATCTTCCTGCAGGATAGCGAAGTCATTTGGGGATTCAGTGACTGCTCCTTCCTTGCATCATATGCAAACTTAATCAGCCAGAGCTGTTTGATATTTGTTTTTACTTTAGTAAAATAGATGTCAAACAGGAGCGGTCTCAGCACAGAATCCTGGGAGACCCATGCTTAGGGGCAGAGTTGTTTTCCCTGGCTGCAAGAGCATCCCCTACCAAAAGTGAGGGACTAACTTTAGTTCAAAAAGGAATAAAGTACATACTATAATAGGGCCATACCACAAATGGCATTCAGCACTCAGAAAACTGCATGCTTCTGCTTACATATGGATATCAAAGAAGAAAGACATGCAAAAAAACTTAAAACACCCTGAACTACAGAACAATGTGATGGTAAAAGTGCATAAAAACTTAAAACACCCTGAACTACAGAACAATGTGAAGGTAAAAGTGCATAAAAACTTAAAACACCCTGAACTACAGAACAATGTGATGGTAAAAGTGCATACAAACTTAAAACACCCTGAACTACAAAACAATGTGATGGTAAAAGTGCATACAAACTTAAAACACCCTGAACTACAAAACAATGTGATGGTAAAAGTGCATAAAAACTTAAAACACCCTGAACTACAGAACAATGTGATGGCAAAAGTGCAGAAAAACTTAAAACACCCTGAACTACAAAACAATGTGATGGTAAAAGGCTTGCATTTCTCTGGATTTCACCCCAGCACCATGGGCAAAACAGGATCTGTTTTCAGGATCCTTGTTCCACTGGGACATTCCCAGGAATTACACCTGAGTTGTCTAGGGAATGAACTTTTTTGTTTGAGCTAAGCTATTGATGTGTCTAGTTTTTACTTTGAGTACCCTGAAATTAATAATTTATAAGCTCTGGTTTATTTATGGTTTGCTCTTGATTTCAGGAAAGATGTACACTGTGTAACTTTATTTGGCATTAAAATGTGACTTTTAATAGATAAATCTGTCAGTGCAAGAGGGTATACTGGATGGTTCAATTGCTACCTCCTTTGAATTAAGAAGATGGTGCCAAACCAAAAACTAGGTTTCAAAAATTTCCTTATACATTGTGTCAGATAATTATGCAGTGGCTGACTGAGTATTAATGTACCCTTAGTCAAACAGATTGATTACTGAAGAATATTACTATGAGCAGGATATTAGCTTTACCTATATTTGGTCAAGCCACCGTAAAAGAGCCATTATTGAATTTTCTTTATCAAGAAATAATTCCAAAATGGTAACAAGTCCTGAAATACAGTGAATGAGTGGCTGAAAGAATGGACTTACATATACTAAGTTTGAGATGCCATTTCTCTGAATATTCCCTTTTGTCCGATATGTGGCGATCTCGGAGTTGGTATATATGAGTTCATGGGATGTGGGAGCTTGTACCCTACATGGGGTGGTAGAGTTTTGCATAAAGAAGTTTAAAGGAGAAGAGAGATTTTCAGGGTTTATTCTTCTTCTGCTGTGTTTTCGATCTTTTTTTTTCTTTGGCTTGTCAGCACTCAGCATTTTGAGTGCTGACATTTCAGTAGGGAGCCTTTGAAAATGTTAAGAACAGAGAAAAAAAGATAATTTTTATGTAGGGGTGCAGCTCCTGGCACCTCCCAAATCCCCTTACTTGTATACACCACAGGAAATAAATTCTCCTCACCACTATTAAAGACACCGAGGGTAGGCAAATAAACAAAGAAAAAATACCTTAGGTGTGTCCACAGCTTCAGGCTGCAGACTGTTAAAACACAATTTATTCATCGCTTAAAAAGTGAAGGTGACAGGATGTAAACTTCACTAGAATATGATGAACAGAAAATAGTTAAGGATCCAAGCAGTTGTCATCCACAGCTTCAAACTTCAGGCTGTTGAAACTCAATTTATTGAAAGCTTAAAAAGAGAAGCTGACAAAATGCAAACTTCACTGAAGTACTGAAATAATTAGCCTAGTAATTAACATCCACAACTTCAGGCTTCAAGTTGTTAAAGCACAATTAATAGATGCTTTGTAAGCAAAGCTGACAAAAACATATACTTCACTGGAGTGTAAAAAGCTGAAAAGATGAAATTGTCCACACTATAAGCGCTTTCGGCAGATGCCTTCTTCAGATCATATAAAAGTGGGGTTAGCTCTTCCTGTTTATAAAGCAAACACAATCAAGAGCTGGTAGCTAATTGTCTTTGATGTTCTTAAAGGCACAGGACAAAAATAAATGTTCAAAGTGGAGATTTGTCTTCTATAATGTAATTCAATGTTAAAGATGCTAGAATCATGTATTAATGTTTGGTAGGTTTCTTCTAGATTTTAAAAAAGGTCTGAGAGGTACTATTGTATTGAGACCTGGGGGTCGATTGGCTCAAAAATTATTGATCCAAGAGATCTCTCTTAATTCTGTCCTGTTATGGACATCTCCTTCCCTGATGTTTTGGGTGACCACTTCCACAGCTTTAAATAAGAAATTATGCATAGGATGGACCAATACGTGTGCTGCTAAGGCATTATGTGGAACTTTCTGATCAATGTCTCTGACATGTCGTAGAATACGAACCTTTAGTCATTGGTCAGTTTTACCAAGATAAAAAGCTTGGCACTTGCGACAGGTAGCCAAATAGATAATGTGGCTAGTAGTACAATCAGCATAAACATCGAAATGAAAGTTACGTCCAGATACTGGGTGGAGGAAAGTATTACTAGTATCTAAGTAAGGACAAGCTTTGCATCTGCAGCATTTAAAAGTACCTTTGTGGTCTGATAGTGGACCACCATGTTTAAAGCCATCTTTATGGCATAATAATCTCTTGATATTCTTTTTATTCCTATAGGGAAACCTAGGTCTCTCTCCAACGATGTTCCTTATTTTATCATCCGCTGTCAGAATCGGACAGAATTTCCTGATCACTTCACAGACCTGTCGATAGTCTGAACTGTAAGTAAGCATACATCTAAGTTGTTGAGGGGTTGTGTCATTAGACTGTCTTCGTGAAGCTTGTTCAGACCTCTCTGAGTAATAAGGTTGACCTCTTTGTTTTCTATAGGCTTGCACCCGTGAAATTGGTGGAAAACTATTTTCCTGGTAGGCCCTATCCTTCAAATATCTACGTAGATTGGATTGCTCTTCCAAGAATTCCTCCTCATCAGTACAAAGTCTTGAGACTCTTAAGATTTGGTTGTCAAAGATGTTATCAAAAATATGTCTTGGATGCATGCTCTGCCTGTGTAAGAAATGATTTTGCCAGGTCTCTTTCCTATGCACCCCAGTAGAGAGACCTTGAATTGGATGTAAACATATCTTGACATCCAAGAAATCTATGACCGAGGATGAGTGTTTCATTTTGAACTCAAGGAAGTCAGTGCTGTTGTTAATAAAGCTGACAAAAAGATCCAATTGGTCAATGCCTCCTTTCCATAAACAAAAAACATCATCCACAAATCACCCATAGTAGACAAGTTCATTCTTCCAGATATTTCCATCACTGAAGATTGTTTTAAATTCCCACTCAGCCAAGACCAAGTTTGAATAACTGTTGGCACATGGAGTTCCCATGGCCACACCCCAGGTTTGCAAATAAAAGGTATCTCCATACATAAAGATGTTATTCTCAAGGACTAATTCCAGCAGAGAACAAAGAGGTTCCGTTGTTAAATTATGTCTAATCAGAAAATCATGTAAGGCCCTCAGGCCATACTCATGGGGGATCACAGTAAAGAGACTGGTTATGTCCATAGTTACAAGTAGAAGGTTATCAAAACCATCCAGAGACTTAACAGTGGAGAACAAGTCTTTCAAGAAGCTGCCTGTATCCTTTAAGACAGTGGTAGCATAAGGCAAAGCTTTTTTGAGTTCATTTTCAACATACATGCATATGGATTCAGTGATCCATCCTCTCCCAGAGACAATGGGACATAAGGGAGGGTCCAAAAGATCTTTATGTATCTTAGGTAATCCACCAATGCTGGGAAATATAGGATGAGGTGTTTCAAAAAATTCATATAAATCTTGACTGATCCTTCTTTCCATCAATAGATCATAGGTGCTCCCTCTGATACGTTCAATTATCTGATTTACTTCTTTCTTACTCAATTTGCGATAAGTCATGTTGTCATCCAACATCAGTGAAACTTTATTACGATACCAGTCTGCATCCATCACTACTATGCAGCCACCTTTATCTGCTGGTTTGATCACCAAGCTATCTGTCCTTCTCAACTGTTGGAGAGCCTCTTTTTATTTCCTGTTTAAATTTTAGAAACAATTCTTAACTTTATCTGTTGTACCTCTCACCTTGTTTATCTCATCCTCACACAATTTCATAAAAAGTTCTATTTGAGGGGGAATAACTGGAGTAAATAAACTCAATTTCTTATAGGTCTGCTGTTCTTTCGTAGAACCTTTTCCAAAAATACATTTCAGGGACATGTTCCTGCAGAACAACCTAACATCCGTCATGAATTCATTCACATCAGAAGAAACAGCTGGAATAAAACTCAGCCCCTTATTTAACAGGCTGATAACATCAGGATCCAGTGTGATTTTGGATAAGTTAACTACTAAGTCATTACCCCCAGCATTTAGTCCACAAACTTCTTCAGTTTGTGTTCTTAACTCTGTGTCCTCTGTGGCCTGTACGAATTCTCCCTCACAAAAACCGGCAACGGCCAATTTACTGGTAGGTGCATCGTCGCTTCTTTAGGTCTAGTAGCACAATTAATGGTGGTGTTGGAATTACTACCATCATTGGTATCATTAGCACCAGTACCTCCCAGATTCCTGGTGACAATATCAGTGCTGACAGTAGGAACCTCCTCTCCTGTAGATGAAGTCGAAGAGAGAAGAGAAGTTGATGAGGTAGTAGTTATTCGAGAAGGATGCATAGTGTTAGCAGTCTCTTTTACAGCCAAACCTTGTATGGCTTTCCTTTGTTTGGTAGTTGAAAAATGGGGACGTCCTCGACTGGTATTATCCTCTCTAGGCTATTCAAAGATATGACCGTTAGTAAAATCCCTATGATCCAGATTCAGTTTACCCATTTTTTGTAATTTAAGGTTATTGTCATGTGTGTTTAGGTTCACTTGTAACTGTTCAATCTGGCATAAATGCTGGTCCTGCAAATCACAACGTTCCAATTCTTCTTGTTTCTTGGAAATAAGGGGCTGAATTTTATTCCAGCTGTTTCTTCTGATGTGAATGAATTCATGACGGATGTTAGGTTGTTCTGCAGGAACGTGTCCCTGAAATGTATTTTTGGAGAAGATTCTACAAAAGAACAGCAGACCTATAAGAAAGTGTGTTTATTTACTCCACTTCATCCTACTCAAGTAGAACTTTTTATGAAATTGTGTGAGGATGAGATAAACAAGGTGAGAGGTACAACAGATAAAGCTAAGAATTGTTTCTATAATTTAAACAGGAAAGAAAAAGAGGCTCTCCAACAGTTGAGAAGGACAGATAGCTTGGTGATCAAACCAGCAGATAAAGGTGGCTGCATAGTAGTGATGGATGCAGACTGGTATCGTAATAAAGTTTCACTGATGTTGGATGACAACATGACTTATCGCAAATTGAGTAAGAAAGAAGTAAATCAGAAAATTGAACGTATCAGAGGGAGCACCTATGATCTATTGATGGAAAGAAGGATCAGTCAAGATTTATATGAATTTTTTGAAACATCTCATCCTATGTTTCCCAGCATTGGTGGATTACCTAAGATACATAAAGATCTTTTGGACCCTCCCTTATGTCCCATTGTCTCTGGGAGAGGATGGATCACTGAATCCATATGCATGTATGTTGAAAATGAACTCAAAAAAGCTTTGCCTTATGCTACCACTGTCTTAAAGGATACAGGCAGCTTCTTGAAAGACTTGTTTTCCACTGTTAAGTCTCTGGATGGTTTTGATAACCTTCTACTTGTAACTATGGACATAACCAGTCTCTTTACTGTGATCCCCCATGAGTATGGCCTGAGGGCCTTACATGATTTTCTGATTAGACATAATTTAACAACGGAACCTCTTTGTTCTCTGCTGGAATTAGTCCTTGAGAATAACATCTTTATGTATGGAGATACCTTTTATTTGCAAACCTGGGGTGTGGCCATGGGAACTCCATGTGCCAACAGTTATTCAAACTTGGTCTTTGCTGAGTGGGAATTAAAAACAATCTTCAGTGATGGAAATATCTGGAAGAATGAAGTTGTCTACTATGGGTGATTTGTGGATGATGTTTTGTGTTTATGGAAAGGAGGCATTGACCAATTGGATCTTTTTGTCAGCTTTATTAACAACAGCACTGACTTCCTTGAGTTCAAAATGAAACACTCATCCTCAGTCATAGATTTCTTGGATGTCAAGATATTTTACATCCAATTCAAGGTCTCTCTACTGGGGTGCATAGGAAAGAGACCTGGCAAAATCATTTCTTACACAGGCAGAGCATGCATCCAAGACATATTTTCAATAACATCTTTGACAACCAAATCTTAAGAGTCTCAAAACTTTGTACTGATGAGGAGGAATTCTTGGAAGAGCAATCCAATCTACGTAGATATTTGAAGGATAGGGCCCACCAGGAAAATAATTTTCCACCAGTTTCCCAGGTGCAAGCCTATAGAAAGCTAAGAGGTCAACCTTATTACTCAGAGAGGTCTGAACAAGCTTCACGAAGACAGTCTAATGACACAACACCTCAACAACTTAGATGTATGCTTACTTACAGTTCAGACAATCGACAGGTCTGTGAAGTGATCAGGAAATTCTGGCCGATTCTGACAGCGGATGATAAAATAAGGAACATTTTTGGAGAGAGACCTAGGTTTCTCTATAAGAATATCAAGAGATTACTATGCCATAAAGATGGCTTTAAACGTGGTGATCCACTATCAGACCGTAAGGGCACTTTTAAATGCTGCAGATGCAAAGCTTGTCCTTACTTAGATACTAGTAATACTTTTCTCCACCCAGTATCTGGACGTAACTTTCATTTTGATGTTTATGCTGATTGTACTACTAGCCACATTATCTATTTGGCTACCTGTTGCAAGTGCCAAGCTTTTTATCTTGGTAAAACTGACCAACGACTAAAAGATCGTATTCTACGACATGTCAGAGACATTGATCAGAAAGTTCCACATAATGCCTTAGCAGCACACGTATTGGTCCATCCTACGCATAATTTCTTGTTTAAAGCTGTGGAAGTGGTCACCCAAAACATCAGGGAAGGAGATGTCCATAACAGGGCAGAATTAAGAGAGATCTCTTGGATCAATAATTTTAGAGTCAATCAACCTCCAGGTCTTAATACAATAGTACTTCTCAGACGTGTTTTAAAATCTAGAAGAAACCTACCAAACATTAATACATGATTCTAGCATCTTTAACATTGAATTACATTATAGAAGACAAATCTCCACTTTGAACATTTATTTTTGTCCTGTGCCTTTAAGAACATCAAAGACAATCGGCTACCAGCTCTTGATTGTGTTTCCTTTATAAACAGGAAGAGCTAACCACACTTTTATACGATCTGAAGAAGGCATCTGCCGAAAGCGCTTATCGTGTGGACAATTTCATCTTTTCAGCTTTTTACGCTCCAGTGAAGTATATGTTTTTGTCAGCTTTGCTTACAAAGCATCTATTAACTTTGATTTAACAACTTGAAGCCTGAAGTTGTGGATGTTAATTACTAGGCTAATTATTTCAGTACTTCAGTGAAGTTTGCATTTTGTCAGCTTCTCTTTTTAAGCTTTCAATAAATTGAGTTTCAACAGCCTGAAGTTTGAAGCTGCGGATGACAACTGCTTGGATACTTAACTATTTTCAGTTCATCATATTCTAGTGAAGTTTACATCCTGTCAGCTTTACTTTTTAAGCGATTAATAAATTGTGTTTTAACAGTCTGAAGCTTGAAGCTGTGGACGACACCTAAGGTCTTTTTTCTTTACTTGTATACACCGACTGCATAGTTGTACAACAGTGTGGTAAAGTGAACATCACTCTAGAGTGAAACATCAACTCACACAATGCAAGTCAATGCAGTTTCAATAAACTGTGATAAAAAGAAACTGAAAATAAAGATGTTTGTACAGACCATACTCTCTGGAGTGTAGAATAACCAAGGATATTGCCCTTGTCTTAAAGTGCAGTGACCTCAGAGATGATTATAATAACTCCTTGTGTACAGGTGTAAAACTCCTTGATTGAATTGTTTGAAAAGGGATTGGTCTCCACAAAAATAAAAATTAAAGTACTTCATGGGCATGAATAGATAAGAAATAGTGCAATACTTTTTTTCATTATGGCTTTTGATGTGATTTTGATTAAAGTTGTTAACCCCGTCCCCTTTTAATAAAATAAAGAGGAAAACACCAGAAGACTTGAATGTAATCTTTTATTGTTTGCAGATTTTTTTCATAATTATCTGCTGATTTCTAAATATTGCAGTCCTGTTCATTTTAAGCAAAATCAGTCCACAGTAAGACAGTATGAAGACATTTAGTAATCTGGATACAGATCTGTGCTGTATCATAAGAAACTGAGGTGGCAATTACACATCTTAAGAAGTTATCTAGCAGGATTAGGTGGAATGGGCAGTAAAGAATGTGAACAAATATACAGGATAAGCTTTAAATTAAGGAGATGTACTGCTTTATCTAGTTTCTTTAATGAGTATTGCAAAGAAGTCTGCAAAGCAACACAAGCACCTAAAGCCATGATGAGATCTATTTTCAGAAATAGGGAAAGAAGGGTGATTGGTGTACAGTTCCTTACTACAAACCGCTGTTACACTGCCGATCAGAGATACTAGCAAGCAATAACAGGTGACTCAAGTGTAGCTATAGCCTAGTAGCCCATCCCATTATTATGTCTTTGTGGTGCAATGTCTCCTGTTTCTGAGGCCTTTCCTGAAGGAGGCTCAAGACTCCTGAGACTTAAATAATAGAGCTGAAACAAAATGAAATAGTGAAGTGGAGTGATGTGTCTGAAGTCAACAAAAGGTGATGTGTTATGTACTAGAAACAGCACATTTTTGTTGGGGGGGGTGGGGGGGTGCAGAAAGCAAATTATCTTTAAGTGACCTTAGAGTGACTGCCACTGGTGTGTTAGTTTTACAGTTAGGCAGAATCACTAGGAATCTTATTTTTGAGGCATGCTTAAAGCCACTGTCCAGATTTATCAGGGTACATGACCTGAGGAAGAAAATTAAATAATATTTATGTCCACAAAGGATGCTTCTAGTGCTTTGCAATGTTAACACATTTCCTTGAATTAGCACTTACAGATAAACAGCAGGCAGCTAGGTTAATTCTGTTTCTAGCGGGTATTTCTATCTTGTAAGTCATACATACCACGTTTCCTCCACCCAGTTCTGTTCAATCACTTCCAACATTAATAATGAAGAAACCAAACCAATAAAAACAGCAAGGGGAAAATTCATTGAGAATACTATAATGGACAAGTCAAAAATCCTGTTTAAGTCAACTTGGGACTTCATAATAGACAGAAAGACAGAAATGCCTCAGAGTTCAGATAGTTGTCCAATGGGAGGGGGTGTGACATAGAATAGGTCTTTGGTGGAGGATGATGTAATCTGTTTTTAGCACCGCTGTAACTGCTGTAAACAAGGGAGGCAGAAAAGTTATATTACAGACAGGAAGAATGCACATATTAGATGGTGAATAGAAAATACTGCGGTGGTGGTGCTGCGGTAGCATTGTCGCCTCACAGTAAGATGCTGCCCGGTTCAATTCTCAGCTAAAGCGTCTTCTGCATGGAGATATGCGTGAATGGGCGTACCTTCATTGAAGGTTGTGCGTCAGGGCTGGTAACTTGGCACATAAAAATCTACTGCCAATCATTAGCGGACCGGAGTTCTGCTGTGGCGACCCCCTAACCGGGAAAAGCCGAAAGACACAACAAGATGGTGAATAGGAAATATTATATAAGAACAAAAGCTAAAAAGAAAATGTAAGAGTTGTGGCACAACATATACAGGAAGAAAAGCGTCAACTACCTGAGAATATTAACAGAAAACATAGAGAAATAAATAAAAAAATGAAATAATGAGATAATGGAAACAAAACAGATATGGATGGGAGAACAGCATCAGATGTAATATTGGATGAATGCATATAAAGCAGATCATGATAAGAGAAAACTTAAATTCTACTGGGCAGGGTGAGAGGTGCAAATATAAGATTCTTAAGAGGGAGATTACAAAACAATATGTTCAAGGAAAGTAGCTCCAAGTTTGTGGGATGTCTGAGAACCATGGCTGTTCTAAAAGTTTTACTTATTTGTTTTGAACGGGGTAAAGCACTAATCCATGCTGACCTTTTTCAGACTCATCCCAGGATCACTCTCTAGTTAGTGACATGCTCAGAATCGCAAAGTGACAAATGAAGTCTGAGGGAATGAAATTGTCAACATCAGGATAAAGCACATGGACAGCACATTGCCTTAATTTTCTCCACTTTCAGACATGCATGGAATTGGGTGATGTGCGTTATGCATGCAAATCTGGTAGTGTCCAAGCTTCTGGCATGATATCAAACACGCAAGTGTGATTCCTGAAAAGCTTTTTCTGAAAGTGGACAGGTTACTGCTCCAATTACAAACTGTTTCAGTGTTTCAATAAAAGTAGGTGTGCATTGGCAAGTGCCTCCATAGCTCTCAACCTTCCATCAACAAAATGAGGAACATTAGCCCTCATAATGTGAAACAAATGGCCAAAATGTGGAACACATACTAATGGCTTACTAACAACTTCAACTAGGAAGGTCATAGGATGGTTAAAATATCCTGATTTTACTTATAAAGAAGATCTTTTAATGAATTAATATAAATCATTTCTATTTACAATGGATTTCATTAAAAAAATTCCTAAGACTGAACGTGTGACACAGTCTTTCAATGTGGAACTTTGAGGAACTTCGAGGAACATGAACTTTTTAAGACCCCAAATGAGGTACGTTCCTCGTAATGAGGTACACTTGAGAGGTATGAAGCCTCTATCTGCTTTGAATCTTGCTATAAATAATTAGACAATAAAAAATGTACCCTGACTGGACAACCTAATCAATGTGCCCATTGTAAATCAATCATCAATAGAAAGAACTCCGGCCACTAAAACATTTCTGAGAATTAGACTTTCTATCAGGATATGCTGCTTAACTCCATCCCACCATATATTTTGAGGTACAGGGCAAATTATGAGAAAAACAGGGATATTCTGTAAAACTCTACATAGTCGACAAGTATGCTTATCAGCAGTATGATAGAAATACATGTCAAATGTCTGAAGATTTGCAAAAGTCCCTTATTCTGCTCTTATTTCTGCCCTGTCTTATATAAAATGTTTAAATCACTCATGATTTGCATCATTCAGTAATGCCGGATATTAGAATTTTATTTTTCCAATTAAGAAATAACAAAAGAAAAACCACAGAGACAGAGGGATAAAATGTGGAAGAATCATCCCCTTCTCTGTTCCATTTTCAGTACTACGCTGATATATTGTGCAAACATGTAGACATACATTCCTTAGACATGTGCAGTACATCAGTTTTGACTGCAAAAGGTGGAATAACACAACAGTTCCGTTATAAAATTGTTTTGTAAGAACAATAAGCAGTTTACAGGATTAACCCGTGGTTGGCTTTGTCTGATCTATCTGGAACCATGCCAACCATGGGTAAATCCTGTGATACCCACACCCAGTTGTGGATTATTGTTTAGTTATACAGGACATCTTTGTAATCCACTGTCATATAATACAATCACAGGGCAGCAGCACACCATATATACCCATTTTGAACTGATACACCAGCTACCCTCTACTAAATTCTCCTGGGCCGGGGGCATGAAGCAATATACTGCCACACATAAATTAGGTAGTACATGTATGTAGGAGGGCCAGTTTGAAGGAGACTGGAGACTGTAAATTGGTGACCGGGGAAAGTGTAGTTAGGCAGCATAGGATGGTGGTTTGTAAGATGACGTTGGTGATCAAGAAGAGGAGGAGGAGTGTGAGGGCAGCACCAAGGATCAAATGGTGGAAATTGAAAATTGTGAGGTGGAGTTCAGGGATGAGTTAAGACAGGCACTGGGTGGCAGTGAAGAGTTACCAAATAGCTGGGTAACTACAGCAGAGCTAGAAAGGGAGATGGCTAGAAAGGTGCTTGGTATGACACCTGGACAGAGGAAGGATGACAAGGAGACATGGTGGTGGAATGAGGAAGTACAGGACAGTATACAGAGAAAGAGGTTGGCAAAGAAGAAGTGGGATTGTCAGAGAGATGAAGAAAGTAGACAGGAGTATAAGGAGATGAGGTGCATGGCAAAGAGAGAGGTGGTGAAGGCTAAGGATAAGGCATATGAAGAGTTGTATGAAAGGTTGGACACTAAGGAGGGAGAAAAGGACCTGTACCAATTGGCTAGACAGAGGGACTGAGCTAGGAAAGATGTGCAGCAGGTAAGGGTGATAAAGGATAATGAGGGAAACATACTCACATGCGAGGAGAGTGTGTTGAGCAGATGGAGAGTACTTTGAGGGGTTGATGGATGAAGAGAATGAGAGGGAGAGAAGGTTGGATGATGTAAGGATAGTGAATCATGAAGTACAATGGATTAGCAAGGAGGAAGTAAGGATAGCTATGAAGAGGATGAAGACTGGAAAGGCTGTTAGTCCAGGTGACATACCTGTGGAAGCATGGAGGTGTTTAGGTAAAATGGCAGTGGAGTTTCTAACCAGATTGTTTAATGAAATCTTGGAAAGTGAGAGTATGCCTGAGAAATGGAGAAAAAGTGTTTTGGTACCGATTTTTAAGAATAAAGGTAACGTGCAGAGCTGTAGTAACTACAGAGGGATTAAACTGATCAGTCACAGCATGAAGTTATGGGAAAGAGTAGTGGAAGCTAGGTTAAGAAGGGACATGATGATTAGTGATCAGCAGTATGGCTTCATGCCGGGAAAGAGCACCACAGATGCGATATTTGCTCTGACAGTGTTGATGGAGAAGTACAGAGAACGTCAGAAAGAGTTGCATTGTGTTTTTGTAGACTTAGAGAAAGCATATGACAGGGTTCCTAGAGGAGTTGTGGTATTGTGTGAGGAAGTTGGGAGTGTCAGAGAAGTATGTAAGAGTGGTACAGGATATGTACGAGGGTAGCGTGACAGTGGTGAGGTCTGCGGTGGGAGTGACGGATGCGTTTAAGGTGGAGGTGGGGTTACATCAAGAATCAGCTCTGAACCCTTTCTTATTTGCAATGGTGATGGACAGGTTGACAGACGAGATCAGGCAGGAGTCCCTGTGGACTATGATGTTTGCAGATGACATTGTGATCTGTAGTGAGAGTAAGGAACAGGTGGAGGAGACCCTGGAGAGATGCAGATATGCTCTAGAGAGAAGAGGAATGAAGGTCAGCAGGACTAAGACAGAATATATGTGTATGAATGAGAGGGAGGATAGAGGAATAGTGAGGATGTAAGGAGTAGAGGTGGCGAAGGTGAATGAGTTTAAATACTTGGAATCAATAGTTCAGAGTAATGGTGAGTGTGGAACAGAGGTGAAGAAGAGAGTACAGTCAGGATGGAGTGGGTGGAGAAGAGTGTCAGGAGTGATTTGTGACAGACGAGTACCAGTAAAAGTGAAAGGGAAGGTCTACAAGAGGGTAGTGAGACCAGCTATGTTATATGGGTTGGAGACAGTGGCATTGACAAAAAGGCAGGTGTTAGAGCTGGATGCGGTAGAGTTAAATATGTTAAGATTTGCACTGGGTGTGACGAGGGTGGACAGGATTAGGAATAAGTATATTAGAGAGTCAGCCCAGGTTGGAAGGTTTGGAGACAAAGCCAGAGAGGAAAGATTACATTGGTTTGGACATGTACTGAGAGGGGATGCTGAGTATATAGGGAAAAAGATGCTAAGAATGAAGTTACCAGGTAAAAGGAAAAGAAGAAGGCCTAAGATAAGGTTTATGGATGTGATGAGAGAGGACATGCAGGTGGTTGGTGTGACAGAGCAAGATGCAGAGGACAGGAAGAAATGGAAACAGATGACCTGCTGTGGCGACCCCTAATGGGAACAGCCGAAAGATGATGATGATGATGATGTGTAAAAATCTGGTATACAGGACAAACAAGAAAGGACAGTTTTTAAGGATTCTATTATGCATTGTGGCAGCATTGTGTTATGTCCAAAATAAAATGCCTTGGCAGTATGTTGTGAATATCTCAAACTGTCTCCACAATATGGTAAATGCACCCTTATTATATATGTGCATGTTAGTTGGCTGTAGCAAATGTGTGGATGGAATGCTGCTATCAACTTGTCTAAAATCTTTTCAGTTAAATCTAAAAGGACGTACTCCATTCTAATAACTACAGCTAATTAAATATACTGAAAAATATGGTCAATAGCTTGAGTAAAAAAACAAAACAAAAAAAAAAAACTGTAACAATAACATCATCTTAGCACCTGGGTTAATGCCTTCAAAGAAAATGTGATCCTGACCAAAGTTTGCATACATATATAAAAAAAAAATTAAGAAGGCATCCAAATAAAAAAAAATCCAGTGACAAAACAGAAACAATCAAGAAGTTAGACAAATAATTAATAGAAAGTACTTTTCCATGAACATTCATTGTTTAATCCCTTTAGTTGATGATTATTACATTTCAAGTTTCTTTATATAATAAACAGTTCTTTATATTCAGGCCTTTACTTTCCACCCAACACAATTTGTTCCAAAATAGTAGACTGTGAAATATTGCTATTACTATCATGCCTTCAGGTGGGGAAAAAACACATCAGGACTACCTTTTTTCATATATTTTATGTCTGTAACATATTCCTGTGATCTCTTTTATAAAAATCCTTCATGTTTGACCAATATAAACTGCACTGCATGGATGTCCTAAGGAGTAAATCACTACATTAAAATTGCAATCAAATTTGAGATTTATTTGTGCCCTTTTACCATTTATTGTCTCAAAAATCTCTTTGAATACAAAAACAAGTGTAACAGATTCCACGTGGAAAAGTGACACTGTTTACTGCATTATAACCTAACAATCTGCTACAGGCAATAAGCTCAGACACTTTTATCCTCTAATTTATGAACTATTTAGACAAGGATACCTGCTGTGCTCAGTGTTGGACTGATATCAATTCCCCACTGACAAGAACAAATTATTCAAGATTATGCGGATTACTTCTTATTACAGTATCAGAAGTAGAAATATCAGATTCCATACATGCATCAACTAAAGCAAGCAAATATCGAAATTACTGTTAACTCAATCCCTCCAATGGTGTTCTGGAACTTTCCACTGTAACTTCCAATGGGCAGAGCCTAAGCTCTTTGATAAAATGAAATTATATCCTCACATTTCAAACAAATATTCCTATCCCTGGAACCATAGGGTTACTAAATAAGTTCAAATAGCAAACTCTTCAGCACAAACTATTTTTATAGTGGTAGCATTTTTTAGGTTCTAGGTCTTAAACTGGATTTTATAAGTCACAGTAAACACGGAAACAATTTAGTTTGTAATATTTTGTAAACAGTTTACAATATCCCTGCAACCTCTCAAGTTACACACATTGTATGCTACGTATTGTTTTTCTAGCTGTGAGCTTTTATATAAGGCTAAGCAGTTCTGCCTGCGCGACTTGGTTGTTGAGATATTTTAAAAAAAACATGACATTTATGCAATCTAAACAAATATTATATGAACAACAACTAATATCTCTTTGCTTAACTAGACATAGGTCAAATATCAATACAGTTTGCTTGCCATTATGTAACCTTTAAGATTAACTAACTCTTTTAATACTTTGCATGTAGCATGGTTTTTGGAATTATTAATGCAAATATGACTAAGCAATATTTGACATCTAGAGGCATCAGTAGGATGTAACTACAGAAACATCTGGCATCGTCACTTAACTGTAGTGAGTTAAATACTCTTGCATTCTATTCTACATTTACAAGAATCACTCTTGTTAGTTTTATAATCCAGTAGACCTGGTGGACTTCACCTATGTACCCTGTTGAACCAGACCACAGAACCATGGATATCTGATATCTAAAAGATAATGGCAAGGAATTGGTGTTATTTACTATAACATGAAAAATCTCTCACTTTTTGTATTTTAGATAAAAATCTTCACTACGTGATAAACATAGCAGATGGGAATTTCATGTTTATAGAAATCACCTCAAAGGCCAATAAAGAAATTTTGCCTGTTGGACTTCTGACCATGTACCACTCTGAGTCCATAAGGCCCTTGTAGAACCCACAGATACTTTGTGTTGAGCTGGTGATTTTAAGAACTGCTTTACAGATGACATTTTGCTGAATACATGGTGTTGGACAATCAACCTGATTGACTAGGAATTGTTATCAAGCACTCACATTGTCTGTGTGAAGTGAAGAACTTTATGCTTGTCATTTATATTAAGTTGCCAAGAATGTACCTGACCCAGAATGCAATGTAAAAAAAAAAATATTTTCCACTACAGTTAGGTGTTATATGCCTCTCTTATTGTCTTGATATTGCTAATCCTTGGCCATCTACATGCAGCTCCATCTGTGCCATAGTCAATAATAATATTTATTATTATCAATGAGAATTTTTGGATTCTGTGGAAAGGCAACAGCCAAAGATTATGCATATGTGCATACATTGTCCATTTAGATCAGTGATCTACATGGGATAACAAATAAAAACAAACATATAGATTGATAGATATACAGACAAATAGTTAGACAGACAGATAGATAGACAGACAGATAGTAAATTTACTAAGCTGCCAAAATAAATATATTAGAGAAAATATTCTTACAGCATGAAGTATGTGTTCAATGGGTTTACTGAACAAATTGATAAAGGTGAGAATATGCAAGTAGTGAGTATAAAAAAGTGTTCTAAATTCTCAACTTGCAAAAAAAGTACCTCACTGCAATGCAAATAAAGAAGAATTCAATGAACTCTGAAGTGTTATTGTTTCAAATTACTTATTATGTTGGAAATTCTCCAAAGGCAGAAAATGTTAATAGTATATGCAAGTATGAAAAGTGGTGTGCTTATGAAAAGTGAAACTAACTGAGGCATATGTTTTGGTAAAGTTTTGTGGCAACACAATCTGTGCTCAGAAATAAAGTGGATAACTTGTTTCAGGATAATACCTGTACTGACTTTATAAGAAAATAAGTCAGGAAATTTTGAGGTTTAGAAAATTGTGACTGCACTGTGTATTCTAAACTGCAACTTAAGCAATGTGTCAAGTACTGATGAAGATTGAAGAGGTTCGGGGCTATGGTGCCTCCGAAATATTTCAAAATCATGCTGAGATAACATCCTAGTGAGATTGTGATGGGCATATTAATAAGAAAGATCGGTAATTACATATTATCGCAACCAGATTGTTCGGTTCCACAGTGGAGCTTTATGCTCGTTTGTCGGGGCAAGAAATGTGGTCAGACTGTGTACTGAAGTGTGTGTATGTCACAGAAGTGTGTGCTTTTACTTGTGGGTCACACACAGGTTGATTTAGTCTGGAGAAGCTGCATCTCTGGGATTTCCATGGTTCTGCAAAAGATGCATTCTCCCAGGACCCTGCAATCTCATTTCTGCTGTTTTCAAATGCAGACTGTGGCAGAGGTTAAGCTGGTAAAACTTCCAAATTATGTTACCTTTCTCTGATACCTCTCCTTTGTTTGTTGTTTATGCCCCCCCCCTCCAGTTACAACCAAATATTTGTTTTCTGCTGAAACCACTTTGGATCTAACTGATTTGGTGCATAGTCAAGTCCCACACTGACTTTCTTAAGTACACATTCTTGTTAAATGACACCAAGTTACATGACAACACAGAGCTTCAAATTATTGGATGTGGAATTGCTATAAATATTTTAAAACGTAGGCAGATCACTAAGACTACAAGGACTTTGCAAATCAATGTCAGTGTCAACCAGTAATGAAGCCTTAATAGAAAGTATTGCACGCATTTCAGAATGTTTGAAAGCCGTGAGTGTGACTGTTGAAGTTGCTAAACAGGGACCGCAGTTGAGTCTAAACATGAAGAGGAATTTGGAGGTTATTCCTATTCCTGCTGTTTAACCACTGTGCTTCGAAAGTAGTCTGGAGTTTGAGCACTCCTTTTCAGTATGAAAAGCACTCGTATGACAAAAAGTGTGCCAGACATGAGTCCTTTAAATCTGGTTTCGATAATACGTAAGTACCGAAAGATCTATTAGAGAAGTTTCACGGCATGTCAATGAATGTGTGTAGGTAAAAGGGGAATGTAAACAAATGTCATCCTCTGTATATTGGACAAGAATTTTTGAGTGTAAAACATGTAACTTTATAACGAATTGAGTAGTCTTAGCAAATTGTTTAATGTAAGGTGTTGCAATGGTGAACAGCAGTACTGCTTACATAAACCAGGCATTTTTTGCAAGTATGAAGTCTTTCAAGATTAAAGCAAGTGAAAAAATGCTGTCTGCTAAAGATTTTCTTATGAGAACTATACTGCTTCTGAAATACACTATTTTCATAGCAAATGTATTTAACAAAATCCTCTGTGATTGTGTAAGCCAAGGTTGTTTGGAAGTAATAACAAAAGAATGAGAATATGTGCATTGTGTACAAAGTACTTACAAATGGTGGGACTTTATGCAGCATTTATCTTAGTGGATGCTCTGAACAAAAAGTAAGTGAAAATTGCACAAAATTAAATTTATGCCAAACTGTATAAGAAGCATATATAATAAGCAAATCTTTCTGATTAATGAACCATTAATACTAAGGAACTGGTATAGATACAAAGCAAACTTACCCTGTATCCGTACAAAGATTTGGGGCAATTGAAGTGTACGTATCTTGGAAAATAACATTTTTTTGTTGGTGTTATATTGCCATCTTCCAACAAAATTGGGGTCAGTTTAGTAAAATCACTTTACCAAAATTCTTGTGGCATTTTGTGAAACTAAAATATATGTAAGGTGCTGCACTTAAAACAAATCAAACCCTCTGACAAGTAAAAGGATGTTCACTGATACAAAAATGTGTGCAAACAGGGTGAATAAACTGATTGTGTATTGCATCTACTGAAAAAGTATAAGCAAAACACATAAGTCAAACAATGTATGTGCTGTTGTCATGGAAGGAAATCACAGCAACATGGTTTAGGTTCACAAAAGAAAATGGTTTGACACAACTCACTGGTCAGAAAAATGCTGTGGTACAGCAGAATGAAAGTGCTTTGTATCAGAATATCTCCGACAGCAGAAAAAAATGGATGTTTTGCAGTCTAATGTTACAACTATGTAAAGTGAAGCATTTTTTTAGATAGATGACTCTGACTATAATTTTTCTAAGATAACTGGAGTAAACAATGCTGAACAGAAGAGCTAGGCTTTTAAATTAGAGATCATTTCTAAGAAATCAGAATGTTTAGAAAAGCTATCAAGATCATTTCAGTAAATCTGCTTATCCAATAAAGAGATTATCCAGAAAAAGGGAACATGAATAAACACTCTATCTACATTCCATAGCTCTGCAAAATGAAGTTAAGGCATTGATGGAGTGTAGAAATCCAAATGCATTAAGGAGATATTGTCTTTTACAGGACCATTATGAGCAAATGATGAACAAACATACCCCCAGATTTACTATTTCTCTGTGCAGGACTAGCTTAGTCCTGCACGGAGGTGGCCGTCTAGAAGCAGGACTGTAGCACGCTATGCATAATAATAAGGCATGCTGCCTGAGCTCCTAGGCTTACACGGAGTGTGTAAGAGTGCAGGGGGCATGTCTGAGAGCAGAGCTCTCAGAATATATACACCCCCGCAATGAAGAACAGCAGAAAGGGCTAAGAAATGAGAGAGACTGCTCATAGGTGTCCACATATCCCCACCAACAGTCCCCCTTGTATACAACAGCAACAGTATACATAAATAAAATGAACAAAACTTTTATTTAAAAAAAAATCCAATGAAAGCTAACTGTAGGTGTGCGGGTGTGCCCATCGCTTAGCTACGGTTAATGCAGCTTACATGGCTGAAGAGGATAACAAGGAAGATATATGCAAATGAAGCAGCATAGCAATAGTGTAGTGGGCAGAGTATTCACCTTATGAGCAGGTATTCCTGGTTTGAGTCCCACTGCAGCAGACTCCATTTTCCATGGCAAAGCACATTATGAGTAATATTTATGTTGCATAACCCACTAAATAACATATTTTTATGAACTGGAGTACTGCAGTAAATGCACATATGAGGTGTCAGTGTTATAATGAATAAGGCACTAGTAAGCAGTTTTAAGCACAAATAAGCAGTAGTAAGCATATTTAAGCACTAGTAAGTGGTCTTAAGCCCATTTGCCTGGAGGTAAGCAATGCCTCCACTGGTTAAGCAGTTCTAAAGCTAACTCTCTGTAAGCAGATGTAACGGCAGGTTAGCATTGCTTACTGTCATGCAAACCCACGCAAACCCACTTACAAATGCTCAAAAATGCCTTAATCACTATATCCCATGGCCCTTATTCTGCCCATCAACAAAATAAACAGCCATGCAGGTCTCAATCCCAGGATCCTATACACCATAGTCACATTAGTTAATCACCAAGCCATCACAGAAGTATTGAAGAATGAGGCATCAGCAAATACGTCTTCCCCATATTAAAACCAAACTGAACCTGTGAAAGGAATCAGTATACAGTCATATGCTCCATAACCCACTACATAACATAAATATGTGAACTGGAGTACAGCAGTAAGCACCAGAAGTGAGGTGTAATTGTAAAAGAGTGTTGAAGTCCCCAATAAAACACAAGGACCACATAGGGTGTACATACACATTAATCTTGGATACCATGCAGATATACAAGATGTAATTAATAAGAAATCAATGCCAAAAAGGAAATATAATGCAAAGTCTAATGTAAGCAACACTAAGGATTGCACAGGCCAGCATAAGAGGTGTATGCAATGTGTACACTAGCTAACTCATTGTGCCCAGTGGTATACCCCTTTAAACAATGCCAACCTTAGGTAAGCAGGTTTGCCCATAGCTTAGCCTTTTCAAAACTGGCCAATCATGGAAAAGTGCAGGAAATCTTCCCTACTTAAACCCAAGAGGTGGGAATACATCTCATAACTGGTTGTAGCTTCCCCATGCAGGCACTATGGCAGTAAGGGGAGAAGTTGTGCACTTTCAGGCGCAGTGCTGGTGCATCCAGGAGTCCAAGGTCATGGCAGAAGTTCTTGTCAAAGACCATGATCAGTGACTGCTGCAGGGACAGTACCAGGGCTCCCAATATAAGGAGGAGGCCTGGGACCATCTCGCCATGACCTCACCAGAGCCACTGGCATACCCTGAACTGGTGAACACGTCAGGCACCACTATGTCGACCTGAAGTAGTGTAAGGGGGACCTCTTGGAGGAGTGGATCCAAGAGGCTAGAGTGGCAGGGGATGTTCCAGTCTTGTGTAAGTATCATCCCAGTATGTGTATAATAATTGCCAGCTTAGGTATATCATGGATAGGTATGGCTAAATATTCCTCTTATGTCCCCCACAGCTGCAATGGAGCAGGCCATGAACCAGGAGGCCCACATCAGTCACCTGCCGAGGTTGCGATGCGAGGCAGGTAAGTAATACTCATGCATTTACTGTCACAGGAAATAAAAATAAAAGTATTAGTAAATTAATTGCCTGTATAAAACCTGTATTGTTCAAGGCAAGTACTGCATACACTACAGAATATGGCAGGAAGAGTCTCATATTGTTTGTATGTCAATTAAAGTCTAATAACCTGACAAAACAGGTCTAACTGCTGGACTGCATGTGTATATTCTGGTATCGTATAGTAATGTAGATTTGCAATCATGTAATAGTACTGTTATATTAAGCACTGTTACCCACACCGTGCACCATACATTGAATGTGTAGGAATGCCTGTATATGACAGGTATAATCCCCAGAGGCCATTTAGTACAACTGAGAGACACATAGACAGTAAACAGGGAAAATGCAGACAACAAAAATCGAATAGCACATGCAACTGAGATGTGAATTGTTGTTTTATTAGCACAGACAGCCACGGTTCAAATCCTGCCAGTGGTAGTAGTCTGCATACAGAATCATACCCCACAACTGTACAGATATGTCCAGAATGTCTATTAAAGTGGCCCATATCTGTTGCCTATAAACCTGTCCCCCTGGGAAATCAGTGGGATGATCCCACACATATAGGCAGCAAACAGGAAATACAACTGATTGACACACATCTATGAGAACAAAGCTGGCACACTAGCAACTCCCCAATAGCTTATGTGACTAAGAAGCCACATATGTCCCATTTATACCCCAACTTGTCAAGCTGTGGTCAGAGTGTGTACAGTAACAGAGTGAGATGTATGTGCATAATAGTAATGTGGACTCTAGTACTGTGTGTGTAAACATTCAAGTAGTGCTAATAAACATTCCTCCCACAGGTCTGTCAGATACTAACACTGTGCCCAGAAATACAAGAATGATACCCAGTACTGGTACTGTTCACAGTGGTATTGTATGGCATTGCAACTGATGCAGTTGCTCTGAATAATGAGGTATTACACATCACTGTCACCCACACTGTCCTACAACATATAACTGTCTAGGAAATCTGTATAAGAGTGTTGTAATACAAGGTCAGAATGCAAACACAAGGGGATTAATAAGACAGAAAGCAGATAGGAGATATACAGCAATATCTATATAGCAGACACAACTGTGATGGACAGTGTTTAAGTTGTAGCAGACATAGCCATGGTCTGAATCCTGGAAGTGGAATTAGGCTGCATACAGAATCATACCCCACAACTGTACAAATGAGGACAGAATGTCCAGTATATGGGCCCATATCTGCTGCCTGTCCCCTTGTCCCCCTGGTAAGTCTGTGGGATGATCCCAGATGTTTAGCCAGCAAAAAGGGAATACAAGTGATTGTCAAACATCTATGAGAACACACCTGTCACTGTAGCACCCCCTGAAACTGTTAGGAGAGTAATATGTCAAGTATGTCCTATTTACACTCCCATGCTGTCAAGCTGTGACCAGAGTGTGTACAGTAACAGAGTGAGATGTATGTGCATAATACTAATGTGTAATCCGGAATGTTGTGTGGCAACAGTCAGGTAGTGCTAACAAAGTTTGCTCCCACAGGTACGTCGGATACGAACACTGTGCTGAGAAATACAGACCATTATAACCTGTACTGGTACTGTTCACTCTGGTATTGTAGGGAATTGTGAGTGTTGCAGTTTCTCTGAATAATAAACTATCACTGATCACTGTCACCCACACTGTGCTACATAATATAACTGTGTAGGAAAGCATGTATATGTGTGTGTCAGGTCACAAAAGATGGAAGAGGGAAATATTCTAGATATGTCCCAGCACACCAGCATGTGGTCAACACATGGTCAGAGTCTGTGTAGAAAGAGTTGGATAGTTATGTGCACAACATCAACCTGGAATCTGGTAGTATGTGTAGAAATAGTTAGTTAGTGTTAACAAACATTCCCTCCACAGGTATACCAGGTAAGAGGTGTATACTGCAGGTAAAAACGGTTCATGTGTAATGATGATGACAGCCATATCACTGTCCAAACTAAGGCTATAGAGTAGTGTAGTAAGACTTGTAAGGTGCAGATAACAGCACTGACTAGGAAAGTAATGTGGACTACAGGAATATTCTAGTTGTTAATTGACATCTTTCTCTCCCTCCACCATATCGCCAACAATAATCAACATACCCACCCCAACTGGTATGTAATGGCACCTATGTCCTGTTAATGTCCAATTGTTTGATAAATATTTTAATGGTTCCCATGCATGTGCTATATTGAATTATTCCATCATTGGTGGCATGGTGTCATCAATGTACCTGCATGCTGTTCTTATTACCACTGTGGTCCCATATATGCAAGTGTTCTATTTGATATGCAACTGTTTTGTATCTGGTGTCTGGGTTAAATGGAATATCTATGCATACTGTTATACCTAACCCAGGAATGTGTTGACTATTACTAACCCACATATGATGATGAAATCTAAACACTATAGCACACTTGGGAAGGCCTGTCCCAGCAGAACCACCTGTTTCATCTCAGCTGGCCGTGGCACTGGGCACCAGCATGTCTGGGGCCCAACCCGGGACCTCCATTGGTCCTGCACCACCTTTGGGTGGAACCGCCTCAGGGGATGGGGCTTGGCCCCAGGGAGTGGGCGTGGCAGGCACCTGTCACACTTCGCCAGGTCAGGGTCGTGGTGCGTAGAGAGATCAACCAGCAGTTTGGTGATCTCCTATGCCAGATCAAGGGCCACGTGTCATGATTAGAGAGTCAGGCTGGCTCTGTGACTCAGCCCCCAGCACAGCCATCTTCGGGGCTGAGAAGGTGCAGTGGTGACTGCCCATGGTTGGGGACCTCAGTCCCACTGTTACCACTAGGGGGCTTGTGGGCTTCCAATTTCCCAACAACCCTCACCATCAAGGTATTTACCCCCCACATGTGTCATATACAGCCCCTCTATGCATCTTGTTTGTCTTGTCTGTTAATCTACCCCACCTACCTCCCCAAATATACCTACTACCCCTCCCCAACATCCCACTCTCACCTGAAAAAAGGGGCAATCTGTTCCCTCAAAAAAATCTCGCCCCATACATAGCTGTCCATCCACTGGACACATGTAATCTGGTCTAATTGGCATCACAATGTATTATTGTTGTCCTCACCCCCTCCCAGGGGTTTGAGTGTCCAAATCTACCTCCAAATATAGTGTATATGCACAGCTGTTGCTGTAGAATAAATGGGCAGCTGTGGACCTTCCCTAAACCCTTCCTGCACATCTCTGGCTATTTTCCCTACTGTCTTTCTCTCTTTGTGCTCCTTTTTTCATCACTTTCCTATCAACCCCTTTTTCTTTTCTTTTAAAGAAATTAGTGCAGGGGTAAGTGAGAGTAAGCACATT
Organism: Protopterus annectens; assembly: GCF_019279795.1. Taxonomy (NCBI): domain Eukaryota; kingdom Metazoa; phylum Chordata; order Ceratodontiformes; family Protopteridae; genus Protopterus; species Protopterus annectens. The sequence goes on along the minus strand of NC_056740.1, from coordinate 505,804,744 downwards.
TAAGCAGCAGTAAGTGGGTTTAAGCCTGATTGTGCAGGGGTAAGCAATGCCTACACAGGTTAAGCAATTTAGGCGCTAACTGAGTATAAGAAACTGTAACCGGAAGTTAGCAGTGCTTACCTCTGCACAAACCCATGCAAACCCGCTTACAACCGCTTTAAAGTGCCTTAATAATTCTGTATCACACGGTCCGTGTTCTGCCCAGCAAAAAAATAAACAGCCTCTGCAAGTCTTGAACCCAGGACCCTGCACACCATAGACAAAGCGATTTGCCACTAAGCAATATCAAACATACATAACCCTGATGTATCCACAAACATATCACCCAGCCCAGTTATTCAACAGTACAGAGAATGTATTCCAACAGTTAGATGTATGTGTGTGTGTAAATATATTAATATCTAAACAGATACAACATATATATATATATATATATATATATATATATATAAATATATATGAACATATATACATGCAAATGCCTACATCTATAGATATATATGTCTACATCTATATGTCTAAATATACATAGCAAGTTACATATATGTAAGCATATATATATATATATATATATATATATATATATATATATATATATATATATATACATATGTAGGTATATACGGACATAGTTATATATATGTAAGCAGATATATATATCTATATAGGTATATATGGACATACATCTGAAGATAACAATGAGAAAATAACTAATACATATATGTCCACATGCACCGTTAATGGGGTTGAGAGGCCCCAAGCAATATATGTCTTGTACAAATAGGTATACCCCCCCCACAGCCAAACACGTCCGCCCTGCAATACACTACCAAGTGTTGCAGATCCCATAACCAGGACCTGACATGACATGGGCACAAGATGTTAACAGTACTATATCCCACCTGTATGATGTCAGGCTGGTATTGGTAACATATCATGCAGTACAGTCTGGCTCCCATAGGAAATTTACAATGTGAAAGCTATCAACATCCCCAGGATACATATACACAAACACATATATACATACATATATATCTATCTATCTATATATCTATATATATATATATATATATATATATATATATATATGTGTGTGTGTGTGTGATTACACATACACACACAGAGATATGTAATGCAAGATATATATGTAGAAGGTGCATACAATATGGAACAGCCACTATGCCTACAGTTAACACCTTAACAACTGAACACTGTTTGAGCCACCCATACAAATGGCAACCATTGCCTGCAACATATATCCATGATGTGGAATGATCTATATGTGCCATCAGCTGTTGTTGTGATGATGTTCAACTGAACAACTACTATGGACAGTACTGTCTGTCCCTGTGGGTAGTGGGCCATAGCCATCAACTGTGCAGGTCAGCACTGACTGACAATATGTAAGCCATCATAGTGTGTGTTGTGTAATGGGAAGTATGTATATTATGTGGCAAATAGCTGGTGGTGGAAGTAATGCCGTTATGATGGACACATGGGACCCATGGCCCACCACTGGCAGGATACTCAGGTTAATCTGTAATGTAGCATGCCGGAATGCCATAGGTGTGTAATAGGGTTATGTGCAATTGGGTCTTATATATACCCCCCTAATGTCAGGCCATGTCCATATGTGGCACCTGTCTGTGTTTTAGCAAGGCAGAGTAGTGCAGCTGTGCAGGAAGGTGTTGTGAGATTGTGGAGCTGATGTCTGAATGTACCCCACTATAGGTATGCATATGTGTACATATGTCACATATATAATATATAAAGATATATATATGTATATCAGCATTTATGTGCACAAATATACAGATATCCATGTGTAGACATATATATGTGCGCATATATATATAACATCACATATATCTACACATATATAGATATAAACCTATATGCACATGTCTACATATATGCAAACACACACACAAACATATTTGTATGTAAAGACATGTCCCCTATATTACTTAGGATCTCTGCTGTAGTACAGTGATGTGTGCTATGTGTGAGGCACCAGCACACATAACAATACACACAGATATCTACAGCTGGCAGTGTGTGCAACATGGACAGGTATGTCACATGTTTGTCCCTTGTTGGTACCACATTGCCCCCCATCTGTGAAGTATGCAATGGGAATATGGGGAAGTATGGCAGGTACAGTTGTGGAGGTGGTCAGGATTGGTAGATATAGAAGACAGTCTACAGGGGTGGTATGTGACACATGTGGTGGGTAAACACCCTGGACGATGTGTGTGGTCTGTGATGTGGATGCCCCATTGGCCCCAATATGGACACAATGGGACAAAGCCTCCCACCCACTGCTACTCATAACAGCAGTCCATGTCCTGAAGGTTTCTGGTCTGGAGGCTGAGCAGAGGAGCATGTCAGCCTTGTGAATGCATACTAGGTGCCTCGGACTGAGGTAGCACATCCCACATGTGTCTGCAGAGCCCAGTATGGAACAGACTCTAGACCTGACCTCAGGGGACAGGAACATATCTATGTGTGCCCTGAATGGGGGACAACATCCCCTGGGTGGTTCCACCTGATAGTATTGCTGGACTAGTAGATAAGGAGGTACCAGGTTGGGATACACATGTGATGTGGCCAGGTATCATGGGCAGATGGGTTTGGAGAGGTGGATCAGCTGGCCAATAGAACATATACATGTTATTGTGTCACTGTTATAGAACATAAATCGGTAGTAATAGTCTACACAATCCCGGTACATGTCCAACAGCATGCATAGATATCCCCAATAACACAGAATGTCAGATGTGCAGCAATCCCAGAGCAGTCATACCACTGGCATATATGGAACCATGGTGTTCCTGACAATGGTATGCAGGTGAATAATATGTAACAGGCCAGCACTGATAGTGTCCACACAGGGGACATGGCTACAATCACATAGCAGAAAGTGTGGCACAATATAATATCTCTCCCACTGGTAGGTACACTGTAGCTATACCTAATGAGTTGTGTGTACAGTTTGTTTAAGATGATATGGTGGGGGGGTGACAGAGATGTGTATTATGAACTGTGGCAACCTTGCTGTATGAGTTGCTCAGACCTGTTTCCATTTTTATGTCTTTCAGCCAAGATGGCACATGCATGTTTACCCACCTATTCCCAAGTGAAGAATGATGTGTTGATATCACACTTGATCCAGCATCATCCAGTGCTGTTTGGCAGGGCTGCACATGAGCAGCAGGAGTGGACCACCCTGTGGAATGGCCTAGTCCACAGGGTCAATGATGTTAGACTGCACAACCGCAGTTATGAGCAGGTCCGGCATCATTGTACTGACCTGCTTCATAATGCCCATCAGTGTGCTGCTGCAGGCCAGGGGAATCATCTCACCACGGGGGGGGCATGTCATCCATCCCCCCTTGACAAGTGTGGAGGAGCTCATGGCCAGCCTCGTGGCACCTGCCCATCCAGGCAGCCATCAACCACTGGACTTCTTCATGGAGGTGGGTATCACCCACACACCGGTCAAGGAGTGTGCAGGTAAGGACACAAGGCACATCAGTAGACCACTGTTGTGTATACATCTGCATTGGTACAGGTAGATCATGCATATCTGACATGTCATAGATATATTGTGTTGCTGCATTGTAGTGATAAACAGATGACCAGATGTGGTAGTAAAGTGGGAATGTACTGTTGATGTATTGTAATACTGCACCCACCCTGTAGCACTGCCACAGGTGTGGCCACTGACATTGCATCTCTCACTCTCTTATGTAGGTCCCTCTGTGAAACAACCAAGGCAGCAGCCTGTAGCTGGTGAGTATGTTTTATGTAGATGCTTGGCAACACACCAGGCATGTAATAGTGATGGTATATTCCATGCACACATTTAACACACCTACCCTGAATGCATGCTGTACATGTGCATGTATTGTTGCTGTGAAATGCACGGTCTCGCAGGCGTGACCATGGTGTGGTATTGGAAAGGTATGTCAGACACCTGCATGATAACTAACATCCTGTCATTGTGGAATGTGTCCACAGGGAGTAACATACTGATGGTAGACATGGCCTACAGTAGGGACATGTTTGGAACAACACCCATATACAGTGCAGCACCAGCGTATATACCTGTAGGACAATGGCAACTGCTGCAGAGATACACTATGGGATAAGGCATTATAGTAGTCCACATTATCACCAAGGTCTAGGCTGCAGCATGTAGTGTTCAGTGTATGGGACACTGCAAAGTGACACACGTGTAGGACTTACTTGTCATGCATCTGCATAAAGGCTGAAAGGGGTGTTTCAGCATAACACATCACTGCACTACAGCAGAGATCCTAAGGATGCTAGGAATGGCTCTATCTGCACATAGTCAGGTTCAGGACGTGTGGCAGCCATAACCCTACCCACACAGCAATAGTGAAGGCAGTGCGTGAACACCATGGGATGTGCACATGAGTAGACCTTGCAATCATGCAGAATAGGGGGACGTGTGTAGAGCAGACTGAACATACACTGGCAAATGCAGATGGCCCACGCTGGTATACCCCTGCAAGGAGCAGTGACTGCTGTAGTACACACAACAAGAGGTGCGATAAACCGTCATGATAAGGGTGTGCACACATATGCCCACACAGTGTGTATGCATTGTGGTCAGCAGCCACACACCTAATACAATCTGTAGACACTGCATATGACATTACAGGGCATATGTCACATACCAGGCTCGTGTACTGCTAAGATATGTGGTGATGTGGTCCCATGACAGATCAAGAATATGTGTGTCAAATCAATAAAGGTGTGTACACCCTCACAGCCATGGTATGCTCTGATGATTGTCAGTGTAAGAGTATTGGAGTGGTCATACATGGTCTGTTGATGTAGACACTGTAAATCGGGCATCAGGCATTCACCAGTGACAACTGTACACACATCATCCCAGGTATGTCTTGCTGAAAAACACAGGAGCTGTGAGAAGTAAAGCTGACATAACTGACACAGTACTACACATTCCACAATGGGTTGTACACCTGTGAGTTGTGGTGCACACTACATGGCAGGGTGCAGAACAAGTGCACAGCAATACTGTGTACATGGGTGCAGTGGTATCCAGGGGAAGGGGCATCACCTATTGACACAGCACATGCATCACACACACACAAATACTGTTGCTAGCATGGATTGTCTAAAGCTGAACTGCATGCTGATTTGTACCTTATGTTCTGCATGTTGGCAGATGGGTAGTAGGAGGACTGTGTGTACTATCGTTGCGCAACCTCACCTGTATGTGTGTGTGTGCGTGCCCTGGTGGTTAGTTAGTTTGCCTGCAGGGTCACTCTGCTGAAGTGGAGGGAAGTAGATGCATGTAGGATGCATGTGTGCATGTGTGTGTTTGTGTGGGTGGCCATGTATGTACATGTGTGATTGTGGGGTGTTCATATGGCTGTACCTCCCTTTGGGACCATGCAGTACATGGACATAGACTGCCACATTACACACCAGGAACACCTGTCATGTGCGTAATCACAGGACAGCAAATAGTATAATATGGTCTGTAGCATGGAACAGGCATCCAGAGGGAAGGTAGACACCAGGTACATCCTTAATATTGCAGTCAGCAGAGAGGTCACCTACAACCCACGTATGCAGCTCTACAGATGCATTGGGGAAGTACTAGTCAACACCAGGGAGTGTATCCAAATATTACAGTTGTCACATAATAGGCTGAAGGAGCAGAATATCTAGCATGTACTGAGCATTACATACACATGACACACCAGTGTGAGATATGGATACAATATACTAGCCCACACATATAGGGACCATGCACATCATGTCTGGACATACAGAGGATGCATACTGAATGACAGTAGTGAAGCCATGTAAAACCACTACACACAGGTCAGGCAGGTAAAGTAGTAACAGGCCTTGTGTTGTGGCCACTTGTGTGGGCATTTAGAGGACTGAGATGTTAATGGGTGGTATTGATGTGTGTATGTTAACAAGTATGATGCAGAATGGGGTAACATGGAGAGATATGTGGGACTGTCTGTAAAGCCATTGACAGTTAGGTATTATGGAGATGCGTGCACAGGTGTGTGTGTGTGTGTGTGTGTGTGTGTGTGTGTGTGTGTGTGTGTGTGTGTGTGTGTGTGTGTGTGTACCATTAGGCAATGCTGTACAGGTTTTAAAGTGTGTTTATTGTTTTCCCCCACAGGTGGCGAGGTGGGTCAGGGTCCCTCCTGCATGCAATCTGATGTTGATGTCCATACAGACACCAAAGATGATGATATTAATGTTGAGGCACAGGTGGGATTGTCAGGAGCAGACACTGAGCCAACATTTGACATCCCCCTTTTAGCCACTCCACCCCCACACACAGTCTCAGTGCCTATACACACCCCATCACCAGTGGTCATAGTGGAGGGACAGCTGGCGCTCAGTGGCAGTGCACAGGAAAGTGTGGTAACCATGTCTACTGTGTCCGGTTGCAGCAGGCATAGCCGATGGCCACCAGACCACCACATAGGCAGATGTCCCAGGGTGCTTGTGGTAGGGCCACTGGACATCATGCCCCTGGCAGAGGCGACATAGCTGGTATCAGCAGAAGCATGTTTCAGACTGGCATGGTGGCGCAGGCACATATAGAATGTTACCACAGGCAAGGCCTGAGGCTGCAGAGGGCTGCTCTCACATCTTCATATGACAATGCCCATGAACCAGCTGGTACCATCTCTGGATTAACTGAGTTCATGGATAGATGGTCTGGTGAGATGATGGCCCTCATCGACGGTGGTCTGTGCTTGAACATGTGGTGGGAGTGCAGCGACGGCCATGTGGATGTAGACCAGCAACACCAACAGCTGGTAGTCAACGTGGATATGTTAGGACACTAAGGGACTCCTGTAGTGGCAGTAGCAGCCCTGGCAGTGTGGGGGGGTGTGCTGTCCACACCACAGCACAGTAGGCCATGTGCACGTGGTCCTGTCCAGTCCCAGGAGGGACCTGGTACCAGCGGACACATTTCATCAGCAGGTAAGAGTAGCACATTGAGGCCTGTACCTGGACATGCCCGTGGAACCCCTGGCAGGCACAGTCCATGTGTCCATGACCAGAGGTAGTGAACTGCACACCCTGCTAGGTATGGTCTGCAGTTGTCCATAAACACCTGTGTAGGTCAGACACATGGTAGGACTGTGTGCATGCATGCCCATAGTCTATTTAAACACACCTAGGGCAACCCCATACCTACACACACCACATTACCTTGCCCAGCTCCCAACAGTACACCCCTCACCCACACACATGGTGTCAAATGTATGGCCCACCTTCGGCCTCTGGCAAACCAACATCACACCCTGTGCATATGATGATACCTGTGCCACATCCCTATCATCCATACCATCAATGCCGGGACAGGTTGATATAGTTCTGATGCACACGGTGACTGTACAGCAGTGTACCACAGTACTGCAGTGTAACATGTTGTAGGGCGTAGAGTGTAAGGCATATTTGGCAGGTAGTGTAGCCATCTAACAATGATGCCTTATAGCTATTATTAACACTGGTTGGTTGTGGTCTCTATAATTTTATCCATTTGTGTTGTAGGTGTACATGTGTCAGCACAAGGATGCCCTGTGCATATGATGATACCTGTGCCACATCCCTGTCACCCATACCATTAATGCAGGGACAGGCTGATATGGTTCTGATGCACACAGTGACTGTACCACAGTGTACCACAATACTGCAGTGTACCATGTTGTAGGGAGTAGAGTGTAATGCATATCTAGTGGGTAGTGTAGCCATTCAGCAATGATGTATTATAGTTGTTAGTAACACTGGTTGATTGCAGTCCCTATAATGTTATCCATTTGTGTTGTTGGTGTACATGTGTCAACATGAGGATGGTCTGGAGTCATATTCCACAGTGGGGTATGTCACTGTGGTAACACCATGGCTGTAACATATCTGGGGTATAGTCAAACACATTTCACAGGATACTAAACAGGTTATTGCCTGTGCCACGTGGACAGGTGGCCAGCTGAGGCATGTATACCCTGCAACCTGATGTAGACCCATCCACATACACACACACTGTTACTTGGCAACACTGGGACTAGACCCCTACCTAGCTATGTTGTGATACTGAAGTGTGTTGCACATACCACTCAGCGTTTAGGGTGAGGTGTGTCCCAGGTTACATGGTACATGCAGAACATCCCCTGACATGTACAGTATGCTAATAGGGGATGTAATGGGTGTATTTTGACAATACATAGTGTGACATACCGTCATATACACATTTACAGACACATAACAGCCAGACACACATCTGAGATACCAGGGCCTATCGTTGCTAACTAACTTGACCGTGTCTCCAATGTGTTACAGGTAGGCTGCACACATCACACGCATAACTGGCTTGCATTGTGGTAACAGTTACCTGTATGATTGATGGTAACAGTGGTAAACATAATGTGGTACATGGGACATATACCGGGTGTACCTTGGTGTAATAACAGTGTACACAGCACCCACATCCCCCACTGGATATTTTACTCCTTGAAGCCCATGATGACACTCTGCCATACCCACCATCACACATTGCCACGACTGCTATACAACCCAGAGTATACCCCAACATTGATACTACAGGGATATGCATCTCATGCACATGCCACATGCGTAGTAGGGTGTTACATTGTCATGCCTCACCTATGGGCAGCAGCAACACTATCTTACTACTGTGTAGCAATGGGTATTGTAATAGGAGTATGTGGCCTTGGAATGCTGTACCCTCCAGATATATGGACATGCATAACTACACACACATGCCAGAATACAATGGGTATCCCATGCCTATCACCCCATTTGTAAAACACTGTTGTGCTGGTACTGCAAAGGTCATGTAGTCAGTATGGGGGGGGGACTTAACAGGGTACATGTACTGTCCCATACAGCAGCAGCCACAACTGACTATGGCAATGGGTGTTGCATTGGTTGTGAAGGCCCTCATGGAATTCCCATGTACAGGTGTGCTAGCACACAGACATTGCTATACTCAGTCATGCACACGTACACATGTGTCAGTACAGGGGTGCATCCCTGCAGGTGGCCATAGCTGTGTACCTAGCTATTGTCCAAGGGAAGATGGGTTGTGTAGGGGTTGTGTGTACAATGTTATCCTACCACCTGCCAGGTGGCAGCAGGCAATCAACTAACATGCACTACTGTTGTGACCCTCAGGGTGAGAATGACATGCATCAGCCAGTCCTCCAGGTGCCTCCTGCACATGGCCACTGAGGTTCTCAAGATGACATGTATGCAACATGCATTACAACACATGGTTAGTGTCTGTGATGTAGACCTGTACCCAAGCATGTTCTGTTGACTGTATTAGTGTAGTGTAGGTACCTGTGGCATGTGGTGCGTACAGGGTGAAATCTCCTATATGTGCCACCTCTTACACAGCTGGGCAGACATGTCAGTGTCAATCAAGCTTAAGTTGCCTGTACATATCGCAGCTGGATACCTGCCATCTGTACATCTGTACAGGGACTGACAGTCATCAGCTTGGCCAGTAGCTATGCAAGAGCATGACTGCATTGACAGACATCTGACAACAATATGTATGCATAACTACATGTCGGATGCCCTCACTAACATGCTGTACAGATGGTAGTCTACAGTTATATTCCACATGATGGATCATTACCCATTAAGGGGTATATACTGTGACACAGCTCACACACCAGGGATACATCAGGGAGGCCCCAGTGTCGAGCCATGCTCGCAGGTGTGTCTGTTGTCAGTACTACATTAGGCACTCTGCTCTTGCCTGGGTTAGCACTGTCAACAGTAGTACTGCCATGATACACTACATGCCAGTGTCACAGCATGTACCCTGGGCTACTACACCTGTATGTAACACATTCACATGGATAAAAGTACTGTACAGGCCTCATATATGTCTGCGTCCCACGCTTGACACTCACACCCCTTGCTACTGCAATGACAGCACATTACAAGTTATCAGACTGGGTTGTGTGTCCTGGTTACCAGGGCTAAGCTATGCTTAGCAAGTATCAACATTGCTGCAATATAACAGCTAAGTTGATTTGCACACTGGTAAGTGCTGCCTATACTGTGTAAGTGCCCGTACATTCACCCATAGATTAGCACCACTTAGCTTCATGCAAACCTGCACAAACACACTTAAAGCTACTCAAAACTGCATTAACCACTCTGTGTCCGACAGTTCTTCTTCTGCCCAGCAACAAAATGAACAGTCCTTGCAGGTCTTGAACCCAGGAACCTTTACACTGAAGTCACAGCACTTAACCACTATGCCATGACCACTGTGAAGACTGCTGTTGTTTACCAATATAGCTGTCAATACACATATTGAGTAGTATTGAACATTTGCCTCTAGTTCCTAAATTTTGTAGCCCTTGTTATTAATATGACTGTTGCATCACATATGTTGTTTTATCATAATGTGCACATAGCAGATACATACAGTGAGATATATGTGGGAGGGTATACACAACCATGATGTTTACTCATGGCAGGAATATGGTCGTATACATATAATAGGTCTATATATGTCTACATGTACATACACATTTATACTCATACATATGTCTGTATACACATCTGTATAGTTCTACATATATATGGCCATGTGCACATCTCTTCGTATGTATATATATATATATATATATATATATATATATATATATATATATATATATATATTTATATACACACACACCTACATATATGTATATATAGATATGTGTATATATAGATATATGTATATGTATATATAGATATGTGTATATATAGATATACATATATGTATATATATAGATATATGTCTATATAGCTATACATGTATGCACATCCTATGTGTACAAATATGCCTAGTTATGTTGGTATATTTGTAGATATCTATAACTATATGTGCATACATATCCATTCTGATATACCTACTACTGTCAATATATATGTAGATATCAATACGTATATGTGCATATGTATCACTATCTGTATATGTGTTCATAGGTTTATAGGTTCATAGGTTCATAGGTAGGTGACAGGCTATCGGCCCAAGGGCCTATGTAAGCTTAGCCAACAAGGTTCCCTGGCTTACGCCACCCAAGAAAATTATTTTCCTGTGCCACTGTCGAGCACAGACACAGAAGTGATCCCCGGGGTGTATTTCCTATTTCCAATCCACTCATCAAGATTTTTCTTAAAGAGTGCTAATGAAGAACTTTGCTTGACATAGATGGGTAGCCTGTTCCAGAGTATGGGAAGTCTCTGGGACAGGAATCTATCCCTCCAGCATGTCCTGTTTATTGTGGTGACAAGGTTTAGGTCCCTAGAGCATGATATGTATATGTGTATATATCTATATCGATATCTGGATAATTATATATACATATATTTTCACCATATATCCTGAACATAACATAAAGTGTAGCCCTACATCAGCCCCTATAGTCCCGACTTCGTAGTGCAAGTGGATGCCAGGTATGTATAGCAGGTATATTAGTAGACTATTGCTACTGTAATAGGGATTGTCTTTACAGACATGGTGTGTGTGGGAGGTCACATCTGCTTTTCACATGTGCACCATTGGCTACTGACAGACATCCTAAGGACATCATAGTACAGTACCGCTGCTAGCATGTAATGCTCCTGTGGACTACAACAGAGATATTGGCCAATATATGTGGATATTCTGACACACTCTGGAAAGTCCAGAGGTATACACAGAACCCCTTAGTGCAAAACATGTGGACCAAGCCTGACAATATGGATGTTAACAGCCATGTAGATGGGTATAACATGTAATGACTGGTATACATTTACCCCCATAGGTTATGCATTCACACATCCCTGTCTGTCCTGACACATAATGGCCACAGGTACAGAGATGCCATGGCCACATACTACCCACCAGATATTGACCTACATCTGTACAGCATCCCATTGCTCTGTCTGACATACATGACTGTTAAGGGAATCCCGGTACAGGCATGTCACAGCATAGGGTAAGATACACCTGTATGAAAGTGAATAATCACAACCAATGTGAACACAGCCATAGCCACATATGGTAAGCTAGCATAATATTACAGTATATGGACTATCTGTTCAACACCATCCTCATATGTGCCACTTACACACTAACCATACATATACTGGGCCACTACACAGTGTGGTCTGATGCCTGTCTGTAGCATGGGACATGTGTGTGTATGGCCCTACAAACATGTAAGCTGATACGGTAGCATACAGTGGAGCAGCATGTAACATCAGATAGGACGGGACCAAGAACAATGATATCTACCACAGTCTGTACACAGGCCAAAGTACATATTAACATTACACACACTGTCGACATTCACCATAAGTACACAGACCTCAGTACTGTACACACAACCACAGAATGTCCAGGTTATGTCATCAAATATAACACCTACTGTACATCACATGTGTAGCAGTCTGATATCTCACTGGCTTGTTATCAAATATGATGTCACTAATTATGGTGTACAGCACATATGTACCTCAATGCATGACATATGTACAGAGGTTGGCAGGGCTGTGGCTGGAAGCACATACACAGGGCCAATATTGACATGTTGCTGTGATAACCTCATACATTTACTGTTGTAACAGGGTCTGTTGCAACATATGTCCTATGAGGATATTTCACACTGAGCTAATGAGAGGAAGTCGGAGGAAGGGCTCTGAGCTAACGAATCTGATATATAACCTTAAGTATCCTGTTTTTGCTTATTTCTGAGTTATTTATAGCACTTTTATTTTACTCACTGTGTGTGAGGTATTAAGTAGAATTTTCTGAAATTGTTAAGCATCTGGTTGCGTTTGTTTGTTCTGATTTTTGTTATCCACCCTCCCTCCCTTTTGGTATCTTGTTTTTATACTTGGTGGCTTTGCAGTTGCCCTCCCCTACTGTAAATTTGATCTGGGACACTCCTCCCAGTCTAGTGTCATTACCTCATTCTTCCTATTCCAGGGAGAACATTTAAGAAGGCCAACCCAGTTAGCTTTTGCTCCTCCTTTCCCCTTTACAAAAAAATGTTCTAAGCTTGTTTCCTGCCTTTCCTATAAGTTGTCTAGTCCAGATACAGATTTGCTGTATCCAGGACTGTTTGTAAGCTTCTGACCCCCAAGCCTTGTTGTGTTGGAGGGAAGCCTAGCTTAATTTTGTTTCTTAGAACTAGCCAGTTTTCTAGTTTCAGCACTCAGATCTGTTTCTTTGAGCTCAGCACTTGTTCAGAACTCATTGTAAGCACTAAATAAGCTACAAATTACTACAACACTGAACTTTCCTCACTTGTCTAGAAAAAAACAGTTTTTAGTACTTAATGAATAAGCACCTATCCAGGCATGTCTACGGGTCAGCTCCCGGTGTTTTCTCCTGTCTACCTGATGAATCTGGGCATGTTGGGGCAATGCAGCAATTGCCTCATGTACACAGACAACCTTCTCCTCCTACCACCCAACACTACAACCTGTGAGAGATGCACTTATATAACCAAACTGGAAGCAAAGCTCTCTTCACCCAAGACTGGACTAGACAGTCAAGAGGAGAAGGTAAACACTTGCACCACACCACACCATGCTCATCACATAGTCCCTCAAAACCTACACCACCAAAACACACACATAGAAACACAAAACACACACCTACATTCGTGGAGGCTCTCAAAAAAATCTACCCAAGCAACAGGGACCTCCAAAGCAGAAACGCAAGCAACCTCCACCCCAACACAACCCAAATGACACATAGCCCATAAACTCAGTGTGCCACTCAACCACAGCCCATAAGGCATAACAACATACCCAACACTCTAGTCATAGGTGACTCTATAGTCAGGCACATTGATGTTCCACTCACCAGGCTAAACAAGGAGAAAGTTCCTGTCAGCTGCCTGTCAGGTGCAAGGATCCGCCACATAACACATGCACTCAGGTCACTCCACAGCAAGTACAAATATGACTCTGTCATTGTCCATGTTGGTGTGAATGACCTGAGACGTACTTCCCTGGACTACATGAAAAGAGACATGGAGGAGCTTTCTGATCTTGTAGCCCAGACAGGTATGACCCTAGCCCTGAGTAGCATCCTGCCATCACCCAGAATGATACCACAGTACAAGGATAAAATGATTGACTTCAACAATTGGCTAAGCTTCTGGTGTCATTCTAAGGGGATCCAGTATCTGTATGCCTGGGATGACATGATCGACAAACCACGATGCTTTGCCAGAGATGGCCTGCACCTGTCACCCTTGGGATTCCAGATACTGACTAAGGCTCTTGCCACCCCTATAGTGCCTTTTTTAGGCAAGATTCAAATGACAAATTCACCACCATAACAGGTACAAGGAAGCAAATTCTGAGGGTAATGCTACTCAATGCTAGAAGTCTAAACCTTAAAATGCACTCACTCGAGGCACTCCTTAAAATGGAGAACATCGACATCTGTGCAGTGACAGAGACCTGGTTCAAGGCTCCAGAGAGCACCCCTGCATTACCAGGCTATAATTTATACCACACCTTTCGGCCACCTATCTTGGACCAAAGCACAAAAGGCAGAGGCGTGTCCATATTCATTAAGGATATCCACACCTCCAGGCTAGTTGCTCAACATAATGCATCTGAGATTATCCAAGTGCAACTAACTCTGAGCAAGACCACAATGCAAATTTTAGCATGCTACAGATCCCCCACCATGCCCCAGGATTCCCACTCCTCATTTCTTGATACACTGGAAAATATTAGGGTACAACCTAACACCCTAATAATGGGCGATTTCAACTACCCCACCATTAACTGGCAAAATTACTCATGTACCAACTCTTGTGCTCAGCGTTTTCTGGAATTCATAAATTCCAATGCCTTGGATCAACTTATCCACACCCCCACCAGGGGCAGCAATATCATAGACATGGTCATTACCAACATGGGCAACCAGTGTTCCACACCAGAGGTCAATTCCTCATTGGTCAGATCCAATGACAAGCAAATCACCCTAGACATCCACATCCCAGCCTCACCCCCCTATTAGGGAAACCACTGTAAAAAATTTCTCCAAAGCCAACTTCACGCTTTTAAGACAGAAGTGGCAAACTTTACGACACCCATGCTGATGGACAATAGAGATACGACTGCTGAATCCTATACAATTGCACTTTATAAGCACTTTCATGAGTGCATGGATCATGCAATCCCTAACAGAACCTAGATCCTATCTCCAAAAAAAGGAAGCCAGTCTGGTGGTCCCCTGCTATAAACAAACTCTACAACAGAAGAAAGAAACTGTTGCATAAAAGAGTAAAATCCCATGATTGGAGGAACTCCATGGTCAGCCTCAGTAAGAAGCTGAGATTCCTCATAAAATCCTCCAAAGCTAATTACGAAAACAAAATCACCACTGATTCTAAAGACAACCACAAAGCATTCTATAGCTATGTCAAGAATCTCAATGGCAACACTCAGATCTGCTGTGAGTTACAGCACAATGGCACTAAATATACAGAACCAACTGATATTGCCAACATCCTGGCAGATAGGTTCAGTGCTATCTTTACCCCTATCTCATCCCCTAAAGGGCCCATCTCTATAACGGAAGAATGCAAAGTACCTGTAATCATGGCTGCAGAGGTAAAACACACACTCTCCAAAGCCAAGAACACAGCATCCATGGGACGTGACAACATCCCAGGCTGCGTTCTACATGAACTACAAAATGAACTGGCATCCCACCTAAGTACCATGTTCAATCATAGCCTCACCTCAGGCTTTGTGAACACTGAATGGTGCACAGCAACAGTTATCCCACTCCACAAAAGGGGAGCCACCGCTTACCCCGGGGACTACTGCCCCATTAGCCTGACAAGCCTGGTTTGCAAGGCTATGAAGTGTATCATCATGGAACTTATAAACAATGACATTGGTAATCTCCAAACTCTGGACCCTACCCAGTTCGGGTTTGTAAAAGGCAGATCATGCCTCCTAAACCTGATAGACTTCTTTGAAGCGGTCACCAAAGCTGTAAATGAGGGTAAGGTGGTACACACAGCCTATCTAGATCTCGCCAAGGCTTTCAACACCATCCCCCACTCTGGAATTATTAACAAACTCACTAAACTAGGTATAAATCCTTAAGTCACAAGATGAGTTGCCAACTGGCTCACTGACCGAACCCACACTGTGAAAGTTGCAGACTCTAAATCCAACTTCAGACCAGTGACAAGTAGAGTACCACAGGGTTCAGTCCTAGGTCTTCTCCTGTTTGGTATCTACTTATCTGAAGTAGAGGCTAACACAGAAGGACTTTGTCTAACAAAGTTCGCAGATGACTGCAAACTAGGAGCCATAATCAAATCTCCTAACGATGTGGACATCCTACAAAAGGGCCTCACTGAGAAAGATGCCTGGTGTCAAAGCCATGGCCTCAAGCTCAATGCCAAAAAGTGCATTGTCATCCCTTTTGGTAAAAACTCTGTACCCATGAACTACCACATAGGTGGTAGTCTACTTAACACCGAAAGTGTGATAAGAGACCTTGGGACACAGGTGGACAGTAGTCTCTCCTTTGATAATCACATCGCCACAGTAGTCAGGAAATCCTTCTACGTGGCACACTTCATCACAAATGGTTTCTCATCCAGGAAAAAAGAGGTCATTGTTCCCCTCTACCCATCACTCATTAGACCCATTATAGAGTACAACACCCCTTTTGGTATGTACCTCACAAGACATCTACAACAACTGGAAAGGCCACAGAAATACCTCACAAAGAGGATTACCAGCCTTAAACAGATGCCTTATGCAGACCATCTCAAAAAACTCCAGCTTTACTCTGTCGCATATCGCCTACTCAGAGGCATTCTCTGCCTAACATACAAAGCTATGTCAAATCCAGAGCTGTTGGACATGCTCCATGTAAAAAAATCCCAATCCCTCCGAGCTACACACTCTAGGGACCTAAACCTTGTCAACACAATAAACAGAACATGCTGGAGGGATAGATTCCTATCTCAGAGACTTCCCATACTCTGGAACAAACTACCTATTGATATCAAACAAAGCTCCTCATTAGCACTCTTCAAGAAAAATCTTGATGATTGGATGGGAGATAGGAAATTCACCCCGAGGATCACTTCTGTGGCTCTGCTTGACAGGGGCACAGGAAAATAATTTTCTTGGGTGGCAAAAGCCAGGGTACCATTTGGCTAGGCTTATATAGGCCCTAGGGCTAGTAGCCTAGTACCTACCTATGAACCTATGAGGGATATGAAGTCAGTAACTGTCACGGCTGTCACCATCTACGGACTGCAATCCTCACATTACCTTCTGCAGTTCATAAATAGATGCTTTGTGGGTAACACATGAAACCAAAGGCACCACATACTGCCCAGTCTGCAGATGACCATACAGATGGGGATTCCTCATAAACATAGCACTGACATGGCAGGTATTAAAGCATGTAGGACAGCCATATCCACACACACCCTGTTAAACCAACATTACTCCAAATGCAGTATAGCAGCACTTACAGTCTGTAGTCAGGTCAGGCACATCCCCCTCCTGTGTGTTGCCCTGTTTCCACAGTGTATGCTGTTAGAGGTAAATCCCCAATCCATCTGAGATGCTGTTTGCCAAACAACAGATTGAGTTCCTGCTCACAGTGAATGAAAAGGCCCAACACCAACATGATGTTCCTAGATATTGGAGTGTGTTTCCATGCAATTGGCTATGGGAATGTTGCCACAGCTGTTCCAAATGCAATCAGCTAGAGAAGGGCTGCAATTCATGCAGAGGCTATCAACTGATTATGAGCATCACTTAAAATACACATGCTGCTGCCTAAGCAAAGCAGGTGTAGGTCTCCACATCCACCAGAGAGGGAGTGAGAGAGGCAGGCAGAGGCAAAGACAAGTCAGGGAGGGGTGGTAGAGTAAAACCTAAGCATGTTTGTGTCACACACCTACCAGCACAGGGTAACAAACCCCTGATGACTATGGAGGGCTATCACATTTCTATGCAGTTACTGGAGGTGCCACATAGGTTATATGTTGAGGAGCCCTCAGAACGTATATGTGATGGTGAGTGGCATCTGCAACAGGGATATGGTAGCTATACAGTAGGTGTAGTACAAGTGCCTGTCCGCATGAACAGGTGCCAGTGTCAAAACAGCCACACTCTCACAGGGATGCACACACACTGACACACTTGACAGGGCCGGGAAAACAACTCATCACTAGTGAGATTGCCACAACACATCACTGTGCAGGTATCACATGTACCACAGGGGTCATATGGAGGTTATATGGCAAAGGGTATGGGGAGGTGTTTGGCAACAGACAACATGCTTCAGTATGCCAGTGGGGGTTGTAGTGGGTGTGAATGTGATCATACGTATCATACAACATACACGCACACACACACACACACACACACACACACACACACACACACACACACACACACGCAGTGCCAGTTCTGACATGTATGGGTGCATTACTTCATGGGTGTGCAGTGGTGGACTGTGCCAGATGGCTATACAAGGCTGTGTGATGGGTATACCTTGGCATCAGGCCACATGAAAATGGTCTGCATTGTGGCTCAGGCGTGTTGTTTCTGGCTTTGCCCACACAGGTGGGTATTGTATTCACCATCCAGTCACCTGGGTGACTATTGCATGTGGCCAATGCTGTACTTTGCTTGCCATGTATGTGTTCCTTAGTCCATGACATAGACAGTGTCTGGGATGTGCACACCTCCCACATGCATGTACAGTGACATGTGGTACTGTACCCGGGGTGTCTGACACATGTTGTGCACACGGATTATCTTCAGATGTGTCAGTCCTGGCCTCATGTGGTGGGAACTGGTAATGGACAGCAGGTTTACCCTGCACCTTCATTGATAGCTTGCTAACAGTATTCCCTAGTGACAGTGGCATCTGTCCATACAGGGCATGTTTTCAGGCATGGTATGTCCTTTGTGGGTCACATTTGATGGCACCACAGGTGTTGCAGGTGTCCAGTTGGGAATATGGGGAAATTGCACTGTCTGCATGTACGTGCCTATTGGACAGATGGACAGGGTGCCATGACCTCTGTAGCCCACTGCAATCACTCCATAGTTACTATCAGTGGGCAATATGCAGTGTTCTACCAACATAGTGACTGTTGACTAGGCAAGTGTGTGTATGAAACATGGGTTGAGAGTGTTCTTTGGGTAATACTAGGGTTGCTAACTTTGTTTGCCTGGCCTTGATGACACATGTATGGGTATGGATTTGCACCCCAGCCTCTTGGCTATTTCACATCTGTTATCCCTGTACAGTGGACATTGGGATATATTCTAGGGCCACCATATAATAAATTTGCAAATCCCACTCCACATTGGGTCCAGTTGTTACACACTCACACCCACCTCCACACATGATATGAGTTACAAACACAGGCACACACACACCTGTCATGTCTGGGATTAGAACTCCTACCTAACTAGTTTATTACACTACAGCACTATGCAGTTATAGTACGTGCCACAGAGATTACTGGAGTACTCCTTGCCCAAAGGTGTATTTCACATTGGATGACATCAGCAGGATTGCCAAAGTAGGGCATTGAAATTGTAGTGAGTGTGGCTTGGATAAAATGCATTGCTCCCTATACAGACATTGAAACACACAAAACATCCCCAACTAATATGTGTGGGAATAGAACTCCTACAAGATTTCTATATCAAAATACAACATGAAGCTGTTATAGGATGCACCACAGGGATTACTGGAGAGCTCCTTCTACAAAGGTGCTTTTCACAATGAATGACATCAGCAGAATTGCCAAAATAGGTCATTCAAATTGCAGTGAGTGTGCATAGGCTAACATGCATTGCTCCTTACACAGACATTGAAACACACACAAAACATCCACAACCAACATGTGTGGGAAGAGAACCCCTACCAGAGTTTTATATCACACTACAGCATAAAGCTGTTAGAGGAAGCACCATGGGCATTACTGGATAACTCCTTCCCCAAAGGTGTATTTCACAATGAATGACATCAGCAGGATTGCCAAAATAGGGCATTTGAATTGTAGTGAGTGTGGCTAGGCTAAAATGCATTTCTCCCTACACAGACATTGAAACACACAAAAAACATCCACAACCAACATGTGTGGGTATAGAACCCCTACCAGGGTTCTATATCACACTACAGCATGAAGCTGTTATAGGACACACCATGGGATTACTGGAAAACTCCTTCCCCAAAGGTGTATTTCACAATGAATGACATCAGCAGGATTACTAAAGTAGGGCATTCGAATTGTAGTAAGTGTGGTTAGGCTAAAATGCATTGCTGCCTACACAGGCATTGAAACACACACAAAACACACAACCGACATGTGTGGGAATAGAACCCCTACCTAAGTAGTTAATTACTCTACAGCAATACGCAGGTATAGGACATGCCACAGAGGTTACTGGGCTGCAGATTTCCAATAGGTGTATTTCACAGTGTATGACATCACCAGCCTTGACAAAGTAGGGAATTTGAATTGTAGTGAGTGTGACTAGCCTAAAATGCATTGCTCTCTACACAGATGGTGACACACACACACAAACACACACACACACAAACACATATGCCATGTTTGGGATTAGAACTCCTACCTAACTAGGTTATTACACTATAGCAGTATGCAGGTATAGGACGCACCACGGAGTTTACCGGGCTGCAGCTTTCCGAAAGGTGTATTTCACAGTGTATGATATCAGCAGCCTTGACAAAGTAGGACATTTGAACTGTAGTGAGTGTGACTAGCCTAAAAAGCATTGCACTCTACACAGACAGAGACACACACAGTTGCCATGTCTGGGATTAGAACTCCTACTTAACTCTTTTATTGCACTACAGCAGTATGCAGTTATAAGAAGCACCACAGAGACTACTGGCCTACACCTTTCACAAGGGTGCATTTCAAAGTGGATGACCTCAGCAGGTTTGTCATAGTATAGCTATGGGGAGGACAGTGTGTGTGCATGGGCCACAAACCATTCATCTAGAGGTTGACACACCACATGCGGGCACACACAGGTTTTATTCCACAGGTACGTGTATACAGCTGCTAGATGACTACTTCCTTGTACAGTCATGTTGCCCAGCTAGCACTTGCACCACATAGTCCATCATGCTGACAGATATCAGTGGCTAAGGTCAAAAGTGGGTGACATCTGAACTTCATGTGGTTGTAACCATTTGGCTGTGTGTTGGGTGGAACAGGCCTCATAATGGATGGCCCCTTGTGACAGTCACTCTATTCCATATGTCTGTGTACATCTAATTTTGGCTTATTATAGTGTGCTGTCCTCGGATATATGGCTATATTCCTATCTAGTGTGGGTGCAAAGCATGAGTGCTGCATACTGAGGAGTGTCTGCACTAACATCTGCAAATGTCAGATATGTCTGGCCCACTGTTGTTTGCAGACATGGCCTTCATTTGTTTAAGTGTGTGAGCATGCCCAGTATGACCTTTCGGAATGTTGTTGGCTGACATTGCCCTCATTTCTCTAGGTGTGTGAGCATGCCCAGTATGCCCTTCTGTATTGAATGTGTGGATCAATTCCAGGTAGTTTGTACTGCAGTGCAGACATTTGTGTTGTACACCTACAGGTAGCATACTGTTTCTGCAGGGTATCTGTCAATCATTTGGCAATATGGGGACAAACTGTGCAGGGGATAGTATGTACTGTAGGTGACTGTGTCTGTGCTGCTTCAGCTGCATGGTACTGCTGCTAGCAGAGATATTCAGACATGTGTACTGTTAGACACAGTGATGTTTTCTGTCCTTATGTACTGTCAGATGGACATTCTTGCTCACAGTGATGACTTGTGGGACAAGGGTGACTATAGCTGTGTCTGGTATTGTGGGCAGACAACTATGTATTCATGGTAAGTTATGCCATTCTGGAGGGGGAGCTGCAGACACTTCATGCTGGGTTTGTGTATCCAGTTCTGCAACTTGGTACAGTGCTGGCAGAGAATCCCATACTTGTCCGCCCATCAACATGGCAGTATGGTCTTATCTTGCTGTGGCAATGTCTCACAGCTGTACAGATTTGCACATGTTATCCAGAGGCAGGGGACATGGCTCAGGACATTTACTCTATTGTGGTGTACAGGCAGGTGTGTAGCCACCCATTTATGTGTTTGCAGCCAGGGATAGTGTGCACACAGCTTGGTGTCAGACCATGTACATTCCATACTGCCCATGCTCCCACACCACCCTCTGTTATTCTAACCTCTTCCATACATTATGAATATATTCTTTGATACTTTCACTAAGAGTATCACCACATCACAGGTGTGTGTTAGTGTTGGTCCACGGTTCATGCAGTGAGACATGGTAGACATGTTACTCTGGTTTGTCCACATGGCCTTGCATATGGCTTAAATGGAGTGTGTTATGTTGTTATTTGGGTGTCCATGACATAACATGCATTGGCACTACGTGTGAGACACGGGCCTTTGGCAGGCGCCTGTGGGGCATT
The DNA here is from genome assembly GCF_019279795.1 of Protopterus annectens. Lineage (NCBI taxonomy): Eukaryota > Metazoa > Chordata > Ceratodontiformes > Protopteridae > Protopterus > Protopterus annectens. The sequence goes on along the minus strand of NC_056740.1, from coordinate 505,782,137 downwards.
AGGTGTTGATGCAGGCCAGATGTGGCAGGCCATTGCATTCTGTCAGTCCTACAGTCCCAGACCAAAATACAGTATATTCGTCTGGGGTGACAGGGTAGATGTGACAGTTGTTCATGGCAATACCTTTTATCAGTCTTGATCAGGTGGTGTGGATGCTGGCAGGGTGCTACCTACAGCTAGGAACACACCTGCATGGGACACCTGCACTGCATGCTGCAGTCTTCATCTATTGCCATATACAGGTGGGGTCATACTGTACCCATTCCCCACAGCAGGGATATTGCCAGAGAGGTGTTTGTGGGTGGTGTTTGCTTGGCTGAGTGCATGTGTGCTAGGGACACTGCTTGCATCTGACACACAGATATGCATGGGGCATTACAGTTATGCTGGCATGTGCGGGTACATCAGCTGATTCCCAATACATCAGTCCTACCTCCTTTGTGATCTGCAGGTGTTCAGGCAGACCTCACACCCCCTACTACTGGTCCTGTTACTGTGATGCATACCTATATGTACAAATCCAAGGGTGTCATCATTTCACAGTGACACAATATATACTGTATGTCTGGGGTACTTTCCCCTGTGTACTGCTTGTATATCTAGCCCAACAGCCATGCCATGTCAGTCTTTCAGATGGTGACACATATTACCACCATACATTTACAATGACTTACTGCTTGCATGTGTTATACTGGTGGGGATTGTCTTTGGCACTGCAGTTGTGAGGGCTTGTCCCTGTTATCAGCAGTAGTGGGCAATGGCCACCAGGTCTTACCTCAACATGCATACATACATACTGACCACTTTCACACATTATGAAACACACACCATCCTAACACACTCAGACCTGCATATTGTGCAAATGCTGCAACCTATCCTGCTACCTTGGCCACCTCTGATTATCTGTGCTACACTCATATTATACCTACTCGTACATGTCACTACATTTCTACACAGGACTGGGGGGGGCAGACCTGACTGTTACTACATTTATACATAGGGAATGGGGGGCCACACCTGATGGATTTTACATTTTTACACAGGATTGGGGGGGCACACCTGACTGTCACTACATTTCTACAGAGGATTGGGGGCATACCTGACTGTTTCTACATGTCTACAAGGGAGTGGAGGGGGGGGGCACACCTTATTGTTTCTACATAGCTACATAGGATGGGGGGCACACCTGGCACATGCACACATTTGCTATGACTATACTGGTATGTCAGGTACTCCATCTCATTCTATATTCTAAGCTATCATACTGACTAGTGGCATATCAGTGTATTACAGGTCTTAGCTTTGGTTGCCCTACATATTAGTGTCTGACTTCCTACCCTTCAGAACTTACATCCCACTGCCTGACCTACTGTAGTCTGTCTGTGTAGGCCTGGGGGGGGGGGGTTACCCATAGGCATCATTCAGAGGCCATAGCACAGGCTCTGTTTGGGTTTGTCTACACCTGCCCTGCTGGCTGAGACTGTTGTTGGGTATGTGAACCTCCCTGACTGGCACGTGTGAGTCATATGGACACACATGTCATCCAGCACATTTTCTGCAGTGGGTTTTGTCATCCTGTGTAGTACTGGCTACTATGGTGACTCCAATATGTGTTACAGATGTTATGGTGCCACAATGGGTATCTACTATCTGCTGCCATAACATTCAGCCACCCAATTCCCTTGCATGCTCACATCCATACCATAGATACAGATAACAACACATTCTATTCCATTTGGCAATTGGTAGGTTGATTGACTTACCTTGTGGGTGTGCCCGGATTGAGGATGGTGCTGGAGGGCTGCCTATGTCGGATGCACATAGTACACTCCCTATACATGGTTGAGCACAGGTAGTGTCATGTTTGGCATCCTTTTTACTGTATGTGCGAGTCAGAGAGAGGTGTCATTCCCTGGGTCCCTACTGTATCAGTGTATGTGTTATGCGTTGTCTCTTTGCTGTGGCCTTGGCATACTGGGCACGCCTCCATCTGTCTACTGGGGCATGCTCAGGTTGTTCCTCCTCTGAGTCACTCTGTGCCTGTGCAGGCCTTGGCATTGGTGGAGAGCTGTGTGGTCCTGCCCCATGCTGTTCCTGCTGGTGCTGTTTGCACAGGATCATATTGTGTAGCATGACGCATACCATAACAATTTGGGTAGATGTAGCTGGTGACTACTGCAAGGCTCCACCGGATGTGTCCAGACACCAGAACTGTGACTTGAGCATCCCAAACACATGCTGTATTATAAGTCTGGTCTGTGCGTGTGCCTCATTATGGCGTTCTTGTTCAGGTGTGTGTGCATTTCTGATGGGTGTCATCAGCCACGGCTCCAGTGTGTAACCAGCATCCCCCACTAGGTGACTGTAGGGGATGTCCCCATTAGCAAATCTCTGGTACAGCTGCGTCAGATGCCAAATGTGCGAATCATGATAGCTTCCAGGGCAGCCAGCACACACATTCATTATAATGCCCTGGGCATCGCAGGCAACCTGGCAGTTGATGGAGGACATGCACCTGCGGATGATGTAGGCCCTACCCTGATCAACGGGTGGTGCTTTGATGCATATGTGCGTGCAGTCTATAGCACCCACTACCTCAGGGTATTCTGCTATTTGGTGGAAGAGATGCATATTGCTGGTCAACACCTCATGGATGTTGAGTAAATATATATGCTCACTGGCATGTGCTGAAATGGCATCCAGGAACTGGTGGAATACTCTGGATGCTGATGCCTGTGAGATCCCCATGATATCCCTAGTTGAGTTTTGGGAGGTACCTGTGGCTAGTAATCCTAGGCCTACACATACCTTGGTATCCACTGGAATGGGTTCCCCTCGGTCAGTTTGGTGTGTCAGGCGTGGCTGGCATAGCTCAACAATTTGCTGTAGGAGGTCCCTGTCCACTCCATAGTGCTCCACTATCTCCAGCTCATGTACTTCCTGGTAGGTTACCCTGAGTCTGTACACTCTTCTCTGTCTCCTCACTGTGGGCTAATAGGCAGCATTCATATCCTCACCTCCCTCAACCTCTTGCAGATGTTGCTCTATGTTGCCTGCTGTAGCCCCTCTCATTTTGTAGGTTTGTTTGTTAAAAGTTCCCCATTTGTATACACCGGTGGTGTAGAGTGTGGGAAAAACCAGAGAGGAAGGTGTTTGCATAGTTTATAGTAGTGTTCTGAGCTGGGCTGGTCTGCTGCCTGTGTAATTGTCTGATTCTGATACATTTCACCTGCCAGCTATGCTAGTTCTCCTTGATTACTTTCCTACTACTGTTTTCCCTTCCCATTGCCTTCCTGTTTAAGCCCGGGGGCACGCCATGCAAACAGAGTGCTGAAATGTGCACAGAGCTGCTATTTCCTGGTTTAACATTTGTTTTCTTCCTTTAATACCTGGTGCATAGCATGCACACCAACTTACAGAGTGCTAGGCGGCCTCAGATACACCCCCTAGCTTAGCTGTGCTAAACTAGGAGCAAACCCGAGCCACAGGGCTCCAATCTGCTTACAGTATACCTGACACACACACCCCCATGATGTCAGCTAACTCCTAGGCTTGCACCAAGCTATTCCTACTTTTACACTGTTAGGACCTGACTAGCATGCTGGGGAAAACTGGGATTTACTATCATTCCCCTCATTTGCATAGGATTGCCTGCTAATGCATACTTACATGTCTCACACTGAGCCTCCCACCTTAGCAACCACTACTCACTGGCCATGTTGTCTTCTGACTGCCATTGACTTGCATGGCATAATAGTGATTTTAGTTAGAATGCTTAATTTAGGTTTATTTTGTTATTTTCCCCCGATCCCATTTGCGGTTACTAACCGAGTACAGGTGTGATTGTTTGCTTGTGTATGACTTCTCTGGAAGGTTGGGCACTGGGCTGGCAACTCAACACCGTAAAAATCCACTGCCAGTCATGAGCGGACAGATTATCTGCTGTGGCGACCCCTAACCGTGAAAAGCTGAAAGAAGAAAAAAAAAACGAGTACATTTCTGCAAATTGCACTTGTCCTTCACAGCCAGTCGCAAGCTTCCTGGATCGCAAATTCACCTCATTTCCATGGATTTCTCCTGTAAATGGAGAGATTTGCATACAGGGGCTTAGCCCGTGCAGGACTAGTGCAGGAGCACTCATGCACACCCCTGCAGGCTGTTCCCGGATCGCACGGCAGACATACTGCCTGCTAGAGCTCCTGCACTAATCCTGCACATCATACAAGGCATAGAGAACCCGGGGGGATTTAAATGATTTGAACATTAGTGGTTTTTGATTGTCTGATGAAGCGGCATTGATAGCCATGAAAGCGCTCACAATAAATGTTCATTTTAGATGCTTCTGTTCTGTTTTGGTTTGATTCATGAGTAATTTTGTTTGTTTTATATATATATATATATATATATATATATATATATATATATATATATTTTTTTTTTTTTTTGCCATTTGATGTCATAGACATATTCATTTAGAATGGAACACCTGAAAAAAACTGCTAAGTTTGAGAGTCTGCAGATCATGTGTCATTGCACTGAGTTTTACAAATGCTGTTCCTACTGATGTAACATACATTATCTGAAAGAAACTTGCAAAAGCGTCAACAAATTACTGAGATAAAAAACACTTTTTTTTAAAGGGCGGTTTAGCAAGTTTCTGTTCCTAGCCAGGTTAGTCTTCCCATCTTCCCTCCTTCAGTCATCTAAAGTCTCACATTTCCAGCTTGGCTAGATTCAAATATTTAGTCAATTTTGCATGACAGTAGGCATCTAACAAATTACATCCTGGTGTGCCACTAAAACTGTTCCCTTATATGTCTCTTCACTTCTGAATAGCATTTCCCTGGAGTTATTTATAAAAAAAGCACACACATCAATCTATCCATTTCTTAAAATGTGCAAAGTAAAATATTCAATTTGAATTGCATTCTGAAATTAGTACTTATTTAGTACTTATTTTGCTGCAGGCTGGTTTGGGAGGTGCAGTAATTCATGGCAAGATAAAAAAATATGTTTTCTTCAACTTTTGCTCATAGTGGTCATTTAAACAGAAAACAGGAAGAATCGGTAGCAGTGTTGGAAAAAGTGATTCAGAAAAATTAAGTATAATGGCAGAGAGTCATACAAAACTGTTGACTGACAACAGCCATCAAAAGAGATTTCAAAATAAAATAGACAAAAAAATGCTGTTTTCACAAAAAATGCTGTCTGAATCTTCTGTACAAGTTAGAACATTCCCAGGGATTCATTAACATTATGTACACATCACACCGGACCAAACATGATCAGTTGTCCTTGCTTGATGAGTAACATTGTTAATCAAATGTGCAAGAAGACAAGGCCAACAATACAATGAGCAGCCTCAGCTCATGCTCGCACACAGGTGGGCATTAACATTGAGGTAAGGCAGGTCTCAACCTATGTGTGCATATGATGTGAACAAAGGAGTGTATACAAAAAACTCAATATCTAGAAGTGAGTGCATGTGCCTGGCACAACAACAGATAGGTTGCTCAGGGATGCATAAATCAAGGGAAAGTATAACAACACCTGGAAAAATAAGGTTTATACTATTCTACATCATATTGTTTGACGTCATGGGCATGTGGAACATCACTGGTATTGTTATATACAGTAAGCAACAAAAACATTCAATAAATGTTCAGAAGGAAAAACACTTTGTTGGAAAAAATGTGCAGGTAACAAAAATTTACAACTCCCCATGGGCACATGTATCATACTCCCAGTCCTGGAATACTGGAAAAGCTAATATATGAATGCATGGACAAATGTAAAAAATTAAGAAACACATGCGCATTCTGTTTCTACAACTGCTGAAAATGGATAACACTTGTGGCATAACATGCATGCTGTGAAGTGTAGGAAATGAGATGCAAAGCACATACAAATCATTCCAGGCTGCAATCCACAAGGATATGCTACAGAAACACAAATGTCATGTGGAACAGAAAATAAATTATTATGATGCATCGACTGTGACAAATGGGTAAAGCATAACAGCTAAGATGGAGGGACATGGGAGATGAGGGACTTGTCAGGAAACCTGTACTAAGATGGAAATATTGCCAGAAAACAGTCATGTGCAGGCAGTTCATTGCCAACCTTATGTACATCTGAGTATGAATATGGACAGGACTAAAAGTGTGAGAGCAAGGCCACCTATGACAATGTTACTCCCTAAGGGACGTGTTCACAACACTTGTGCGGCAGCACTGCTTCAAAGTATATCTGTAGAAAGCCTGTGTACCTTTGTAAGAAAAGCAGTAGAGGTGTATGAGCTCATGCTGCTACAGATAAACAGATAATGCACTGATGACAAAGTACATATCGGAAGCGTTTTTGACAACATTTTGGAAAATGACTACCGAACTGAATATTGTGCAACAAATACTAACACCTTGATCATGGCACTCAACATATTTCACTGGCAGTTGCAACATCACACCAGGTTGTCGGTGAACTGTTGAAACTGCTAGAGGTGACATACATTTTTAGACAGGACTATAACACTATTGTTGTCCTCCGCTCATTGTTCTCAACCTCCATTCCACAAAAGTCAGTACAGCCATGCTGCCAGAGGCAGATTCACAGCAGTTTTTGCACACAAAAATGGCAAATGATAATAATTAGGCCCCACCATTATGTACTTATGCTACTTTGTGATAACAGCCACACCCACACGTCAGAAAACACAGTAAATATATCAATGTACAAGTAAGTGCAGAAACTAGGGGATAAAGATCACCCACCCATTCAAAAATATATAAAAAATAACCCCTTAAAAGAATGGTAGAATAATAATTTTAACTTGGTCTTTCAATTTTACTTTAAATCATTTCCCAAACCTAAGACTGAATATAATATCTGACAGAGACACTATGTGCATTGCTATCAAATATATTCTACATTAAGATTAGCATCTACACAGCAGGAGATAGTTGGCATATAAATTCACCCCAGTCCAGTTATTGCTCAGTGCTATAGACTATATACTATACTGAAGATACCTAGCATATCTACCATATCATTTGTACTAGGCTCAGCTTACTTTGACTTAATGCTGTAGTATAAATCTCAATATCCTGTGGGACCAGACTCTTAGGGCATTGATAAACAGGTTTGTTAAGTATTGCAACTTGCTATGAATACCACTTCCTCTCCAGATGGAAATTCTTTGCATGGAAGTACATGGATAGGTTGTTCTTGACAGCAAACACCCTGCCTAATTGATTTGTGGATGATATTCCCATTTTCTGGAGGTGTTACATGGAGCAATATAAGCCATCCTGGGAACACATCTTTTGGGATAGCCCCCAATTATACCCCTTTTGCTCATAATTCTGAGAGAAAGTGGAGCATTGGTACCATACTGCAGTAACTGAAAGACAGCATTTAGCTAATTATGTGATCTCAGCAGGGTTACAAATCCAACATCCTTGCCTTTATTATGCTCATCATGGCAGCTAGAAAAGCCATCACCAGGCACTGGAAAACTCTTCAAGCACCTAGATTTTTGAATGTTGGCAAAACTAAAGGACAGTTGTAAGGCTAAAAAAATAATAGCCGAAAGGAAAAGGTTAAACAAGTGTATTACTCATGAAGTTGGGCCCCTATTTAGACTTTATTTTAGATTTGACATACTTTCTCTCTAGTGATTTAGTAAAAAGTAGAAAGGATGTTTAGTTGCCTGTGTCTGACATACAGAGTGGCTAGCTAACGCTTGTTTACTCAAAGATCATGTTTCCTTTGGATACTTAACAATTTTCTCTTTTATTTAAGCTGCTTAAATTTAGTAGTAGTAGTGTTAATAGCAGTGGTAGCAGTAAGAGTAGTAGTAATAGCAGTAGTGGTATTATTAGTAATAGTGGTAGCAGTAGTAGTGGTAGTAGTAGTAGCAATATTGCTAGTAGTAGTAGTAGTAATAGTAGTAATAGTATTACTTGTAGTAGTGGTAGCAATAGTAATAGTAGCATTAATAGTAGTGGTAGTAGTAATAGTAGTAGTAATATTACTAGTTGTAGTGGTAGTAATAGTAATAGTGGTATTAATAGTGGTAGTAGTAACAATAGTAGTAATAATACTAGTAGTAGTGGCTGTAGTACTAGTAGTAATATTACTAGTAGTAGTGTTAGTAATAGCAATAGCAGTATTAATAGTAACAGTAGCAATAATAATTGTGTAGGACAGCTTGCTCACCCCTTTGTCCAGATTATATTGTGCTGTCTCTGACCTCTGGAGGTGTTTCTGACTTGGTTTGCTCATTCCTGATGCACATAGTGAGCAGGTAATGCATGATTTAGGCAAAACGATTTTATTTGTACTGTAGGATTACAATCTGTTGCTTGTGACTTGATGTGTCTTCACATATCTGCTTTCATTCTGTGCTTACAAGAGTGTATAGAAATCTTGTGCATCTACCTGTGCAAAAGATGCTGACATTGCCCTATCCCCTGTGTGGTTGTTTGACATAATCTGAATATGCCTTATGTACAGGGTGGTTACATAATGCATAAGAAAGCAATAAGAGCATTGTATTTGAATGCATTATTGTTGGCATCTCTAATGATATTATTATGGATGTTGATAAGCAGTCATTGTTTTGTCATTCCTGCATAAATATCACTGATTTTTACTTGATGGCTTTGCTACTGCTGCTGCTAATGTCCAGGCATGGGGTTGCCTATGTCTGATACTCACAGTATTGAGTCACTGCATGGGTAAGCAAAGCCTGGATTGGCTGTATGCATCAATATGACACTCTGTATCTGCTTAACCCTTTTATATTCAATCAAGTGATGACTGTATATGCTATTTATTGGCTCTTAATTAGTATCATGGCATATTTGCACACCTCCATTTGTCTCGTCCCCAGCTGTCAGTTCCTCATCTAATACCTCATCTGTGTTGGTTGCCAATTCCTGTGGTGCTGTGAACTGTGGCCCCTGTCATGGGCACTCAGATATAACTGTTTTCTAAATATAATGTTATAAAAGATGGCACACACATTATTTTGACAGAGATGGTGTGGTTATATTGCAGGGCACCTCCAGATGTATCCAGACAGCAGAACCATGATTTGAGCAGGCCTACATTGTCTATGATTTGTCTATTCCGGGCATGTGCAAAGTCATAGGAGTCATAAGCCTGGATTTTAGTACATATCCTGCATCTCCCAGTAGATTTCCTTGTGGGAAGTCACCACTTGCAAACCTTAAGTAACCCACAGGTGTTGCATATGTTGGAGTCGAGGAAACTGCCATGGTGGCACATGCATTATAGATTATACTTTGTGCATTAGAGATCACCTGATACTTGGTGGAGTGATACCCTTTTCTGTTTATATGCCTCCTTCCCAGTTCAACAGATGGAGCTTTTGTTTTAAAGGGGAAGTACTATCCATAGCCTCAGTACCTCAGAGAAATGGGTTATGCATAGAACTTTTAGATGGTTCTAGCGCTGTCCTCTACAGTACGTGGAAACTAGATGTGCTCCCCACATTGCAGCATATTATTGAGGCACCGATGGCATATTTCTGAGGCAGAGGACTGTGAAAATCCACCATGTCCCCTGTAGGTCACTAAATGGCCCCCTGCGGATAAAATACATAGGTCACTGAATGGTTCCCTGTGGATAAAATACATAAAACTATACATACCTTGGTATTCACTGGGATGGTTCTCAAGGATTCATATAGGACCTCATACGGGGCTGTCAGATGTCCACAGTTTCCTGGATAGGGTCTTTGTCCAACTTATAACACTCTAGTATTTCAATTTCTTGTAGTCCATGGTAGGTTAAATATGATCAAAAAACACTACACCTTCTAGAGTGATGTCTGGCAGCAGCATCTTATATGAAAGCCTGTTGCAGATACAGGTGTATAATGGCAGCTGTATTTCCTAATATTTTTAAAGTTTTTCTGTGACTGTATTCCAGCATGTGTTGGAATTCAGAGCTAAACTGAGCATGACATGTTTGTGCTTGTTTTATACGCTCCTGAATTGCTTTGTCATGATTGTTGCTTCATTACCATGCAGCACAATTGATTATATGGTCATTAGCATATTATGCAGCTAACCCTTGTTTGGCCCAGTATTTACAATAAAAGAATTGTGAAAATTTCAATGAAAACAAACAGTGGCAATGACTAATGAGGAACTAAAAATATTGTATGTAAAGAAATAGAGAGATGCAATAACAGTACTTAAATACATTTATTTAAGACATACAGGACTGGAACAAAAATGCAAAAAGAATGAAAGCCTTGTTAATGTGCTGCAAAAATAAAAATAAAACTATGCTGTATGATGGGTGAACAGCGTAATGTTATTCTTGAGTTACCACTAACTGTAAAAAATCTGGTGGCTGAAAGTAAAACTCAAGGCAAATTTTTGGAGGAAGCAATTAGTAAATTAAAGCAATGTTTCTCAAACTTCACTTCTTATACTAAGCTGATACAAAATCATACTGTTGTAACAAAGTTAAAGAGGAAAATAGTTGCCTCAGACAGAACGAAGACACTGAAACTTGAAGCTGAGAAGTGATTAATATGGAGTACAGAAGTGCATTCAAACAACTGAACAGAACTGTGTTGAAGATCAGATGTGTGCCCGATGTTTTTCTAGAACAGTTACACAACCTGTGAACCTAAATCAAACTAGGCTATATATAATGCTTCAGATATATTTAATGTTGACTTTAGTCCAACATACTTATTAGGTATGTGTGATGTAAGTTTGCAGGAAGACCTGCAGATATCAAAGTCTTAATGATATAGTAAACAGCACGCAAACAAGTTTGGTTAACTTATTGATCTGCAATGTGAAAAGGAAAGTCTATTTGAAAATGAAAACTTGGTAACTAGAAACAGTAATACAGCTTATGAAACAAAATTATAATAGTATCAACCAGCCTAATTTCATGAAACTGCACTTCTGTGTAAGAAAGTAGAAAGCAAAGGTAAACATACAGCTGCTGAGGAACTCTTGCATTGGAGAAGAGCTGTTGCCACTGTACGGCTTGAACTGGAGACTATAAGGGCACAACTGAGTTCTTGTCTGGGGATATATACACAGCAGGAAATTCTGTCTGGAATTAGTGTTGTCACAAATCATAGATGGAATGTCTCTTTGATGATGCAAAGGGGGTTAAGGCTGTGAGCTGCAGTTCCTGTGGTACAGGGTCTGATTCCCACAGCCCGCATTCATTTAACCACATAGTGCTTGGGGGCAAATGAGAATTTGTGCTAGGCTCCTCATTGGACTGCAAGCCTAGTAACTGACTATGCAACTAATAGTGACACCTATGCAGGTCAAGCAATGAGAGCTGACAATACATTAACAGAGAAATCCTTTGGTGAAAACAAGCTGTTTTTCTGCATCATATAGTGTCTTAGTAAATTGCAATGTGTTTCATACACATATGAGAGCATTGGAGATAACTTTGATTTTCTTAGCAGGGCAATAACAACATGGCATGAATCAAATGACAAATCTTGTCTTTCAGTGAGAAAACTCTCTCTCTCTCTCTCTTGAATTTTATTCTGTTCACATTATCCTCATCTCCAGTGTTCCCATTTGTTTCTGAAACACAATGCATTTTACTGAGATACTTCATGATGCAGAAGAACAGAATCTATAGAAAAGAGGACTGGCTGTACATAGAAGACCACAATACTGTGACTTTTCTCATATTGGATATTTTGCCAGTCACTGTCTATGCAGAGAACAATGAACCCACTAGCAGAGAGTTTATGGGCCAGGAAGGTAGGATCTGGTTTGCCAATGTTACTCCTTCCCACACATCTGAGGTCGGGGCAAATGTAATACAGTGTACCCTGATGACTGCTGTGGATAGTATGGCAGTATAATGATGGGGCATTCTGGGAGCAAAATCCCCCACGCATGGGTCAGGAATGGTGGGGCACACCCTTCTTATAAAAAGAATGGACAAGAAAAAAAAACAGTGACAGAGGCATTGATGTCTGCTATAGAAGAATTCCCAAACCAAGAATGAAGTCTCTGAGAACAGATGATAACCTGAAGTCAGGATTTACCTGTGATGTAGCAGAAGCTATGGATTTAGATACGGGTTAACAGAAGTGCATCTGTTGGCTGACTAAAGCTACATGTTGTAAAGGTTATAGACAACCTATGGGGATCTGCAGCATAAAGGAAAAAAGCACTGGATATATTGCTGGACTCAAAAAAATAAAGCTATAAAGAGATGTGAGCATTGGCATGACCTTTTCTTTTTGGTGGAAATAAGTTTGAGTTAAGTTTCTTGCACTGTAAAATAATTTACACTATAAATAAACTGCACTTACATCATTAAGCTACTTTCCCAGTGTGTTAAACATAGTATATATATATATATATATATATATATATATATATATATATATGTATACATACATCCCTTTCAAATACACAAATGGCCATATCATCGAATTTTGGTTTTGTGAAATGAAAATCATGAAAATGAAATACCCGAATGGCAAATTTTTCCCAGGGCAAGTGAATACTTGCCCAACATGCCCTTTTCTATACTGTAGTGTGATCCTGGAGTTGGTATATGTAGTTAGGGAGGTGTGAGGAGTGAAACCCCCCACATTGGAGGGGGTTAGGGTCATAGCCCCCCACCTAGGTGGGTTTTATTTACTCCAGTGTGTGTTTCATTTAAGTTTGGGCAAGTGTTTACTTGCCCTGGGAAAAATTCATCAATCAGGTATTTCGTTTTTGCGAATTTTGTCTCACGACAAAGAAATTCAGTGATATAGCTGTTTGAGTATATATATATATATATATATATATATATATATATATAGTTATATAGTTTTATATATATAGATACATATTAGGTAGACAGCTATATGGGTTTATGGTCAATTACTAAAAGACAGTATTGAATTAAACATTTTGAAAACACCAAACATACTGAAATACAAAATACATCCTTGTCGACATTAGTCAATACATTCTTCCTATCCATGTTTCCAAATAAAGCAACTCATACATAGTAAAAAGCTGAGCTGGAAATTTCTGGTTAAAGGCTTATAGTGCCTGCATATTTGAACTGCTTCTTACTGAAATTGGTACACCTTGTTTGCTGTAGCATAGACTAGATCCAGGCCTGCTGAATCTAGCTTTGTTTGTATAACTTGATCACTAATCCAGGCATTCTTTAAAGTATTCAATTGTATTTATTACTGCTTGGTAGTAACTTGATTAAAGTGTAGCTATCATTCTAAGTCTTTTGGATTAAGCACTTGGGCTTCAGACCAGTTGTTTTACATTAGGAAGGTTTGTGGCCTGCACTGTGGTGGCAGAACAGGTAGCTTACATCCTTCTAAGTTGGGAACTGCTGATTGAGGGCTCAGTGTCTGTTATTCTAAAAGTGTATTAGTTCTGGTTTAAGCACTTGGGCTTCAGGCCAGTTATTTTACATTAAGAAGGTTTGTGGTCTGCACTCTCGTGGAAGGAGAGGCTGGACTCTGCCCTTCTGAGCTGGGAATTTCTGGTTAAAGGCTTATAGTGCCTGCATATTTGAACTGTTTCTTACTGAAATTGGTACACCTTGTTTGCTGTAGCATAGACTAGATCCAGGCCTGCTGAATCTAGCTTTGTTTGTATGCTTGTTGTTTGTTTGCTTGTTATTTCCCTGAAACGCTAATTCCACCTAAAACTCGGCTTTTCAGCGCTTCTGTGGATCCCTAGTGATATCTGCACAAGGGCGCCCGCAGGCAGGTGCAAGGGGGTGCACTTGCACCCCCCTGGAATCGAATCGGCTGACTTAAATTTAAAAAAAAAGTTTTTTTTTTTTTTTTTTTGACTTTCTTCTTTAAGAAGAAAGAAGAACGGTCGCGGGCGTGCTGACATCATCGCGCGCAAATTTTCGAGTTTTGCGAGGCGGGAACTCACATGGATGGACGGTTTTGGGGTTCGCAAGCGGAAAATAGGACCAGGAGCGCCGCGGGAACTGAAACGGACGGACGGATTCGCAAGCGGGAGGAAACGAGCGGAAGATGGGACACTTTCAGAGTAAGTGTGTGTGTGTGTGTGTCGCAGTGTTTTGGTTTGTTGAGCTGAGTGTGTAAATTGCATTATGTCTCTTTCTCTTTCGTCCAGCAGGTGCTGAACACCTACTGTCTTGCCCAACTTGGGGAATCCTTATACTTCTAGCAGCCATAGAATGTTTACGATCCTCTTCTGGGAATTTCTCTCACACAAATCCCACCTTGCCTTATTGTGGAGCGAAGACTTCAGCTGTATTTATCAGTGACAGAAAGCTTGCTCTCAAAAAATGCATCCTGCCCCCTCTTATGTTTAACGCCCAGAATTTCAAAACAAAATGCCAGATGCCTAAGTAACCCACTTCCTGTTTGCTGACAATGAATGAGCTGGCTGACTGTCATCAGCTTCTTCTGATCATATAATCAATGAACACCTTATAGTTTCATGCATACAGGATTGCGTTATCTAATTATATTCCCCACCTGCCTCAAACAAATTAAGAAGCTGTTTCATATGTCGCATATCTAAGTCAGCGATCAGACAGGAAAAAAAATATATTTAAATACTGAACACTTACTTATTAGTCAGTTTTAACAAATCTCACATAAAGAGAGAAAAGATCAGGCCCTTAGACTTCTTTCAAGTTTGTTATGATGATGAGAATATATATAGCAAGCATATAATTTTCTGAGGAGGCTATGCTTTATAATATGGAATGTCATTTGTTAAGCATAAAATAACCATTAGCCACACTGCCACAGTTATTCCACATTTTTTTTTTGCTTTTCCATGCAGGATCTGAATAAAGCTCAACATTGTTACACATTGGAACTTTGGTTTAAATTCATTCAATACATAAACTTTAGATTGTGACCATTAATAAAATCATGCACGAAGGCTATGAATTGTGACCCACCTGTTGCCAACATGTTTATCATGACTTAACTAAGGGACCCTTTCCTCCTTGGTCATGGTATTTCTTAGAATCAAGCAGGCATTACTACCTGATAAATACTTGGCACTAAATGAAAAAAAAAAAATACCAAGTAATATTACCTGCTGATATCTGAATTTGTTTAGTAATGAAGGAAATAGATTGCATGGTAGACATAGCTACTAAATTTGTTGCTGAATCAAAAACTTGCAGTATTAATGTGAAATAATAACAGTCTATGTTTTAATAAGTTAATCTAGGCAAACAATTCAAAAATGAGAGAGAATACACCACAAAGGGTGCTAAGGATTGTGAGCAGAAGAAGAGAGAAAGCAATATCTTTTCTTGCAGTGTTGCTCAGGAAAGGTTTAGTTTTGTAGAGGGAGCCTTTGACATTTTTTTAACTGTGTTTTATGTGGTAGTCAAATTTCAGATTTTTTTTTATGCTTACACCTAGCAATTTGCAATATGTGACAAGTTCAATATTAGTATTATTTGTAGAGTTAATAGAGAGCTTTTTTTGAATATTTAGTTGTTTGGGATTTCTTGGGGCTGAGAAATAACTGTGATTTTGTTAACCGGGTCACTATTAAAAAAGGTAGCCTTGTGTTAGTTTTTGTAGACTTTCAAGGCTGTTGACAGAGCAGATAAGAAGGGAGAACAGTTTATCCACATATTGTACTGTGGAGACAGTTTTGTTTGATTGTGCAGAGGTCAGTGATGAAAATGTTAGAGAGTGGGGCCAAAATGGATCCTTGGGGGACACTAAATTATGGAAGAAATAAGGATAAATTATTTTGTCACCTAACTGCTTGTGATCTATTAAAGAGCTAGTTGTGGAACCAGGTCAGAAAATACAAGTCATGCTGTAATAGCAATATACCCTGCCTAAGTGTTGGTTTCAGTGGAATTTACTCTTATCTGACTTAATGTGGATTTTACTACTTCAGAGATTGTGCATATTTTTGTACTGATACTGGTGGACTATAGAAAGTTGAGTAGACTTTTTATGATGGAAATGTTCTGAATTGGGCAGTTTTGTCATTGGTGTATGCCTTTTGTTTCATTGTTTACCGGAAAAATATTCAAAACAAATTTAAAATGCCCTCTGACAACTGTACTGTATTGTACAAGGAAGGTAATGTAATACAGTCAGGAAGGTGTATCAAAGAGCATGTGTATGTTATGTTCAAGGGGCCTATGATTGTGAAGACAGCCCAGAGTTAATATTTATCTGCCACTGGCAGAATGTATTTTCTTTGAATGTGAGTTTCAATGCTGCTTCAATGCATGTGAGTTTCAAGGGCAGAGAAGTTTTAATGTTAAGTCTATTTTCATTGTGAGACTGCATTGCTTTGTTTAACTTATATGTATTAGAGTTTGTGCTGTAAAATGCAAAATAAAACTTTCAAATGGAAATCTAAATAATTGCAGAAGTAAAGCAGTATGCACATTAGTGTTTATGGTAAATGGGGCAAAATAACCAAGGAATGGGACATTGGAATGGCTGCAGGGAGAAATCTTTTATGGTGGTTTACCTAATAGGGGGTGGGGGTTGGGATGTGGATGTCTAGGGTGATTAGCTTGTGGTTGGATCTGACCAATGATGAACTGACCTCTGGTGTGGAACACCGGTTGCCCATGTTGGTAATGACCAGGTCTAGGATATTGCTGCCCCTAGTGGGGGTGTGGATAATTTGATCCAAGGCATTGGAATTTATGAATTCCAGAAAACGTTGAGCAAAATAAGTTGGTACATGAGTAGTTTTCCCAGTTAATGGTGGGGTAGTTGAAATCGCCCATTATTAGGGTGTTATGTTGTGCCCTAATATTTTCCAGTGTATCAAGAAATGAGGAGTGGGAATGCTGGGGCATGGTGGGGGATCTGTAGCAAGCTACAATTTGGATTGCGGTCTTGCCCAAAGTTACCTGCACTTGGATAATCTCGGATGCATTATGCTGAGCAACTTGCCTGGAGGTGTGGATATCCTTAATGAATATGGACACACCTCTACCTTTAGTGTTTCGGTCCAGGTTAGGTGGACAAAGGTTGTGGTATGAATTATAGCCTGGTAATGCAGGGGTGCTCTCTGGAGCCTTGTATATGTTTTAACAATTGAAACTAGAACAGAGTTGTGTCCTAGTTGCCTGTTGCACATTTGTGTTGCATGTTCTGAGAGAACGATACTGTCCGTTTTACTTTTTTTTATGGGGTTGTTATCACCCATTAGGGACAGAGTGGCATCTGCATCCATGTTAACTATTGTCTGCCTGGAGGTGGCCTTACCGAAGGTATAACTGCTGTCTGAATTAATTTTGGCCTGTCAGACGTCACCCATTATTTCTGTAGTAGTATGTAGTACTTCTGCTCTGCTCCTGTGTCTACCCCTTGTTAGAGAGCTGTACCACAACTATTAACAATTAGTTCCAGCTGGAGTGTTATGATGTACACCTGAACTTTTTGCTGTCTGCTGAAATACAAGCCTGCACCAGATTGAGTTGTGCTACTGTTTTCTATCTGTGCATATTTCAAATGTTTACATGTAGTTATTAGTATTTTTATTTAAAGTATGTATGCACCCTAAGTTTAAAAGTTTTCAGACACTGTGGGATTGGGAGTGTCTAACTTCAATTGTGCTACGTATAAATAATTTGGTTTGAAATTTGGAACTCTTTTTATTGGACTTTGTCCTGATGTGACAAATTTTAGATTTTATTTTCTTAGAATACCACACTGTACTCAAGTTTAGAGATGGGTTAGTATTTGTAACAGTAAACTTTCAAAATATGAAATGTGGTGACATTAGATCTGTTTATTTTATTAAACACAGGGTTTTGTTTATTTAGTAATTGTTGCCTGACGCTGTTGAAGGTGAAGCTCCAGTAGGTGCATTGTAAAACCCATCTTGGCCAAATAAAGGTATTGATTTCTTCACCTCTGTGTTCCAGCTTCTGCCCATATGCAGATGGTTAAATAGGAAATGGCAAATAGAATATTTTGCAGTACTTATCAGGAGAATTATGTTGTGCTGTTTGCATTGTTGTCACATCTTCAAGGAGTGCTGATTTTTGCCGGTGATCTACCTTAATTGATAAGGAAGTCCCAAACAAATATTTTTTTGGAGAGTAGCTAGAATTTCAAATCACAGGACGTCAGACCAAAGAGGGGAGTTGTTGTTGTTATTAACTGTTTTTAATTACTACTTACTTTGAGGCAGAAATCTGTTTTCTTAGTAGATTAATAGATATTTTAATAAAGTGTTGTATTGGTCGTATTCAGGATGGATTAACATTGTCTTCTGCAAGTAGTTTTGATTTAAGCATATTGCAAAGTAACTCCCAAAGAGACAGTGTTCTTGTCACTACAGGATGTTTACTAAGGTGAGAGTATGCAAAGAACTACATATATAACGTTATCATGGAGAACATAACATTTGCTACAGGTTTAAAAAGACATGGCTTACTAATTTACAGATATGCAGAGAGACATGCACAGTATGTTTAACTGTTATGTTCTGGTCTGTATGCATTTTTATTATATGCTGGAGTCTTTATTGCTGCTTATCGAGAAAAGCTTTTTTCCAGACTCCAAAGGTTAAAAAGAGGTGTTTTATACCCTTCAAGGATTGTGACAAGTTATGAGCAGTTTACAAATCATAAAGCATTATCTTCTTCCCCTGTCGTACTGTATTTTTATTTAATTGTTTTATCAGTTAACATTAAGTAATGTGCATTCAGTTACAGAATAGTATAGTAAATTCACAGAGAGCCATTGTTTGGTTTCTGTTACATGATGTACTTTTCTTTTTTTTGAATCCACATAAAGGTCAGATTTGTTTTTTTATTTTACATTGGTTTATCGAGGAGGTCTGACTGGACAAAGCTGTCCATTTTCAGCAGAGGCCCAGGGAGAAAAGCTCCAGAACAATTGCTAACATACTATACATAAGATATTATGTGAGCATTGTGGTTTACACAGTTATAAAATATAGCAGATATATGATTGCATAAGATATTTACATAAGCATAATGGTTTAGACATACAATTAAAAGTATAGTAGGTAGTAACATATGATTGTTCATACAGTATGTTTAGTAGAGATAATGTTGAAGATGTACTAAATATAAGACAAGAAAGGAAAACTAAAAAAACACTAGCCAGATTGTCAAAGCAGGAGAATATAAACAAGTTCATGTGAGGTTCATTGACATTTTAAGGGAAACTGTGAAGACTGTGCATAAAACATATATTCCTATCCATAATTCATACCTCAGTCTCAACCTCTTAGAGCAAAAAATCTGGACAAAGCCTAAAATGATGGGGAACAACTAGGGACAGATTTTAAATATTGTTCTTACAAACTTAGAAAGTTGATAGAATAATAGGTTTTGCATTACCATGAAATTTCTGAAGGATGTGAACTCTTCAACTCAAATGTTTATCATTATTTAATGACTTCAGTCCTCAGCTATTTGCCAGAAAAGTACAGATTTTAGGAAGAACACAAAAAATTTGAGGCAAAAATCTGGACATTCTGCGAAAATCTGTTCAGTTGAGAGGTACAATGGTGCTTACTGCAGTATTAAGTTTTCTTTGCATAAACATGTACACAAGCAAAAATCAACTAGTTTTATGTATTTATTTTTTGTTGTCCAGGTTAGCATGATGCATGTGTTAATCATTGGTGTAGCTGAAACACATCAGAAAATGTTTTTTTTTTTTTTTTTATCCCATACCTGACACTTTTTTGTTTGTTTTTGTTCAGTAACATCATTGATAGAAGATCTGCAAGATATTGACTACAAAGGTAGTAGTAGCCCATTGGATTCTTTAGGTTGTCTTATAACTTCAAAGTCAATGCATCAGACAAGAAGCGATCATTCAGATATAGTAGCAATATGATATAGTTTATTACTGACGGCAATTCGTTATCAGAATTCTTCACATTGTAGGTTTTGCATCATTTTAAGATGCAGATAAAATAAGTTGAACTGAGCAGTGTTAATGGTGGAAAAGCGAGACGTCAGTGAAGAAACTAATGAGTCAAGATAGGGAATATAAATACTTGTTCTGTAATAACTGTCAAAATCCATGCCTACTATGTTTGCTCGGTGTGTCGACTGCAAATCCTTGGCAACACTAACTCAATAGTAAATTTAACTGCTATTGATCTTGCCTTACTGAGAATGTCATTCCGAAAGTGTTCTTCAGCATGGTTGCGGTGCTCCTTGAATATTTCACTGAGTCTGTCGATGTGTTGTTGAGCCTCTACTATATCAAGTTGAACAGACTGAAACATCTGAGCAACAGGCTCAAGAACTGATGAGTAATTTGCAATAATGAAGAGAAAAATAAGAAACGTGCACGAAGAGCAAGCGCTGAGTATCATATGTGCATTTTGTCTGGTTTCACCAGCAGTGCTCTTCTGAAGAAAGTCAAATATTTTCTCAAAGTTCTGACTAAACACATGAATGGATTTATATTTCTCGGTCCATCATGTCTCACACAGAAGAGGTATATTTGGTACCAATGCTCATCGTTTGGACTGTCATGGACAAAAGTAATAATCTTGATAACACCAACAGCACTACATATTTCAGGAACATCATTGACTACAAGGTTTAGTCTGTGAGATGCGCAGTGGATAAAGGCTGTTTTTAGATACTTTTCACAAATCTTTGCCTGACCACCATTCTGGATGCTTGCCATTATGGAGCAGCCATCATAGCCTGTCTGAGTAAATTTTCCAGGTCTAGATCACACTTTATGCATTCACTGACAATGACATTTGATACAGACTGTGCATCTCTCACAACAACGGGAACAAAAACCGCAAACTCTTCTCGAATACAATTATCATCAACAAACCAAATGCCCAATGACAACTGCTCAATGTCTAAGATATATC
This sequence comes from Protopterus annectens, assembly GCF_019279795.1. Classification (NCBI taxonomy): domain Eukaryota; kingdom Metazoa; phylum Chordata; order Ceratodontiformes; family Protopteridae; genus Protopterus; species Protopterus annectens. The sequence goes on along the minus strand of NC_056740.1, from coordinate 505,761,261 downwards.
TGCAGTTTCATCTGCCAATACACTAAATCCAACTGCCCTGTTTGCTGCACAAACAATCTTCTTTTAAAGTACATGTTCGTATTCTGCCAACAGCTCATTTTGCACCCTATGGGATGTGTACCAAGCATTTCCTGCAGCTGTTTCACTGTGCTGTTCCAGTATTGTCCCACCAGCTTCAATACGAAAATCTAACAAGTAACACAAATTTCCACCAGATCTTTCTTTTCCACAGAGAGGAATGTCATGGGTTGCACAGTAAATACTGGTAGATACAATTGGTTCCAATTTATTTTGGTTCTTTGCAATTTGTTTTGCTACTGCTGCATCTAGCTGCGGAATAACAGCTGTTTCTGGCTTCTGTCATGTTCGTGTATAAGAAAAATTGGAAGCATCTTCAGTAGAACCTTTGTGCCATGATGATTGCATGTGATTTCTTGCAAGACTCATTGAAGGCATTATGTTTTGTGCATACACTAGTGATGAAGCTGCCTTGCAACCCACGGTGAAGTGACTGAGGAAATAATACACAAGTTAAGCAGAGTGGCGGGCCTTTCAAGAGAGGAGAAAATGCAAGCCACGGTGAGTACTGAGACAACCAACTATATCTGAATATAGTTGTTAATAAATAATGACATGCATTTCAGTTTCAGACTTCATATTATTCAGAAAATTCAATTCTAACATAAATCCTTTTATTCTAGCAACTGTCTAATGTGTCCCTAGTTTTGGGCCTTTATCCCCAACATTATAACAGTCTTTGTCCAGATTTCTTGTGTTAACAGATTGAGAGGTATGATGTGTATGTGTGTCTGTATGTATGTATGTATGTATGTATGTATGTATAAGGAGGAGAAAGCATACCCCTCAGCTGTCCAGGTTTTTGGAGAATGTCCAGATTTTGCCCCATATTCCTCCTAAAAAGCATTGAAGTTGCTAAATAATGACAGACATTTGAGTTTTAGATGTCATATCCTTTAGAAAAATGCATACCAACATAAATCCTGTTATTCTAGCAATGTTCTAAGTTCATGAGAGCAATATTTATAATCTGCTCCTATTTACTTTAGGCTTTGTCCAGATTTCTTGCACTTAGAGGTTGAGGTGTGTGTTAAAGAGAGTGAAATGTCCTAGAGTTAGCAGGTGGAATTTATTTTCAAGTGCATTTTCAAGTAATTGTGAGCTTCAGGGGAAGAGAGTTTTACTGCTGTTCATGCTAAGCCTACTTAAAATGTGCAACTGTTTTGTTTAGCAAATAGTATCACTGTTGTGGTATGGAATTTTGCAAGCAGCACAGCAGGTAGCATACTTGCATCTTGATACAGAGGGCTGTAGGTTCTACTCCCACAACATGTAGATTTGTATTTTAAGGGGGTGTATGTCCTCCTTTGGATGAGATGCCTAATAACTATTAACTTGTTTTTCAGCTTGCCACCCATTCCCTATTGCAATATACCAGCTTACCATTTTTTAATATAACGTAAGCAATTTATTTTTCAAGGGCAGCAGGCAGTGAATTTGTAGATGAAACACTGAAATATAAAGTTGCTTTCTAGCAACAACCTCTTCACTGGTTTCAGATCTCTTTAATGTGGAATTATTCAGATGAGTTACTTCTGCAAAGATTCTGCATATTGATTGATATTGGTGGATTGTATGACAGAAGTTTGAGTAGAGTGGCCCTTTATGGTTGAAATGTTCTGAATTGGGCAGGTTGTCATTATTGGTTCATATGATTTGTTTCATTGCTTAAAGGAAAAATGTTCAGAACTATAAATTTAAAACACACTCTAACAAGTGGTGCTGTATTATACAAGGGATACAAGTCAATTATTATATAGTATAATTAATACAGTCAGGAAGGTGAATCAAATAACTTTTGCATGGTTATAGAAATGTGTGCAAAGAGTCTATGATTTGAAAACGGCCCAAAGGTAAATTGCCACTGGCCAGATGCATTTTCTTTGAATGCGGGTTTCAATGTTGTTTTGGTGAGTGTGGGTTTGAAAGGTAGAGAAGTTTTAATGCTAAGTCTCTCTTCATTGTAAGACTTTTGCTTTGTTTAGGTTTAGTAAATGTCTATCAGTGTTTGTGCTATAAAATTTGAAATAAAAGTTGTAAATGAAATCCAAATATCTATAATCATTGTAGAAGTAAAGCATAAAACAGTATGCACACTGAGAGATTTGAACAGTGTCTATGACAAAGGAGGAAAAATAGCCAAGTATTGGGACACTGGAATGGCTGTGTGGGCAGGGGTGGGGGTGGGGCTAAGTGGGCGGAGCAGCAGAGGGGGCGGGGCAGTGTGGGTGGGGCTTGGGTTTGCACCCCCCTGCAAAAAATCCTGCGGGCTCCCTTGTATCTGCATTGCTTACTGTAGTTATTTCCTTGTTTCACTTGAAAGAAAGTTACTGTTTGTCGTTTTTGCATTTAAGTTACCTGTAACACATTGCATTTAAGTTACCTGGCACTTGCTCACTAAAGCAATTATATAAGTCAGCACTAAAAAATTAAAAGCACTACACCCTCACAAACTCCCCTTGAGTACCTTGTTCCCCATTGGCCCTTTTTTTCAATTATAAAGGAATTCCCAATACTATCCTAGCATGTCCAAAGGTCAGTTGTCAATCTCCTCTCCGGTCCAGCTGGTGAATCTGGGAATCTTGAGGCAATGTTACAACTGCCTCGTGTACACAGACAACCCTCTCCTCCTCCCAACAAATTCCAACACATGTGAGAGATGCAACCATATAGCCAAACTGGAGGCTAAGCTCTCTCAACTCAGTACTGGCGTAACCAGTCAGGAGGAGAAAGAAACCACACTCACTACAATTCCATTCTCACATAGACCTACCACGACAGCAAACCAAACACATAAACACACAAAAACATACTCGGAGGATCTAAATAAAAATCTGCCTAAGCAGCAGAGACCTCCAAAGCAGACACCCAAGCAACTGCTACCCCAAAACAAAACACGTACAACACATAGCTCACAAAGCCAGTGTGCTGAACAGTCACAGCCCTTAAGGCTAAACAACACACCTGATACACTTGTAATAGGTGACTCTATCATCAGGCACACTGACGTCCCGCTCACCAGGCTGAACAAGGAGAAGGTCATGGTGAGCTGTCTGTCGGGTGCTAGGATCCGTCGCATAACACAAGCACTCAGGTCACTCCAAGGCAAGTAGAAATATGACTCAGTCATTGTCCATGCTGGTGTGAATGACCTGAGATGTACCTCCCTGGACTACATGAAAAGAGACATAGAGGAGCTCTCTGAGCATGTAGCCCAGGCTGGTATGACCCTGACCTTGAGTAGCATCTTACCCTCACCAAGAATGATGCCACAATATGAAGACAAGATGATCAATTTCAACAATTGGCTTAAGTATTGGTGTCATTCAAAGGGGATCCAATGCCTGTCAGCCTGGGATGGCATGCTCGACAAGCCACGATGCTTCGCTAGGGACGGCTTGCACCTATCACCCCTGGGCTTTCGGATATTGGCAAAGGCTCTTGCTACCCCCATAGTGCCTTTTTTAGGCAAGGCTCAAAAGACAAACCCACCTCCATAGGTATCACAAGGGATAAGACACTAAGAGTAGTGCTACTCAACGCCAGAAGTCTAAACCTCAAGATGCATGCACTCGAAACTCTCCTTGGCATGGAGAACATCGATATCTGTGCAGTAACAGAAACCTGGTTCAAGGCTCCCGAGAGCAGCCCAGCACTACCAGGTTATACCTCATACCATGCTTTTTGGCCCCAAAACTTGGACCGAACCACAAAAGGAGGGGGAGTATCAATATTCGTCAAAGATACCCACACCTCCAGGTTGGTGGCACAGCACGAGGCATCAGAGACTATCCATGTGCAACTAACAGTGGGTAAAACTGCCTTCCACTTTATAGCCTGCTACAGACCACCCTCCCAAACCCAGGAACCCCACTCGGCCTTCTTGAGAACACTAGAAAATATGAAGGTCTCTCCAAACACCATTATATTGGGCGACTTCAACTACCCAAAAATAGACTGGGAGCATTACTCTAGCTCCAACACCCTAGCCCAAAGGTTCCTAGAATTTATAAATTCAAATGCTATGGAACAACTTGTTACCACTCCCAATAGAGGGGAAAACATACTGGACCTGATCATCACCAACATGGGGACTCTATGCTTCAGACCAGAAGTGTATCCCTCACTGGTAAGATCAGACCATAAACTAATCTCACTGGATATTCACATTCCGACCCCACCCCCTGCCCAGAAAACCACAGTGAAAAACTTCTCTAAAGAAAATTTCACACTCCTCAAAACCGAGGTGGAATCCTTCAAAGCCCCCAGGCCTGTGGAAAATATGGCCTAGACCGCAGAATCCTTTATAAACGCATTCTATGAACACCTTCAGGAATGCATGGATCACGCAATCCCAAATAAAACCAAGACCCAATCCTCCAAAGGCAGGCATCCTGTCTGGTGGACCCCAGCCATAAACAAACTATACAATAGAAGGAGGAAGCTACTACATGATAGAGCAAAATCCCAAAAAGGGAAGACATCTCTGATCAGTATTAGCAAAAAACTACGGGCACTCATAAAATCATCTAAGGCCAGCTTCAAGAGGAAAATTGCACAGAACACTAAGGATAATCACAAGGCTTTCTTTAGTTATGTTAGGAACCTGGGTGGGAATTCCCAGATATGCTCAGAATTAGTCCAAAATGACAAAAAATACACCGAACCCACAGACATTGCCAACATCTTAGCTGACAGGTTCAGCACAAACTTCTCCCCCCCCCACCAAAAGGGCAAATATCTATCCCAGCAGAGTGCTGCCCCCCTGACATCTCAGATGCTCAGATAAGAGCCGCCCTCTCCAAAGCAAAAAACACAGCATCAATGGGACCAGACGGTATCCCGGGCTGCGTCCTACATGTACTCCAAGAAGAGCTAAACCCAAATATAAAACTACTGTTCAATCTCAGCCTTACTACAGGTTATGTACCCAAAGAGTGGCATACAGCAACAGTGGTCCCTCTCCACAAAGGTGGTGCCTCAACGGATCCTGGAAACTATCGCCCCATAAGCCTGACTAGTTTGGTCTGCAAAGCTATGGAATGGATCATCATGGACCTCATAAATAAAGATATTGGGGACCTACAAACACTGGATCCTACCCAGTTTGGCTTTGTTAAGGGCAAATCCTGCCTCTTAAACCTGGTCAATTTCTTTGAAACAGTCACCAAGGCCATTGACGAGGGGAAGGTTGTCCACACAGCCTACCTGGACCTTGCAAAAGCCTTCGATACAATACTCCACTCGGGCATTATAGATAAGCTTACCAGCTTAAATATAAACCCCTATGTCACTAGATGGGTTGCAAACTGGTTCAAGGACAGAACCCACATAGTTAGAATTGCTGGAGCCATGTCAGACTCCAAACCAGTTACATGTGGTGTCCCACAAGGCTCAGTCCTGGGACCTCTCTTGTTCGGTATATATTTCTCAGAGGTACAGGCCAACACAGAAGGACTGTGGCTGACCAAGTTCACAGATGACTGCAAACTAGGCGCCATAATCGACTCTCCAGCCGATACAAGCATCCTCCAAAAGGGCCTCATAGAAACAGACAACTGGTGCCAGAGCCATGGCCTTAAGCTAAATGCCAAAAAGTGTATAGTCATCCCCTTTGGCAAAAACAAAGTGCCCAGAAATTACCACATAGGTGGTAATCCATTAAGTACGGAAGAAGTAATTAGGGACCTGGGGACCCAAGTTGATAGCAATCTCTCATTTGACAACCACATGGCCAAAGTGGTTAGAAAAACATTTTATATAGCCCACCTAATCATGAAGGGATTCACATCTAGATCAGGGGAGGTCATCGTGCCTCTTTACTCATCCCTCATCAGGCCCATAATTGAGTACAATGCCCCTTTTGGGATGTACCTTACCAGACACCTGCAGCAACTGGAAAGACCCCAAAATTACCTCACCAAGAGGATCAAAGGGCTCAAACAGATGCATATGCTTCCCGGTTAAAGAAACTCCAGCTCTACTCAGTGGCATACCCGCCTGCTCAGAGGCGATCTGTGCCTGACATATAAAGCCATGTCCAACCCGGAATTAATGGACATGCTGCACCTCAGAAAATCCAAATCCCATCAAGCTATGTGCTCGAGAGACTTGAACCTCAGCACTGAAATAAATAGGACATGCTGGAGGGACAGATTCATAACCCAGAGGCTCTCTTCACTCGGGAATAAAATCCCAGTCCAGGTTAGGCAGAGTCCCTCATTGACTCTCTTCAAGAGGAATCTTGATGAGTGGATGGGAGATCATAGGTTTACCCTGGGTATCACTTCTGTGTCACTGTTAGACAGAGGCACAGTATACTAACCTCGAAAAAGGGCATAGGAAAATTAATTTAAAATGGGTGGCGAAAGACAAACACACTCTGGCTAGGCTTATAAATGCCCTAGGGCAGATAGCCTAGTATGAACCTATAAACCTATAAATATAACACAACTTCTGAAAAAAAAAACATTTACAATTTACATAACACTCACCTCACAACTAAAACAATTCAGTTATTCTCACTACCCAGAACTTCCAACAGAAAAGCTAAACATAAAATACATACTTTTTAGAATGGCAGCAAATCTAAAACCCTCTTTATATAACAACTCTGAGAAAAGGAAAAGTACCAGTACTCATCGCACAGCAGTCTCAAACAAACACCAGAACATACACCTCTCAACTGTATAGATTTTCACTGAATGTCCAGATTGTTGCCTCATATTTTTGGTCTGTTCTTCATAAAAACTGTATTTTTTTTTACTCATCACTGGGATGATCTAAGGATTAAAGTCACTAAATAATGATATGCATTTCAGTTTCAGACTTCATATCCTTCAGAAAATGCATGCTAACATAAGCCCTGTTATTCTAGTAATTTTTTCAATTTATAAGTGCAATATTTAAAATATGTCCCAATTTTTGGTACTCCCCTCCCCCCATTATGTCAATCTTTGTCCAGATTTCTTGTGCTAAGAGGTGGAGAGGTATGCAGCACATAGGAAAATTGGCATTCAACCATTCCATTCAACATTTATAATTTTGTGACACACCTGTAGCCTTCTACAACCTAAATATTAAATACACAGACAGCTCTCCCGGTATTCCTTTTTATTTTCTCCTTAGCAATCTGCAGTTGCGCCTCTTCTTGTTTTGTGAGATTCCCTTATTAACCATTATTAACATTTGTCACTCTCTAAATAATTTTTGTTACTTGTTAACCATATCACATTTGTTCTGTAATTTCTACCCCATTTTTAAGCTCCCCAGCTATATTTTCGAAAGAAATTTCTATCTGCCCTAATAACTACTGAATAATTTCAACTACCCATTCCTTAAATTTCCTCTTTGTTTAACAGATAGGTGGGAAAGTGCCTGTGTATCATTTTTTGTTTAATTACTCTACATTTTTATTTTAGTTATTGGAATGTGATCCGAAATAGTTACCGGATGTGTATCAAAACTTGTAATTAAATGCGCATGTTCTTGGGAGGTAATTTCTGCCTAGCGTACCCCAGTTTTTGTACCTTGGGGAATAATATGTAAATTCTCTCCAAGGTCTTGCTACTGAATTCACATCTTTCATACCAAATATTTTCATCGACTTTGTCAAAAATTTACCTTCTTTTGTTATATTTTCCCTTGTAGGTCCCGGTACATCCTCACTGTTGCAAATCAAATTCCAGTCCCCACCTATAAGTAATATTCCCTGTTCAAAGCTGATGATTTCTACTAGAATTTTCTTAAGCTCCATTGTAGCAGTTTTAGGTGGAATATACTTTCTCCTGTACCACTAATTAGCTGCCAGCTCTGCTATTAGCTGTCAACAGGTTATCAGTATTTCATATCCTTTAACTAGCAGATGATTGCAGTACGATGGTTACTCTTTTCTCTATGTGAGAAATTAATACTACTAGGCAAATGTCTTGCACCTTATATTATTATACTCTGACATATGTCATTACCTGTCAGACTGTGTCTTTGCTATAAATACGCTGTTTTTTTCCCACTGAAATGCTAGATTATACTCTTTTATAATATGTGAAATTTTGTTTGTCTGAATATATGGAGCCTTCTTTGTGATATTATACTCTGACATATAGGTTATTTCTCCTGCTGAACTGTGTCTTTACTATAATTATATTGTTTCTTTTTTTCATCTGATATGCTAGATTGTACTCTTTTATATTATGTAAATCTCATATGTCTGAATACATGGAGCTTTTCTCCCCGGGCCTCCGCTGAAAATAGGCATATACCCAGTCGGACTTTCCCGGTCAACAAATGTAAAATAAACAAATATGCCAGCATAATCCTCCTCCATTGCCCATAGCCCCTTACTATTGCAAATCTGGCATTATCTTTTTCGCCCCTCTTCTGTCATTATTGGAACTCCTCTAGCAATTAATATAAGTACTCCCGTTTTTCTTTGTCCCAGATATTCTGAGTAACCATTCTGAAATCCTATTATCAAATTCGCATGCTCAGTTCTTTCCAGATGCATCTCCTGTAGCATAGCTATTTGCACTCTACATTTCTTAATGTAGTTCAGTACTCTTTCTTTTTTGTATATACCTGTGAGATCATACATATTGAAAGATATTATGGAAAGTGTTGCCATTATGATAAGAAGTTATTCCTACCTGCTGTGTGTAACAGTTTTTTAAATGTCTAGTTTCAGCTTTTGTGTTACATGTGTCCGCTAATGCTTGGTAGGTTGTTGTTTTATACAGTTGTTTCTTTTCATATCATATCCATTTGAAAGTATGTCGCATCTTACAAGACACTTTGTTTTAATGAAAACTCTCAACCCCCCCAGAACACCCGTATAACCTGTTAACTTAATTCAAACACACAAAACTATGCACATATTCAAAGAATGAAGTTTAACCCTCCTAATAGGAACAATTGTTCCACATTGACAGCTGCATTCACAGGATTTAATTGACCTATAGTAAAGGTTTTCCATGCTGAGATGCATGGTACAAACTGTGCTTCTACATACACTAAGCGCTGTCTGATTTTGTCTTCCAGATGTAGAAAACAACTTGAATGCTTTCAGAAAACATTTTTTAGCCATTGAAAGAAAAAGTGTTCTGTTTTATTGCCCTTTTATCAGCTTGTCTCCATAGAAACATGAGATCCAACTACACAGTTGCCTTCAAGTTTCTCATGTTGCACTGTGAACATTTATTTGCTAAAGCAAAGCTTTTCTTTGCATTTAGTATTCTCTTATTTACTTGTGTCCACTTAAAAGGTATTGTTAGATTAGGCCAAGGGCCTTAATCAAGTTGTGATTTTTCTTTTGCATAGGGGAATATCAATTTTACTTGTATCATGATAAATGTCTTGGGTGGCGAAAGCCAGGGTACATTTTTTGGCTAGGCTTGTATGGGCCCTAGGGCCGATAGCCTAGTACCTACCTATGAACCTATGAACTTATGAACCTATGAACCTATAACTTCCATATACCAAAGACGAAATTAGTCATCATCAGTGGAAGTTAAAAGTCCCAATCTGTAATATACAGACATTTTAACAAACACATACTGGTACAAACCGAAGCCAACATTTGGTGATCAAACCAGCATTTCCTAATACTAGCCACAGCAGCAACCAGTACTATAACCTCATCACTGAACAAACACAAGCCACACAGACCACATAGAAACCCACTGTCAAAATAATGTTATGTAATTCCATTCAACACAAATTCATGTTTGATCAAACTAATCTATCTCTGACACATTTAACAAACCAGCCATTCAACCGCCTATTTGAAAACAAGATATCTATCGATATCCAACTATCTGTCTACCTATCCATACACATATGAGGGGTCTATATAAGAACATGAAAGTTTCAAAACTTCGAATGTTCTAATATTGAACCCTATTCAGCGAAAAGCTGAAAACATCGAACATACAGAACAGCAAATTTTTTCCTAGGGACAAAAATTTCCTGTTCCAAAACACAAACACACAAGCACACCAAACAAACAGCAATCCTCACACATACACCTAAAATCTTACACCTAACCCTACACTAAACTATACACACACCACTAACTATCCACTTACCTTAACCCAAACCCTAACCCTAAGGTCCGTCACTATCACACACTCACCTCACCTGCGTCCTTACCCTAACTCACCTATGCCACCCTAACCCTCACATCCACCCAATCGCACACTTACCTGACCCGTGCCCTAACCCTAACTCAGCTAACCCGCCCTAACCTGCATGTCCACTCAATCGCACACTTAACTGAACCCGACCCGTAACTTTCCACCACAGTGCTGAAAATACCGAAGCAACAGAAACGGACAAACAAATTCTTTCCCTAGGAAAGAATTTGGATTTCTGTTCCTTTGATATTTCAGCTTTTGCTGAATAGGATTTCATATTAGAACATTCGAAGTTTTGAAACTTCGATGTTCTAATATAGACCCACACATGAGTATGTACAAAGCAATAAAATCTCTTTTCAGTGACCCATGGATCACTGGGTGAAATCTGTCAAATCTTGCTCTAAAGAAACTCCTAAACTAGCTTTACCATGACTTCAGCAAGGACAGGTTCACTATCCCCCATTCTTTTGGTGTCCTGTAACTCCAGACTGCACTTTACCTGCAATGGGGGCTGTACTCTGTTTTATCATCTGAGAATTTTGCTATGATGAGATTCAGTCAGTTTTTCCTTAGTAATCCAATGGTTTGATGGTTTGATAAAATATTATTTTACTGCATGCAGGGAAACTATATATATATATATATATTTATATATATATATATATATATATATATATATATATATATATATATATATATATATATGTATACAGACACACACACACACACACACACACACACACACACACACACACACACACACACACACACACACACACACATATGTTTGTGAGTGCGTGCGTCAGGTGTTAGATAAAATGTTTAAATAGAATACTACTGCCTAGATGAAGAAATTTGGGTTGATGTGTGGTAGAAATGACTGTAGTTGACATTCGTTTTTGAGTAGATGTTTGACTCCTTTTGCTAGTAATATTTTTTTAAAACATGGTGAGACAGTAATTTATGGAGTGGGGTACTTGCTTTGGGAATAAGTGCATGAAGAAAAGTATGATTTGTTGGAGTGAAGGGCTTCATGCAGTACCTTCAGCGTTGTACAATTTTTGTAGCTTTTGATTTTTCAATTTTGGGTGATTTTGTATAAGTGGTTAGAGGAATCCTAGTTCACTTACCTGACAAGCACCTAAAAATACATTAAGACTAACTGTAAATGATTGCAAACTGATCAGTTACATCTTTTATTTGACAACAGGGCAACAGACCTATGCCATAATGAATGTATTATGAAACTATTCAAGTAATTGAACTTTACATTTCATACAGGACTCTTCTTTACCTTGGAACTAATTATAATATGAACATGCATGCAGCCAGATCCATTAGCAACGAGGGTACATCTCTGACTTTATACCACACAACCCAGTTTTGATTAGCAGACCCAACCACTGGAGAATCTGAATGGCTGTGGGGGGGCTGTGAATAGTCCATTTTGGAGTCGATGACTGCATCTGCTCTGCAGGTTTGCCAACATTACCTAGGACCTACATTTGTGTTAGCCCATATAAGTATTCCATTGAAAGGAACACAGGCAATCATAACTATGGCAAAGACAGATCTGCTAGTTAGGGAACACCCCTTCAAAACAGCAGTCTCTCTCCATGCTGGACAACTAACTTATTTGTGAATGACTGGGCTGATAGGATCCTACCAGGCCGATAGAAAAAAATGAGTCACAAGGTTCTCTGATATCTGAGAATATATGTTCTGAATCTTACCTAATGGGAAAAGAATGCCTTATTTGTCTGGGGAAGGAATTTGGAGGTAGTCAGATGTCAGGACACAAATAGAAGATGGATCAAGGCGGTACATCTCCCAAACCTTGTGTAAATGCAGGTGCAGACTGTTTGTCCAAAACAACATTCTCACTAACACCATAAACTAGGGAATAAATTTCATTTATTAGGCACTTGCCATATATATATATATATATATATATATATATATATATATATATATATATGTGTGTGTGTGTGTGTGTGTGTGTGTATAAAAGATTCCAAAATTTCCTAGCCGTTTTCATGTAGCTCATGCTCCTCTCTGCTACCATATATATTTTCTGTCAGTGATTTTTTTTTTTTCTCATCTCTATTGAGCAGGACATTACATACCTCACATGATCTTTGCCAAAAGGCCAAAAAGTGATTACAGATATAGTAGAGGCTGAGGAATATGCAGACAGTGTTTATTTCATAGGGGACTCTAGGCAAACTACCTTGAAGTGCCATTTTAAACTAAGCCAATAACCTTATAGTAGAGTCAAACCCTGCTCCTTGTGGCTGTGAAGTGAAGACCTTAACCATTATGCCAAGCTCTCCCTTGCTAGGGATCAAATTGCAATTCACTGGTGGTCGCAGAGATGACTGCTATACCCATCCAACTCCAGTGGTACACGCTGCTTTGTGTCCTACAAACATACTCTGCTTGAAAGGCAAACCACACACACACATGCACAGTAGTGTGACCAAACTGCTATACTGAATTTGCAGTATTTAGTGCCAAGATTAATTAGATTTTTCATATCCATACACACACACACACACACACACACATATATATATATATATATATATATATATATATATATATATATATATATATATATATATATATATATATATAATATGTATATATATATATATATATATATATATATATTGAGCATCATGTGATTGAAGACCAGATTACTGAAGTTCTGAAACTTTGATGACTTGAAGCAGACCTCTCTCTCTCTCTTTATATCTATCTATCTATATATATATATATATATATATATATATATATATATATATATGGGTCTACTTCAGAAAACTGAAAAACCAAAAGACTGAATCCCAAATACTGAATGATGGAATTTGCCCCTTCTCCACTGTTGTGCAATCTTGGAGTTGGTATACATATATATATATATATATATATATATATATATATATATATATATATATATATAGTTAGCAGGGGGTGGTACAACTCCCCACATGAGGGGTGCAGGAGGTCTTGCTTCCTGCATTAAAAATGGGTTCAGTGTTTTGAATTTTCAGTCTTTTGGGATCAATCTTTTGATTTTTCAGTCTTCTGAAGTACACTGATATGTATATATATGTATATAGTTAGATGTTTTTTTTTTACTTTTCATTTCTATATTTTTTAATTATTCTATTTTCATTATTTTATACAATGATTTCCAGGTAATTGCTGACTAGCCTGTGGTCAGGAAAGTATCTCCTTAACTGATTGGGTGGTCTAAGGCTCGTTCTCCAATTATGACAAATATGAGATGTTAATAGGCTTCAGTACTAGAGGGAATTAGATCAAATACTTTAAGAAGTACATGACTATCTTAGAAAAATGTGGTAGACTTTATTGCCCAAAGTCAAAGAAAATCTGTGTTTGTTATGAATAATAACAAATACCTAAGTTGTAGAGACACAATTCTTGTGTAACTCACCAGTTAGTAATTCCTCATGTGTGACTATATCCAAACCAAGTCTAAAGGACACCATGAAGCAACAGCACAAACTCATGATTTTTATAGAAAAGGGAAGGCTGATGATATCCACACATGATAATAATAAAGGAAACATCATTTTCACTGGATTGGATTGTTGGAGAGTTTTTTTTTTCAGTTAAGAATAAATCTGCCAGATCCAATATCAATATTTCCCTACTGCTACAGATACATGCTGATTTAATTCAAAAGTTACGATTCTTCACATGGGAAGTTCACATCATTTTAGGGCTGAGGGAATTTGTCACAGTAGTACTGACAGATTTGGGCAGAGAGCAAAACCAAATGTATACACAGGATCATCTCACCTTAATGTTACTGCCTTAATCTTCTATTTCTTTTCTTTGGATGAGACAGATGCAATCTTTAAACACACACACACACACACACACACACACACACACACACACACACACACACACACACACACACACACACCTATCTATTTTTTCTTCTCTTTTTTTTCCCTTTTACTTGTTTATACAACCCCCACAAAAAAGTGCAGTTGATTAATTCAGCCTTAACATTGCAGCTAATGTCACATCACTTTCAGTGTACCTGTGGTGGAAGTGGGAGAACTCTGCCCGGCTTTCAGTTCTTTTACGGAAGAATCTGAACATTTATTGGGGGGAATTCAGTAAAGCCTACATGTTTTTTTTTTTCAGTGTACACATTGAACCACAATGCGTACATGAGCGCAAACATTTTTAGATTCAGTAAACGTCTCTTAGCGGTACGCAAGTATGCGCAAACAGGAAAACTTCTGTGCAATGCAAATTTCTGCTTAAGCAGGTGAATATTATGCAAATGAGGCAGGTGGAGTGATCCAACAAGGTGAAAGACATCTGTGTAGTCTCTGTGCATGTGTTTATAGTGTCCTCAGAAATTTTCCATGTATAGGAGTCTATACGGACAGAAGGGGATGCAAAAGTCCACAAATATGTATATAACTCCCCTGAAAATAGTAGATCACATACATACATGTACAAAACATACATTGTGGATGTTTGTAAAAGGAAGGGGGATATGTAAAATTAATAACAATTTTCTTAATAATTTTTGCATGTTTGCGCTGTGCACCACATTGTGCAAACATTAACAGAAAAAAAAAATAAAATAGCATCTATAATGTAGTTTACAGAAATGTATTGTAGCACCCTACATCAGATCTGTACAATGGTGTTACCCAGCTTACATGGCTAAAAACCATGAAGTTTCCAGGCTGTCAGCACAAATATGTATGCTAGTGAGGTTCCATTTTTAAATGGCTGAAAGGAGCAACCGTGCCCATATATCCCATTTGTGTAGGCTCCTACATGGTTTGGATATTCCCACTGTGTTACTTTTAGGATTTTGTAGTGCTCAATGCACATGTTTGCAGGGTGAGCTGCATAGCTTAGCATGTTTGCACAAGCAGACTACACACATGACAGTGATGACATAGACATCTGTCAAGGAAAACCATCTATATTCAAGTAATAATATATACTTTTGTATAAGCTATACTACAGGACACACCATATAGTGCAATGTCGCCCAATAAAGTAGGACATTTAAATCATGTCATTTACATCCTAGGCAGATGGACAGCATTATAATTAGCCAATCCCACATGCTAGACCTACACCACAGCTGTATAAAGTATGCATACATCCTACATTCTGATTTTCCCCCTATACTCTGAACCATTGGAGTAGAGACTTGGACATTTTAACTGAGATAATGCTAGGGGTTGCTGCAGATTTTCTACATCTGTATGTGCTAGATGCTGAAGTTAGTGTTGCTGGTGCTGCTGACAATAGGGCTAGGCCAAGAAGGAGAAGAGTGTTCAGGCCCAGGGTAACCTTGCAGGAGCTACATGAGCTGGAAATTGTAGAGCGCTACAGGGTGGACAGGGCCATATTACATGAGCTCAGTGAACTCTGCCACCCTCAACTCAGAACCAGAATTAACATAAGATAACCCATCCCAGTGGAAACTAAGGTATGTGTAGCCCTTAGGATACTAGCTACACAGACCTTAGGATACTAGCTACACACTGTAGGCAGAAGTAAGCATGCTCAGTACACCCTGGCTTTAGCTAAGAGAACACATAGCACATTCACTGACAACCTAGCATCCTAGGGACTAATGCCTTACTCCTACTTACATATAGATATAAAAAACTGATGCCAGCCAAATCACACATCCTCTACCTCTTCATGTATTGGCCATATACTGCTTGCATCAGACAGAGTTAGCCCTGAATTACAGTTGTGTCAACTGCTGCACTTACAGGGTAAGTCCATAACCTACACTGTAGTTTAGTGGATTGTTATGTTATGTCATTGTAGCTATGGATCAGATAAATTATGCAGGTTATTATACTGGGCAATTAGGACAGAAGTTACATCCACATGGAACTACAGACACCTATTCCAATGACAGGTCACTATTTGTATTCAATAGGCCTCATGCATGGAATATTCATGCTTTCCTGGTGCAACAGACTACTGGTACCTCATTCAAGGGACATGTTAGAAAGTGAGGTTAAATGATAGTCAGACTAGTGTGTGTCCTAGGAGAATATGGGCTTTTGTTCCAGCACCCCTCAAAACAGCAGTGTCCCCTTGTAACTGCCATAACGATAAATCATCTATGCTGTATGAACATTTCACACAGTTAGTATGCCACACAGCATCAGAACTGTAATGTACAATTTGAACTTACATATTATGTGTTAGTTAACTGAGAATAACATGGTACATATTTGTGCAGGTAATGGTGTGATGAATGATTCCCTGTCTGTCATGCAGCCTCTGTGGCTCAAAGGACTACCTATTTAACATATCATTTACACTTTGCCCAGAAAAATGCAAACAGACACATTTGCCCGATAAGGGGGCTGTTGTCACATGTGTATGTGCAACTTCCTCAAAACAAATACAAATTTCACACTGACTTATAAACAGTGTTTTGCACTGTTTTGGGCCTAGCAGGTGATACAAGCCTCCAAACTCTTGTCTCCTATCAGACCTGCTGATGTCATTTACCATAAGACTACCTAAAGCCATGCTAATGTCAGACTTGCTGTGGTTAGGGTTGCCAGCTGTCTGGTTTTTGACCGGACTGTCCGGTTTTCTGACAAATTGTCCGGTTACAAATTCCCTTCAAAACCGGACATGTGAAGTCCGGGTTTTGTGCCACTGGCTGCCACCGTCTCAAGCATTATGGGGATGCTATTAAGTAGCGATCTTCACTTGATCTTCCTGCTTACTATTAGACAGTTCTCAACATTAATACTTCTAGAGGGTAGGGGGTAAGTAAGAAAATCCTTCTTATATGTTAAGTAAATAATATCACTAGCAAGGGCACCCTCGCAAAATACCCCGCACAATTGTTTGAAAGCCTTTCAAATGCAACACTGTGCTTGGGTTCAGCATTTTGAGACATGTACACTTTTGTCTAAGAGGGGTTATGTGGAATCTGCTTTCTACATCCCTGGCTGCAGTTCTCAAATATTTGACAGAGTACTTACGAAGACATTATTTACCGGTAATCAATTCAAGCTTACGCTCTCAAAACAGAACACACAAACCGTTATGGACGGTTACACCTTTGCCTCCGCCTCCTACAACAAAAGCCAATAATAAAAGCAGATTAACTTATTAGGCCTGCCCCTCTGCTTCCTGGCACAGTGAAAAAAAATCAAAAGACTAAATGATTCTGACTGTCGCTGTCTGCATCTTTTTTACATAAGTTGTTTCGGTGACAACTGAAAATGGCAGTGAACTTGAAAGGAAGGAAATGTTCTCAAATATCTTTATTGACTTACTACCTGAGCCAGTCCACAGATGAAGCAACTCAGAGCTATGATGGCTGGGGCATTGCCTGGAGCACCCTCTCATAGTCGTGGTGAGCCGAGAAGCGTCTCTCAACAACACAGCTCATTTATGGAAGGGTCTCTAGTAAGCATCAGAATGGAAAACTTTCTGTAAGTTATTGGTCAAAAGCATTGGATGGTTTAGAAATCATAACATAGTTTGTACCTGCTAAAACACCTTATTGTAGATAGTTTTTACTGCAACATAAAAGCTGAATATTTGTCAGGAGCAGTATCAATGACACATGCCCCTATGCAAACGTGTTTAATGTGCATAGTTGTAGCAGAAATAACACTTATTTGGGCTGCACGTACTTTTCGAGTACTGCTTTAGTCACTTGTCTTGTGTAAATGTGCCAAAGTAACAGTACAGGTTCAGCTGTGCAGTCCCTGCAGTGTATTAGTTTTCTATGTTGGAATAGTGTTTTATTTATGAAAAAATGAGTTGACTTGTGAAGTTTTGATGCATTAGAATTTTTGTTTTTTGATTGCCTGAAGCAACTTGAACAACTCATGTATGATGCTTACCACTTAGGGCAACAGTCAATAGTCAACACTACTTCTCTGGCTGTGTTACTCGACTGTAGTTTATTAAATACCTGTTGACAATTTGTGATACACTTTAGTAAACATTTATGGCTGTAGATGATTTTTTTAATGAATGCTGCTTCAGTATTGCAACAGATTTTTTAACATTGTGCCGAAGTGACAGTTGTTAAGAACAGTGTGTCATGCAAACCTTTTCCAGGTTGTAGCGCATTTTGATGAGGCTTCTGAGGTGAATGGTAAGGAAACAGACTATCATTCTTTGTTAAACTGGCTGATTTACTATGCTTTTTTACAGAAAAGCATAGTAAATCGGCGGAAAGCAGGCATCCGGAACAGAAAAAGAGGGCGTTCCCATCAACTGATGTCATGGTGATGTCACAAAACAGGTGGAGCATGGATGGGAGAGGGGGTGGGAATGGGTGGAGTTATGGGTGATGCGAGGGGAGTGACCTTAGTCCGGTTTAATCCACAAAGAAAACTGGCAACCCTAGCTGTGGTGCGTGTGTTAAGTGTTGTGATCTGTATTGTGTAAGACTAGATAAGTAGAGGTTTTAGTCTCACTGCAGCGAAGTTGGCGTATGTGGGTTTTAGAGCATTTTACATCTGTCTATGGGTTCATCCACTCATTGAAATTTACTCAGCTAATGGCCCCAGTGCCCTTAAAAACCTAGCCAAGTTGTTCCCCTTATGTACACGATCAGCACTTATTGCCCCTGTTCAAGAGAGACACAGGTGGAACCACCATGGTGAAATTATGGTCACCTATCCATTGACTGCATCTAAAGAGGGCCAATGAACTCCTCTGTTTGACATGATGTGGGAGTCTGTTCTAAAGGCATGTTAAACCTGGTAGACAATTCTCTCCCTTCAGCAGGTTGTAGTAATGTTACATGCCAGGTTAATGTCTATACAGCAAGTAACCCATGTACCATTTGACTTATGGATATGCAGCATTTCCAATACAGCAGGGTCAGAGATTGCCTCATATGCAAGCCAGAGATCACCTCTGAGTAGTCTGTATGACACACACTAAAGTGACAGTGATATCAGATGATCACCATGGACAGCTGCTGAAGACCTGAATTCCCCTTGTGAGGAAACTATGTGGTCTCCAATTGCCACAGGTGCTTTGAAAGGTACATACCAAAAGGGCCATTGCACTCAACTATTGGTTTGCAGAGGGAAGAGGACATGGAGGTTATGATGTCTACTTTTTCTGGAGACAATGCCCTCACTTATTACATGAGCATGATAGAATGTCCTTCTTATCACCACAGAGACATGATGATCTAAGGTAAGCTAGCTGTCAATCTGTATGCCCAGGTCTCCCCCCTGAGTATGTATGCCAGGTGTTGATATTAATGTGGTACTTAGCAGGAACATCACTGTTACTGAAAGCAAATTATAATGCATATATTTGCATTGCTTTTAAGGCCATGATTTTGACAACAATCATTTGTTCAAGTAAGACCTTTGTGTAGGATGTTGACATACTTTGGAGATTCTATGACCGCTCCCAGTTTGCAGGCATCATCAAACCTTGTCAGCTGCAGACGTACTATGTGCTTGTACTTTGGAGAAACGGTTTCCAAACAGCAGAGGACCCAAGACTAAACCCTATGGAGCACCACTGGTTAGATCTTGACTACTGGAGGTGGATTCCCTTATTTTGACTATATGACCTCTATCACTGTGGCAGTGAATGACCCCTCTAATGATATAAGGGTCGATGCCTAGTTAGTTGCATTTGTCAATTACAGCTGAGTGGGGGGTAGTGTCACATGCTTTGGCTAAGTCCAGGAGGCTCTATGCACAGATTTCCCCTCATCCATGTCCTAGGTGACTGTCGCAAAGATGTCCACCAAGTTTAACAGGCATGATCTCCCTTTAACAAATCCAAACTGTGTAGGATCAACTGTGTGGAGACTACCTATATCTTTGTTGATAAGGTCCATGATGATTTGCCTCATGCCTTGCAGATATGGCTAGTCAGGATAATAGGCATATAGTTTCCAGGGTCAGTGGACGTACCACCTCTGTGCAAACAGATAATGGTGGCTGTTTCCATTCAGCTGGGACAAAGCCGGTGGTTACACTATGATTACAAAAAATTCCCAATGGTGGTAGTACTCCATGTTGGATTCCATGCAGGACTCAGCCTGTGATGTTATCAGGTTCCATAGATGCTATGTTTTTGTCCATATAGAGGCCATTTTTGACCTGCTCTTTACAGATACAAGGTAGAGGACAGATGATATGGATGTCATGGGGTACATGTGGTGGGGACAGGGGAGTAACGGTTTCACAGAACCTGTAGGCCAACAGGTTAGTTATGTTAACAGGTTGTGTATATGAGGTATCATTAACTATGAGTTCAGCACATATGTGGGTCTTTCCTTTTGGGTTACAGATGTAACTATAGAATGCCTTGTGATTGTCCTTTGTGGAGGAGGATAATATGGACCTATGCTTTGTTTTGTAGGACTTCATAGCAACACTTATTTGCTAATTTAAGCTGAGGAGGGAGTATTTCCAGTTTAGGGGGCTCCCTCCTAACCTTAGACAGCAATGTCTTCCTATTATTGTAAAGCCTGTTACTGGCAGTTGTCCACCAGGCAGGTTTGCCTCTCCATGAGGAGCTTGCTGAGCTCATGTCAGATATATCTGAGTCAATGTAATAATACAGGTGTTTGTATAAAGCATTGATGTAGAGCTCTGCATAGTTGCCAGTTACATCTGAGGGAGGAGGTGCAGGGAAGCTATTTATACCATCCCATAAGGGGTTATAACCTGGCTTGGTGAATGCCTTTAGTGTATTTGTTGCAAGGGGGAGGGTATTAGGTGTGATACCTACTTTTAATGAGACTGATTTGTGGTCAGATCTCACCAGGGGGTCCTCGCAGTTGGGGTGCTATAGTTGTCATTTGTATTAGTAAGCACCCAATCAAGTATGTTAGAGCCTCCTTTTGGGAGTGGCAACCAGCTGATCCAGGGCATTGGAAATTATGAAGTTGAGTAACCTTTGGGCAAGTGAGCTTCAGCATGACTAATCAACCCAGTTGGTGGGTAGTAAAAGTCACCTCAAACTATGGTATCCAGATGTCTCTTGATAGACTCATGTAGATCCAAATAAGCAGAGCAGGTGTCCTGATTCATGGAGGGGCTCCTGTAGCTGGCAATGACTTGAATAGGTGCCCCATAAACAGTCAATCGCACCTGAATTGTATCCATGGCATCATACTGTGTAACCAATGTGGGTGTGTATGCATCCTTAATGAATATTTATACATCACCAACATTAGTTTGCATACCTTCAGTTAGAGTGATGCTCTCCACAGCCTTGAGTCAGGTCTGTGATTGCACAAAGATACGGGTGTTCTAAGATGAGGACAGCTTTCAGTGAGTGCCGTCTCCTGTTGACGGCTGATGCTCCTAGCATTTAGCAGCATAACCTTGAGGTTGTTTGTACATGGGTTTTTTACATTGGAAATTTTGTCCTTAACACACCATCTAAAAAGGGCACTATGGGGGTGACAGTAGCCTTTACCAGTATCTGAAATCCCAGGGGTGACAGATGAAGACCATCTGTGGAAAGCACTGAGGTCTTTTGAGTATGTCATCCCAGGCTGACAGATAGTGGATTCTCTTAGACTTGACACCAGATGCTAAGCCTATTTTTGAAAGTAGTCATCTTCTGTTTGTATTGAGGCATCTTCATAGCTTAAGGTAAAATTCAGCTGATGGCCAAGGGCATACCAGCCTGAGACACATAGTGCAAGAACTCAGTCATGTCTGACTTCACAAAGTCCAGAGAGGTACGTCTCAAGTCTTACACAACAACAGAAACTATGAAGTAGTCATAACAGCACCTGTTGTTGACAGATTTGACTGTATGTGTGATATGTCATATCCTGACACCTCATAGACAGCTGACCGTGACCTTTACCTTATCTAGCCTGGTGAGAGGGACACCAATGTGACTCATGATGCAATCACCTATGACTGATATGCAAGGGAGCCCGCAGGATTTTTTGCAGAGGAGTGCAAACCCAGAGCCCTGCCCACACCCCCCCATGCAGCCCGCCCCCTCCACACAGCCACTTCATTGTCCCATTACTTGGCTATTTCTCCCCAGTTGCCAAACACACTTTTCAAAACTCTATGTGCATACTGTTTTATGCTTTACTTCTACAATATTACAGATATTTCAATTTAATTTACAATTTTTTAGCACAAACACTGATAGACATTTGACAATGAAAACAGACTTGGCATTAAAACTTCTCTACCTTTGAAAGTCACATTAACTGAAACAGCATTGAAACCTACATTCAAAGAAAATGCATCTGCCCATTGGCAGGTTAAATTTACCTTTGGGCTGTTTTCAAATCATTGACCCCTTGCACATGTTTTAGGACCATGCAAAAGTTCTTTAATACAATCAGGAAGGTGAATCAACTCTAAGGTAAGGAAAGAAATTGCTCATTTTAACTGGGCATTTTCCCTTGACTTCATTCTCCTATGTTAACAGTCAGACAGGGGAAATGCCTGTATCGGTTTCACTTAAAAACAAAATACCGGTGGTTGTCCGTATCCCCTACTCGTGTTAGAAATCTACTGGCTACAGAATGCTTGTCAGAACTACAGCCCTAGCACAGCTTTTACAAAATGACATAAATGCAATCAACAGTTTAATTAACCAAATACCTTAACATGTTTTGTTGATTCCAGTCATAGCTACAGGCATGTCTATATGAGCTGTTAAGATAAGGAAAATACATGGACCTACCCACAAAAGGATGTTTTCAGATTTTTTTTTTTTAACTAAACACCAGTTTCCAGACTACTGCCCCCCCCCCCGCCACACACACACACACACACACACACACACACACACACACACACACACACACACACACACACACACACACACACACACACAGTCCACACCCCTCCAGTTTGATATACACCATCTGGAATTTGTTTACAACATATAAAGCACATTTAGGAGTGCATTGAGAATGGATGGATGGAGGTCATAGGCTGGAAAATGGTGTACAACTGCTTAAATGCAGCTTTACCCCCTGCTCTGTTTTAAGGTTTAGGTCATGCAAATATGCAACTATACAAAGAAGCACATGTGTGATGTACACAAAGCCTTGGTTATAACTCATTCTTTATATATGAAATTGAGAGAGAGTATCCTTAGGTTGAGTAAAAATGTGCATGCTATGCTGTGCAAGGCATGCCTGATAGCACCCATGTCTGCATGGCATCTCTCAAGCAGTTAACATTCCTGCTTGAACACATACCACTGGAATAAAAAAAAGTCTGCAAGTGGATATATATCTGAATGCAACTGTTGTATGGGAGGGTCATGTACCCTCATGCCATCCACACCCTGTGCTACTCATCACTTCCAATGTCACCATTATTTGGAAAAAAAAATGCTTATTTTTGCACATGCCAATTAAATATTGGCCTTCCTTTGGCAAATAAGGAGGTGGATATCATTTCTGAAATAAAGGGTTTAAAAGCCTGTATGACTCATACACTTCAATTTCTGTTTAAAATGCTAACAGCATTATTCCAAAATATTATCACATTACAGTAAATCATTAAATACACTGCAGTATTGTAGTCTTTCTAGACTCACCATGCAAAGAAACCATTTCATACAAAAAAGCATTATTCCAAAATATTACCACATTAGAGTAAATCATTAAATACACTGCATTATTGTAGTCTTTCTCAGCTCACCATGCAAAGAAACAATATCATACAAAAAAAAAAAAAATCAAACCAAAGCTATTTTTCTACAATTTCCTCATTTTCTAAGCACAAATTTGGGAAATACTGAAGAATACCACTTCTTCAAGAAAATCACTACAGACGTTGAGTGGTCCAGCACTCCCCACCACCACCAACCTTCTCTGTTGGGGCATTAATACTTGTGTATTTTTTGCACTTTCTAAACAGTTGCTATTGACTGCTGCTCCAGTCTTTGTTTACCATGTTCAGACGTTGTGCCTAGTCAGCAGGCAGCAGCACCAAAAATGAATAGCTAATGTCAATCCAAAATAAACAAACAAAAGTGTGTCTAGATATTATACACATACACACACAGCTAGGGTAACATGCTTTGCTGGGTTATTAAGCAAAGTAAACAATAACAGTATGTGATAATTAACATAAAATAGTTAAAACTGTTGCAAGTCCACAGTTCTCTGAATGCACAAAAATATAGCCCTTTAGCACAGTCTCTTGTACCGGTCTCTGCACAAATGTGCATACATTACATACTGCCATCTTCTGGTCTTATCTACACCAAAAGAAACATAGCCAACAATTCAATACAATCTGCATTTCTTATATGGATATCATACACGCATACACGCACACACAAAACACATGAGTATCTTATATATTTTATATAAAATAAATCTTAAGTATGTACATTTGTATTTTATATAATACATGTACACGAGTATATACGCGTGTATATTTATAAAAAGTACATAATATATAAGCGTATATAAATACGCAAGCATATAACACACACCTAGAGTATTTTTACATGATAAACACACATATATTTATAAATATGTTATAAACGGTCATGAGACATCTCCATAACCGCATTACCACTTTAAATGTTACTAATGCCTAAAACGACAATCACCACGAAGAAAGGCTGACCAGAGAAAAATGAATATTAATTACTACTCCAATGCAGACTACCCCTTTTTGCAACCTCCTTACAAATCTGACTTGACAAAATGTGCTGCTGTAGGACCCTTCTTTCCAGAAAGCATCACTACAGAATATATTTGCTTGAAAACATCACTACATAATTATTTAAAAAAAAGTTCTTGGAAAGAAGTCCTTTTCCCTAGCTGTTAAAATTATTTATTTCAGGGCTTGTGCTTACACATTATATTTCTGACATCAATTATAACCCGCCAGTTCTCAATATAGCATTGTTGCAAATAATAGAGAATAACAACCCATTGAATCCAAGCAAGCTTATTGGATCTGTTATGGTAACTCATATAATTCTGAAAATGGTATAAACGATGGAGTCACGGAGCAGCACCACTTAATCATCATAGAATTCAAAATGGATATATAAATTATTTAAGGGGAGAATTAAGAAAATCACTACTATCCCATGGTCAATTAAAGAATACAGAGAGCTGTACTCTGCCAGAGAAAAATGTACTGCTTTTTTTGGCACCAGTCAATAAAATACAACAACAAGAATTAGCATCACCTCAATGTAGATTACTCGTTCACTCTCCCAGGGCAGTTTCAAAGTTGTTAGCCCCACTATTTTAAAATTAAATTTCTGACAAACAGACAGTGACAGTTCTTCTCATCAAAGCGTGGCAAGCGCCTAAAATTACAGAGATGCAGCTGGAGGACCATTATGAAAAAAATCATCTGACCGAAACCTCCAATCTCATCCGTGATGCATTTGACATGTTTGGTGACGGGGGTTCTTTGGGAAGATTTTTTTTTTTCATCAGTTATAACTTAAAAGGGGCTGGCTTGCCTAGATCCACCATTTTCTTAAAATCCAGGGGGGTGCCTGCGGGCGCCCTTGCTGATATGTTTGAATTTGTGTTTTGGGGTAAGAGTTTGTCCAGTGAGACAGTGGTGCATTAGCTACTATGTGTACTGTTTTCTTCAGAGATAGTATTATTTGTAGTATGTTTGCATTTCTGTTTGTGAGCTATCTGATGATTAGGTATGTTTCTGGTATGGACCTCTGCATATGTAGGTATCTGCAATGTGGGTTAGGGTGGAGTAGGAGGTGAGGTTGACATGTTGGCACCCCGCTCATTGTCATATGTACTAACAGGTGTGTGATACAGCATAGATTAAAGGTTTTTAATGTAGATGCATCTCTCACACATTGTGTTTGTGTGGAGTAGGAGTAGACATTTGGGGACACTGTCCACATCTCTGCAACAGTCATATATAATGCGAATAGCAATAGATTTTTGCTTGTGTATACATCACAACAGGCCATGGTTAGGCAGTGGCTTGACATATGCTTACATGTAACATGTTATTACCTTTATGGTGTCGTTCTAAGATAAAACTACCTGACAGTGTGGGATAGCATGGCAGATTGAGTACACTGCTTTGCCAGGCTTGTGGCACTTGAATGACCCATAATCCTGTTATTAGGCATGATTGCAAGAGCATACTTACAAATGTGACAATGTACAACTCCAGCAAAGTAAAGGACATGCTACTGCAACCTTGGGGTTCACAGCCTCAAACGCACTCTTTGTAGGCACTCTTTGAGGTGAAGATGTGTATGTCCGTGCATGCACAGACAACTTGGCTAACTTTTCTGTCATTAGTTTAGCCTTGCAAGTCTACAATATCTGTCAAACAACTAGACAGGAAATGTATGTTGTGTGAAATGATGTGGGAACACAGTTTAGTGTTCCAGGAAAATAAATGTACAGTATGAACTACCTAGGACATGTGGAAGGGACCGATACGTTGCCCAAATGTGGTTACCTGTCTGCAGTAGGCCTCACATCTATGTCTTGCAGATCACCACCATTATGCTTTTGAAGGCCAGGCTGCATGAATTGCTGTGAAACTGTCATCTAACATGGATCACTGATGCTGTGAAGCTTGATGGATCAACCTTGGACATCTAAGTTACCTGAGACTTAACCTTATATTGTGATGCAGCAGCTATGCTCCTAATCACCATGAGGTCAGTACCCTAGTCAAATCCTATGAGCCTCAGAACCCACGGTAAAACACATGCAAAGGGCAAATGATCAGTCTGGTTACTAAATAAGGCATCTGCCTGGAAAAGGCTACAATAAGCCTACAGAGCCTTACATCATGTGTGACAAGTGTGTGGATCAACAAACAGGCTGTAGCCAACTTCTTATCTTGAGCTTGGTGCTAACGTTTTGCTTCTGGTGACAGACAAAGAGTAGGAGCTTTGTATCCCACCACAGTAAGGCTATGTTAAGACCAGTAGTAGTAATATCCAGGCAGTACCAGTTCAAGTGACTCCTCTCTTTTCAACATTCTTCATAATGTAATTCTTCTTTCCCAGTATGCACTGCTTGATTAGTATATAATTTCAGAATGACTGCCTAAATACAGAATCCTTAACTTTACAGGGTATACATATTACTTTCCCCACCAGTGCTTGGCATTGTTCTGTGCAGAACCAGACACCTTGGGTGGCATTTTTCTTGGAAACCATGATGGTATTAACCCCAATACTGAGTTGCACACAGGACAACCAGGATGCACTGTCAAGCATTGTCCCCATAGTTGCAGAACAGATACTTGTGAAAATGAGTGATATTCACTGTACAACTGTGTATTCAATAATAAAGGATCTGTTGGCATGGATATGAGGATTCCCACTGTGACCTTTACTACCCTGGTGGATATGAGCATCCTGAGGCAATTTAGAAATCACAACATGTTTACCGACAACCACTTCATTATCAAACAAACTGCTATGGTATGTGAGAAATGTACATACACAATGTCACTGGAGGCAAAGCTCTCACATAAAAGTACTCCTAATGTCAATAAGGTAGTTAGTAGTACACATGCTGCAACTATCGCGCAAAATCCAAAGCAGACATGAGCTGTGACACTGACATGTAACCTACATAATCACAAACACCTCGTAGAGAAAGTCCAGATAAAAACTATCCTCAACAGCCCCATATGCACTCTGTATAAACAACACACATATCAACACATAGAGCAACATGTCATGGAGCAACATGTCATGGAGAAACAACCTATAAGACCATAAGTCAAGCCGACACACAAGCCAACATTCTAGTCATTATTGACTTCATGCACATGAGGAGCTGTCATTGAATCCCACACTGACACAAATGTTCTCCAGGAGGGGCTGGCACAGACATACAGTTGTCGTCAGAGTCAAGAACTAACACTAAATAACAAGAAATGCACAATACTGTCCTTTGGAAAGTCATCCACCCCGGGTAACTATCATAATGCCAGCACACCTTGAACACTTGATTGTGTAATCAGTGACTTATGGGCACAGATAGTGATCTAGCCTTTGCCTGTCACATGTCTGTAATACTGTGGACATCATTCTATGTTGCACAACCTATAAACAAAGGTATGGCATGTAAATCCAAGGAAGCCATTGTTCCACTGTAATCGGCATTCGACAGATCTATCAGTGGTGCAATGCCACCTTTGGTATGTAACTAGCCAGGCATATCCAACAACTGTAACATCCACAGAGATTCCTCAGTAAAGCATTACATGGTATACATAACATGTTCTATGCAGACCACGTAAAGGCCCTATCCATGTAGTCTGTCTCATGCATGCTTCAGAGGGGTGGTGTACACCTGTCATAAAGGATGGTGTCAGTTCCCACTGTGGGCCTATTGCATATCCATGAAACAAGTAACACCAGGATTACCTGTTTACAGACCTACACCTTGACAGTGGTATATATAGGATATGCTGGAGAGACAGCTGTGTAACCCAGAGACGTCAATCCTTCCTTTAGAAATATTAACTCTACCTTACTTATTCCTCCACATCCACGCGAAGCACATTTGTGCCCAAACCAAGTCAAGTGCATGTTACATAATTGTTTGGTGAACAGGACAATCATACCTGCTTGTGGACCAATATCTACAATGGACAGAGGGAAACTGTGTATGGTTCAGCCCCCATGCCCTGGCTTGTAGATGCTTCAGCTCCCAAAATTCTGCTTACACTTATCAATGGCATCACACCTTGACAGTGTTTAGGGATGCATGGCTAGGCTTAAAGAATCCTTTGTATATGTTAGCCTATTAAACATATATGAACCTATGAACCCTGGAACCTATACTGTGTTACCTTTCTGATGACATTTGTTTTGTGTGCTGACATTCAATTCTGTGCTCTGACATTGACAGGTTAATTGTAGATGTATACCCATAGGTGTGTCCTACACAATCCTGAAAGTGAGACAAACATTTCCATATGACACCTTTCATTGTGTGACTACACAGCCATTGCAATAGCATCCATCATAATGTACACAAACTATTATTGTATAGTTATTATAAATGGCAGTCTACAAATTCTGAAAATGAACGGCATAAGTAGCATGTCAAAAGCAACATTAGTTACAACAAATTCATATTAATGTAGATAGTCACCCTGTGCATCAGACACATAGCTTTACTTCCCTGCATCCATGAGAGAGATGAGAGGGATGTGGCACAGGTATCATCACTTGCTCAGGGTGTTGTGTTGAGGTGCAAGATGCCTAGGATGACCTAATAGGTTGGCAAGATTGTGTGTGAGTCAGGAAGGGATGAAGGCAGAATGAACCATGGAAATGTGGTGTGTGTGTGTGTGTGTGTGTGTGTGTGTGTGTGTGTGTGTGTGTGTGTGTGTGTGTGTGTGTGTGTGTGTGTGTCTGCAGGTGACCTGAATGTGACAGTGGTGTGTGAGTGTCTGAGTGTACACAGCCAAGCTCATTGCTGGCACTATATATCTGTATGTTGGACAGCTGTGAGCAATGCATGGTAGGGCTGACAGTTCATTGTCTCCACTCACGAACATGTGAACTAGCTCTGCCAGGAGTTGCACTGGCACCTTCAAGCCTAAGGACAGATGCTGTGCTACTACCTGAGGATGACTGCTGTCTACTGGGAATGTATCCTCCATGGGACCACTCAGGACCATGAGCCCATGGCCTGCCATGTCTTGGTGTGGACAGCACACTCCCCTTTGGAGTGCTTTATGTTCTGCCACTAATGCAGCGTGATTGTGCATGGCCACATTGACTCTCTGCAGATGTAGTTGTTGAACTACATCCACGAGGCCAATGCTCAACTCTAACCAGACCTTCCATCACAGACAATATATATTCCAAGACAGGCAGTGTGTGTGATTTATTTCAGACAATATTTTTCCACTGCTTCAGTGAACTGATCCAGGGTATCAGCAATCCGGTGGAGATAGTCATGGATGTCAGATTATGTAGCATCCATAACCCTCAGCATTCATCTGGAGTTCCTTTCTGAATGTGTCTGTGCCTCCATGATTGCCCTAAACATATGCTGAGTTACATGAGAGGAAACACCTGCAACAGGTGGTGGAGGGACAGTAGACATCCTATGATTACCCCTATCAATCCTCCTTTATGGAACCTCACCAACTGTTTGGCTATGGCCAGTGTCGACAGTCACTGTAGCCACAGTAGCCATACTTCCCTGTGGTTAAACAGGGCACACAGGTGAGGCTGTGGTTGAACAGGGCACACAGGTAAGGCTGTGGTTGAACCACAGCCTCACCTCAGGCTTTGTCCCTACCAAATGGAGCACTGCTACAGTCATCCCTCTCCATAAAGGAGGAGTGATTACAGGCCCTGGGAACTATTGCCCTATTAGCCTGATTCGTCTGATATGCAAAGCTATGGAATGCATCATCATAGACCTAATAAACAAGGATATAGGGAATCTCCAAACTCTGGAGCCCACACAGTTTAGTTTTGTGAAGGGAAGATCATGCCTGCTCAACCTGGTTGACTTCTTTGAGTCAGTCACCAGAGCTCTGGATGAAGGCAAGGTGGTTCATACAACCTGCCTTGATCTGGCCAAGGGCTTTGATACCATTCTCTATTCAGGAATCATAGAAAAACTCACTAAGCTAGGCATCAACCTGTATATCACTATGTGGCTTGCAATCTGGCTCACAGAACCCACAGTGTGAAAGTAGCCGACTCCAAGTCAGAATGCCGATCTGTCACGAGTGGAGTCCCACAGGGTTTGGTCCTGGGTCCTCTCCTATTTGGTATCTACTTCTCTGAAGTCCAGGCCAACATAAAGGGACTATGGCTGACAAAGTTCACAGACGATTGTAAGTTGGGAGCTATTATTAACTCCCAAAGTGATGTTGACATCCTACAGAAAGGCCTCACTGAGACCAACAACTGTCGTCAGAACCATGGCCTTAAGCTTAATGCCAAAAAATGTGTCATCATCCCCTTTGAGAAAAACCTGGTTCCCATGAATTACCACATCAATGGTCTTCCACTGAACACAGAAGGCATTATAAGAGATCTGGGAACACAGGTTGACAGCAACCTCTCTTTTGACCACCACACTGCCACTGTGGACAGAAAGTCCTTCTATGTGGCACATCTCATTACTAAGGGTTTTACATCCAGGAAGAAAGAGGTCATTGTCTCCCTCTACTCTTTCCTCATTAGGCCAATCATTGAGTACAATGCCCTGTTTGGCATGTACCAAACTAGACACCTGCAATAACTGGAGAGGCCACAAAATTACCTCACAAAAAGGATCCTAGGCCTTAAACACTTGTCCTATATGGACAGACAAAAAAAAAAACTCCAAATATTCTCTGTCTCATATCACCTCTTTAGAGATGATCTCTGCTTGAACTACAAAGCCATGTCTGACCTAGCTCTGTTAGAAATGCTACATCTAAAGAAATCCCAATCCCTCCACACCACACAGTCCAGAGACCTCTACCTCATTACCACAATCAAAAGAACATGCTGAACGGACAGGTTCATAACTCAGAGATCGCCCATGCTATGAAATAGATTTCCCATACATGTAAAACAGAGCACCTCACTGGCCCTCTTCAAGAGAAATCTTGATGAGTGGATGGGAAATAGAAAATTCACCTAGGGGATCACTCCAGTGGCTGTACTCAATAGAGGCACTAGGAACTAAGGTCGGTTGGCATGATGTCAGGGTAATCCTATGGGCTAGGCATGTAAAATCTCCAGGGCCATTAGGCTAGTATACACTTATGAACCTATGAACCTAAGAGAAACTGTTTGACCTGTGGCAGCCTTGGTCTACAGCCAAAGCCTGATTGAAAGAACTCATCTTACTGGAAAGTAAGGTAATGTGTTTAAGATAAGTATGTTAGCCAAAGATATCATTAACAGAGGAAAGGGAAACATGTTGTTGTATCATAGAACAAGGTAGAGGATGCATTAACTATTATGTCAACCAGTAGAATAATTGCCAAGTCATGTGATATGTCATGGTAGTCATCTGGAATATGTGTGCTTGCAACCGTTGCTTCTAGCACGAGCTCCATTTATGTATGTAACTTGTGCTGCTGTGGTTCTCTGTAATATCACTAACAAATCATTGAGGGCTGCAGTCTGATACAGCTGTGTCTCATTTGAATTACATACTTCTAAATCCTCTGGGAATTCATACTGATGCATGACCTGACATTCTACACTTTCTGGTGTTGTAATAGGAATAGTTTAAATGTAGTCCTATCAGACTGGCTGCCATTATTTAGAAGTAGACATTCAAACTGTACTGCTTGGGTGGATAAATAGATGATGAGTCAGTCATACATATCAGAATTTATACTGGTAATGTACAGATACATGTATTTTAAATGCTAGACACAGCTGTATTTTAACCCAGGACCATGTGGACCAAAAATTAATGTTTTTATAGCATTTAACAGATTAAACTACTGAGTCACTGTTATATCAGGTGTATTTTTACATGTTGTACATATAATTGCACACTTGCATGTGGTTCCATACCTCACTAACATTTATTATTATGTGTATGGTTTTATAGTGATGTGTTTCTCTACCAGAGACACAGTTACACTCCTATTTTTCCATTACTCATGTAACAGGTGTATTTTTACATGTTGTAGATATAATTGCACAGTTACTTACTATTAGGTACCACACGTAGAGCTAGTCTTATGTGTATGGCTTTATAGTGATGTATTTCTCTACAAAAGGTCCAGTTACATTCCTATTATTCTATTAATCTCATAGCTGATATGTGTGATGCGGCACAATGCGCAGCATGGCTTAAACACACTAAATGATGGGAACATGACAATTACTATATTTTGCTTAAAACACCTGTGTTAATTAACAGCTGTGTATCCTGGTGGGTTGATAAAATGTTCTGCAGGTGCAATGGTCCAGGGTTCAAAATATGTTGTGTGTGTAATTTTTAAAACATATATCAATATACCACCATTTAATTACCTTAGCAATGCTGCACATTGTGTAGCACCACACAAGAAATCATTAATGAAAAGAAAAATGGGGGGACAGGACAGTGGTGAAATGGGATGCACGCAGGGAGAAAAACACAGTGAAAGGCAGTTGGGTATGTGCAGGAAGGGTGTAGGAAAGAACCGTAGCTATCCATTACTTATACAGCAGCAACCGTGCACTATAACAGATTTTATAGCTGAATTTGGACTGTCAACCCCAGAGAGAGGGGGGTGAGGACAGCATAAGTGTGTTGTTAAGCCAATTGGACCAAATTAAGTGCATCCAGTGGACACGTGTGCGAAATGGAAATCTATGTATGGGACAATTTTTTTTTTGGGACAGATGTCCATTTTTTTAATGTGAGAGTGGAATGTTGGGGAAGGGACATAGGTATGTGTGGGGCAGACATGGTTGGTGTGTGACACAAGAGGGGGCTGAACACCTTGGTTGGGGAGGGTGTTGTGGAATCCCAGTCCTATGGATGTCAGACACAGAAGCAGTGTGACTCAAGTCCTCACCCATGGCAGTGTCAGCACTGAACCATCACTGCCCCTGTGGAGACAGCGGACAACTCTGGCACCTGGGGCCAGACTACCCCACCAGGATGGACAGCATGCTCTCCATCTGGAGTAGGCATGCACCAACAGTTTTGCGCAACAGCCTGCACACCATAATTGGCAGTCCATCGCAGGTGATAAAAGAACTCCCTCCACCTCCTCGCCTAGAGGGGGCACCACCCCCAGCCTGTGGTGCAGAACTACTCCATGAAGCAGGTAGTGCAGGGTCAGCAAAGGGGGTGCCACCAGGCTGTGGCCTAGATGTTCCGGGTTCCCGGTGCCTCGACTGGGGGAGCCAAGGTAGGTGGATAACCTACAACTGGCCTACCTTGTTGTGCTGTAGTAAATTAAATACAAACATAAGGAAAAATAAACATAACCAAACAAATGTAATTAATAACATAAGAAAAAAAATGAGTAATGGAAAGAAATAGAAAATAATATAATGAGGAATGCAAAGATAAATAAAGTAAATAAAAGTTTTTAACATCAAAGCAATATTCAATTATGCATGGATTCATAGGTTTATAGGTAGGTACTAGGCTATTGGCCCTAAGGCCTATATAAGCCTAGCCAAACAGTACCCTGGATTTTGCCACCCAAGCAAATTATTTTCCTGTGCCCCTGTCAAGCAGAACCACAGAAGTGATCCCCGGGGTGAATTTCCTATCTCCCATCCAATCATCAAGACTTTTCTTGAAGAGTGCTAATGAGGAGCTTTGTTTGATATAGATAGGTAGTTTGTTCCAGAGTATGGGAAGTCTCTGGGACAGGAATCTATCCCTACAGCATGTTCTGTTTATTGTGGTGACAAGGTTTTGGTCCCTAGAGCATGTAGCTTGGACAGATTGGGATTTCTTTAAGTGGAGCATGTCCAACAGCTCTGGGTTTGACATAGCTTTGTATGTTAGGCAGAGATTGCCTCTGAGTAGGTGATATGCGACAGAGTAAAGCTGGAGTTTTTTGAGACGGTCTGCATAGGGCATCTGTTTGAGGCTGGTAATCCTCTTTGGGAGGTTTTTCTGTGGCCTTTCCAGTTGTTGTAGATGTCTTGTAAAGTACATACCAAAAGGAGTGTTGTACTCTATAATGGGTCTAATGAGTGATGAGTAGAGGGGAACAATGACCTTTTTTTT
Source organism: Protopterus annectens (assembly GCF_019279795.1). Taxonomy (NCBI): domain Eukaryota; kingdom Metazoa; phylum Chordata; order Ceratodontiformes; family Protopteridae; genus Protopterus; species Protopterus annectens. The sequence continues at coordinate 505,726,347 of NC_056740.1, read as the reverse complement.
CCTGGAAGAGAAACCTTTTGTGATAAGGTGTGCCACGTAGAAGGATTTCCTGATTACTGCGGCGATGTAATTATCAAAGGAGAGACTACTGTCCACCTGTGTCCCAAGGTCTCTTATCACACTTTTGGTGTTAATTAGACTACCGCCTATGTGGTAGTTCATGGGTGCAGAGTTTTTACCAAAAGGGACGACAATGCACTTTTTGGCATTGAGCTTGAGGCCATGGCTTTGACACCAGGCATCTGTCTCAGTGAGGCCCTTTTATAGGATGTCCACATCTTTAGGAGTTTTGATTATGGCTCCTAGTTTGCAGTCATCTGTGAACTTTGTTAGCCAAAGACCTTCTGTGTTAGCCTGTACTTCAGAAAAGTAGATACCAAACAGGTGAGGACCTAGGACTGAACCCTGTGGTACTCTACTTGTCACTGGTCTAAAGTTGGATTTAGAGTCTGCTACTTTCACAGTGTGGGTTCTGTCAGTGAGCCAGTTTGCAACCCATCTTGTGACATAGGGATTTATACCTAGTTTAGTGAGTTTGTCTATAATTCCAGAGTGGGGGATGGTGTAGAAAGCCTTGGCAAGATCTAGATAGGCTGTGTGAACCACCTTACCCTCATCTACGGCTTTGGTGACTGCTTCAAAGAAGTCTATCAGGTTTAGGAGACATGACCTGCCTTTTACAAACCTGAACTGTGTAGGGTCCAGAGTTTGGAGATTACCATTGTTATTGTTTATAAGTTCCATGATGATACGCTCCATAGCCTTGCAGACCAGGCTTGTCAGGCTAATGGGGCGGTAGTTCCTGGGGTCCGTGGTGGCTCCCACTTTGTGGAGTGGGATAACTGTTGGTGTGCGCCATTCAGTGGGCACAAAGCCTGAGGTGAGGCTATGACTGAACATGGTACTTAGGTGGGGTGCCAGTTTATTATATAGTTCATGCAGAATGCAGCCTGGGATGTTGTCAGGTCCCATGGATGCTGTGTTTTTGGCTTTGGAGAGTCTGTTTTTACCTGTGCAGCCATGATTACAGGTACTTTGCATTCTTCCGGTATAGAGATGGGCCCTTTAGGGGTGAGAGGGGGGTAAAGTTAGCACTGAACCTATCTGCCAGGATGTTGGCAATATGAGTTGGTTCTGTATATTTAGTGCCATTGTGCTGTAACTCAGAGCAGATCTGAGTGTTGCCATTGAGATTATTGATATATCTATAGAATGCTTTGTGGTTATCTTTAGAATCAGTGGCGATTTTGTTTTTGTAAATAGTTTTGGAGGATTTTATGAGGGATCTCAGCTCCTTACTGAGGCTGACCACAGAGTTTCTCCAATCATGGGATTTTACTCTTTTTTGCAACAGTTTCCTTCTTCTATTGTAGTTTGTTTATAGCAGGGGCCCACCAGATTGGCTTCCTTTTTTTGGAGGATAGCATTTTGGTTCTGTTAGGGATTGCATGATCCATGCACTCGTGTACGTGCTTATAAAGTGCAATTGTATAGGATTCAGCAGTTGTATCATTTGTCTATTATTATTATTATTATCTTTTGTCTGTCAGCATGGGTGTCGTGAAGTTTGCCACTTCTGTCTTAAGAAGGCTTTGGAGAATTTTTTTACAGTGGTTTCCCTAATAGGGGGTGGGGGTGGGATATGGATGTCTAGGGTGATTTGCTTGTGGTCGGATTTGACCAACAAGGAATTGACCTCTGGTGTGGAACACCGGTTGCCCATGTTGGTAATGACCAGGTCTAGGATACTGCTGCCCCTGGTGGGGGTGTGGATAAGATGATCCAAGGCATTGGAATTTATGAATTCCAGAAAACGTTGAGTGCAAGAGTTGGTACATGAGTAGTTTTCCCAGTTAATGGTGGGGTAGTTGAAATCACCTATTATTAGGGTGTTAGGTTGTACCCTAATATTTTCCAGTGTATCAAGAAATGAGGAGTGGGAATCCTGGGGCATGGTGGGGGATCTGTAGCAAGCTACAATTTGCATTGCGGTCTTGCCCAGAGTTAGTTGCACTTGGATAATCTCAGATGCATTATGCTGAGCAACTAGCCTGGAGGTGTGGATATCCTTAATGAATATGGACACGCCTCTGCCTTTAGTACTTTGGTCCAGGTTAGGTGGCCGAAAGGTGTGGTATGAATTATAGCCTGGTAACTCAGGGGTGCTCTCTGGAGTCTTGAACCAGGTCTCTGTCACTGCACAGATGTCAGTGTTCTCCATTTTAAGGTGTGCCTCGAGTGAGTGCATTTTGAGGTTTAGACTTCTAGCATTAAGTAGCATTACCTTCAGATTTTGCTTGCTTGTACCTGTTATGGTGGTGAATTTGTCATTTGAATCTTGCCTAAAAAAGGCACTATAGGGGGGCAAGAGCCTTAGCCAGTATCCAGAATCCCAAGGGTGACAGGTGCAGGCCATCTCTGGAAAGCCATCATGGTTTGTCGATCATGTCATCCCAGGCAGACAGCTACTGGATCCCCTTAGAATGACACCAGAAGCTTAGCCAATTGTTGAAGTCAATCATTTTGTCCTTGTACTGTGGTATCATTCTGGGTGATGGCAGGATGCTACTCAGGTCTAGAGTCATACCTGCCTGGGCTACAAGATCAGAAAGCTTCTCCATGTCTCTTTTCATATAGTCCAGGGAGGTACGTCTCCGGTCATTCACAGCAAAATGGACAATGACAGAGTCATATTTGTACTTGCTGTGGAGTGACCTGACTGCATGCGTTATGTGGCGGATCCTGGCACCTGACAGGCAGCTGACAGTAACTTTCTCCTTGTTTAGCCTGGTGAGTGGAACATCAGTGTGCCTGACTATAGAGTCACCTATGACTAGAGTGTTGGGTACATTGTTATGCCTTATGGGCTGTGGTTGAGTGGCACACTGAGTTTGTGGGCTATGTGTCATTTGGGTTGTGTTGGGGGGTGGAGGTTGTTTGCGTTTTTGCTTTGGAGGTCCCTGTTGTGTGGGTATATATTTTTTTGGGAGCCTCCACAAATCTAGGTGTGTGTTTTGGTTGTGTAGGTTTTGAGGGACTATGTGATGAGTGTGGTGTGGTGCAAGTGTTTACCTTCTCCTCTTGGCTGTCTAGTCCAGTCTTGGGTGAAGAGACCTTTGCTTCCAGTTTGGTTATATAAGTGCCTCTCTCATAGGTTGTAGTGTTGGGTGGTAGGAGGAGAGGGTTGTCTGTGTACACGAGTCAATTGCTGCATTGCCCCAAGATGCCAAGATTCATCAGGTAGACAGGAGAATACACCAGAAGCTGACACTTAGACATGCTTGGATAGGTGCTTATTTATTAAGTACTAAAAACTGTTTTCCTCTAGAGAAGTGAGGAAAGTTGAGTGCTGTAGTAATTTGTAGCTTATTTAGTGCTTACAATGAGTTCTGAACAAATGCTGAGCTCAAAGAAACAGATTTGAGTACTGAAACTAGAAAACTGGCTAGTTCTAAGAAATAAAATTAAGCTTGACGGCTTCCCTCCAACACAGAAAGGCTTGGGGGCACGGAAGCTTACAAATACAGTCCTGGATACAGCAAACCTGTATCTGGACGAGATAACTTATAGGAAAGGCAGGAAACAAGCTTAGAACATTTTTTGTAAAGTGGAAAAGGGAAACTGAGTTGGCCTTCTCAAATGTTCTCTCTGAAATAGGTAGAATGAGTAATGACACTAGACTGGGAGAGGTGTTCCAGATCAAATTTACAGTAGAGGTGGGCAACTGCAAAGCCACCAAGTATAAAAACACAATACCAAGAGAGAGGGAGGGTGGGAAACAAAAATCAGAACAAACAAACCCAACTAGATGCTTAACAATTGTAGAAAATTCTATGTAATACCTCACACACAGTGAGTAAAATAAAAGTCCTATAAATAACTCAGAAATAAGCAAAAAAACAGTATACTTAATGTTATATATCACAGATTAGTTAGCTCAGAACTCTTCCTCCGACTTCCTCCGACTAGCTCAGTGTGAAATGGCAGAAACAGTCACGAGTTAACTTCTTAAATAACAAAGTTGAAACCTGAAACAACTTTAAAAAAGCTTGAAAGAACCAATGAGGTGCTTACTCCAAGGCATAGTCCAGGCAACCCCAGTCAGTCAATGACCACAAACAATTCACTCTCACTGAAATGCTATACTGCCCTTGGCTAAGCTATGATGGCCAGGGACATGTGCTCAAACACACCGCCTCTACTAACAAACAACTAGGCCCAAAACACAAGCCTGAATATGAACAATGCTACACTACCAACACTACTTATGTAGAAAAAAACTGTAGAAATATTTAAACAGATAAAGGAGCAAGGAGACTCTAGAGAATGTTTTTAAATGCAAACAAGTTATATAATGCACTCCTGGCAGGAAATCAGAACAAACAAACCCAACCAGATGCTTAACAATTGTAAAAAATTCTATTTAATACCTCACACACAGTGAGTAAAATAAAAGTGCTATAAATAACTCAGAAATAAGCAAAAAACAAGATACTTCATGTTATATATCTCAGATTAGTTAGCTCAGAGCCCTTCCTCCGACTTCCTCCAACTAGCTCAGTGTGAAATGGCCAACATAAGGTCAACAAAGATAATTGCAAATAATATATTAATATTAAACTACAATAATAACTATAATTAATAAATAAGAGAAGGGGAAGGGTGAGAGAGAGAAAAAAGAGCATAAGTAACTTCACATATAACTACACAGACTACTACTGCATACTTCTAGGTATGTTAGATTTCACTTGTGAGAACATTGACTGCTTATACTGTATAGATGATATTGCATGTGCATAGCTCTCAACCAGTTTGTATGGGACATTATGGGCCAAGCCATACAAAATGGTGGTACAAAGGCACATCAACAGGGAACATTTTTACATAGTGTTCTCATACATTAGTAGCAAGGTGTTCTAATAACAGATTTGCCATTAAATCACATTCCAAGTAATGTCATATATCTGCAAATTTAAGCACCAGACATATGGGGCAGTAATCATTACATTCTGCAAAAATCATCACAGTTGAGAGGCATGTTTTTGTACACTAATTACACTAGACAGCTGGTCATTTCTTAGTTGGCTGCCATGGGATTAGAACCCACAAGTGGTGACTACAAGACTACTGAACATTTTAATTGAAAATAATGAATTATCAAAGCACCATCTCCTTTAAAATGTTTATTGAGTCATGTTGTGCCAAATCGTACATTTACACACATGCATAGCTGTGTCTCGTGTCAGACTGGAACCCACAAGCAGTGACTACAAGAATACTCAGCACTTTATTTGAAAAAGTAATTATCAAAGCATCATCTCCTTTTACACTTTATTGCTTAATGTTGCTTCATAGCTGGTATTTACACACCTGTATTGCTATCTACGACTTCTGTTAACTTACCCATATACCCTATTCATTTACTGAGTGCAGTCTATAGCATATTTTGGACCAAATGAGCAGAAGACAGGCTTGACCCTTAATCTGGGTATTGTACTATATTTAGTTCTGACATTTGTTGGTGCATTATTTAGTACTTCACATGTAGCAGTTGACTGGTGTCAGATTAGAACACACAAACAGTAAATACAGGAATATTGAACACTTTGAAAACATTACTTATCAAAGCATCATCTCCTTTTAAACTTTATTGATTAATGGTGTTTCAAATCTGGCATTCATACACATGGATATCTGTCTAGGACTTCTGTTAACTTACTCAAATGCCATGTTTATTCATTGAGTGCAACATACAGCATATTTCAGACAATGAGCAGACCAGAACAGTGACTCGTAATCTGGGTAGACCACAACATTAACTGATGGTTGGAAGCTATGCTACTCAGTACTGCATGCTTATTTGCTTTAACTTGCTTTACCATTTCAGATATGCTCTGACACTTTAATAAAGATGTAGTATGTCCCAGATGTTTCATACCTGACTGTGAGTACTGCAAAATCTGTATTTGCTTTACTGTCTTATTAAGTTATTTATTAAGTTATTACTTTGATGATTTTCTTACTTATCACACGCTAGCTGCATCCTGTCCAAAAGCCCAGCATGGGACTGTACATTGCAAGCCCTCTCTTCTGTAGCTATGGTAAGAGAAGCAAACCATTATGCATACCAGTTTTGCACACATTCAGCTTGCATATTTATACATTACTGGAAAACAAACTTACATATCTGTAGGTGTGCTCATCCCTAGCCTCTTGGACCCAGGTGTCTAAGGTTCCCCTCTTCCTATGTTTCAGGTCATCATAGTGGTGATGGCACTGCTCACCAATGTGGGGGATACCAGTAACACTGGTTAGGAATGATCCCATGCCTCAGACTTGCACTCTGAGCCCTCGTAGTTGCCCTGAAGCAGCCAGGGTCCATATTGCTCTATCATGAGTCCAATAAAAAAATTGGACTTCTCCATACCCAACTTTTGTGCCCTAAAACACACTCCCTCTCCATCATCAGCAGCCATACCCACAGTCAAGGTTAGGCTCCAAGGAATGATGTAAAATTCTCGCCTATTGGCTTTTATATAGGCTAAATTCCCACCCTTGCACATCATACTGCAACTTTCAAAAAAGCTCTACGTCACTTAGCATCATGCAAACTCACACAATCCATGTCTAAGCAAAGCTTAACAATGTGCAGCTTTGCTAACTGTTTCTAAGTGTAACAATTATTTAATTTGAAGTCAACCGATGTTTCAGTCACCTGACACAGTTTCACAGCACTATATGTAAAAAGCATTACTAGCCAGAATTTGAACCCAGGAGCCACTGCACTGTAGATCATGACTCAACCTATCTAGCCACTAGGATAGTGAAGGGAAGTGAGCTATCTTCAGATATACTGAGAAGGTGCCTGTAAGCATAGTATAGCTTCGCTCTTTGATTCTGTGCGTTGCTGAGCTCAGAAGAACTACAAATATTGAATACATCCCAGTTTCTATTTTTAGCTGTATAGCAGATGTTTACTGCTTAAGTACTCCTCACTATTCCTAGCTAAGCAACACACTGCATCATGCAAACAAGCACATGTAAAAGAAAATATATTAATATCGAATTTATCCGGTTTCGATTTTTAGATGTCTAATGCTTAAGTGCGCCATGCTACGCCTAGCTAAACAATGCTCTGCATCTTGCAAACAAGCACAAAAAGAAAAAATAAATAACTAAAAAGATATATTTATTAACATTGAATGCATCTGGTTTCTATCTTTAGATGTCTAGCAGATACCTGATGTATATGTGCACAAACCTAAGCATAGCTAAGCAATATGCCACACTTCACAAACAAGCACATAAATATAAAAAAATTAAATTTAAATTTATTGACATAAAATGTCTTGTACATCTTTTGGCCACGGCGGATGGGCCAAAAGATGTGTGGCTCTGCCATAAGTCTTACACAGATTCAGTATCCATGTTGCTGTGACCTCTCTTAGGCATGCACCATAATTAATATCTATGGTGCTCTGCTGAGGGGTACAGTGGCCATGTACATGGATACATTCTATGTAGGCTCTACACTCAGCCTACACTGACTTTATTGAATCCGGTGGATTGTCTAATACATAAAAGTAATATTTATGTGTCTGTTGTTGGGAAAAAATCCCAACAGTGGACCCCAGATAAATGATATGATAAAAACAAATATGTGGTACACCATTTATATTTTTTACATTCTGATTGTGTCATCAAGAGTTTATCTACACCTTTGGCACGTCATAAGAACTGCAAACATTTCTCTAAACAAGCAATATTTATTCCATGTGCTAATAAAGAAAATGTAATGTTTGTACACTGCCCATACAAAATATAGCCACTAACACTCCAAAGTATCTAAACCACTTAAAGCAGCACTAAACCAAAGTCTATATTTAGTTTAACAAAAAATTAAAATAAATAAAAAATAAATAAAATGAGTTTGTTTCTTATTTTTCCAAACAAACCAAAGAGGAAACTTTGCATGTGTTTTCCTTTTGTCTCAAACAGGTGACTAAGAAGTACCATTTTCAAAGCAGCTGCATGCTGAAACATCGCTCCTCCCACCACCACTACCAAAGCAAACCACACAGACAGCTTTGCCTGTGTTTTTACTTTTGTCTTAAACAGCAATGTATAGATACTACGCAAACAGATATGTAAATTAATAAATGTAGCAGTGTAAGGAAGTAAAGAAGAGGAACAGGAAGAGATAAATAGAAATATTAAGAGATAATATATAGGAGAGGTCCTGTGAAGCCAAGGAAGGAGGAGATAAAAAAGTAGTTTCAGTTATGAAGGGGCTATTTTATTACATATTTCCAACCAATGGAAATTAATAGCCTACTGTGGTAAGTAGGTGTTTTGAGTAAACTAGGTTTAGCCAGGTGATAGGCAATTACAGCTCAATGAACTGATGAATGATCAGACCTGTTATATTATACAATGCCCTCTTTGGGGTATACCTCAGTATCAAACAGCTGGAAACAACCAAGAGGATCTTAACAAAGATGACCATAAATATTTAAGCTAACAGAAAAGACTAGAACCACTGCCCCATTTTACTGTTTCTTAAAGGCTCGTAGAGGAGATATATGTCTTACCTTCAGCAAAGTCATGGAAATTAACAGTCCAGGATCTCTTGTACTGGCAATCCTCCCTAACATCAAACACAGAATTCAAAAAAAAAATGAAATGCAGAAAGAAATCAAAAGAAAAAAGAAAATATTAAATAAATAAATCAAAACCAAAATAAACTGTGAAGAAAGTCCACACTTAACACAATGAAGAACAATGAAGAAACTGGCTTCACTTCCTGTACACCAAATCCCAGCATGAGTACATGCTGCATGATGACATGATTCAGCAGACAGTTCAAACACGGTACAGCTTTGTCCTGTGAATTGTTGTTTTATTTTTAAATTATAATAAACAACATTTCACTGATGGCTCAAAGGACGACAAAAGAACTGAGTGTACAAAAAACTTTTAATTTCCGCTTTTCATCCACAAAAGTATGTCATTGGATAAACACATCAGTAAACACCTCACTTATATACAAACTTTCAACCAATCACTGTAAACCAATAATTAACCCCTTAAATAATAAATGAATTGAAACTAATTATTCAACAAAAATAAATAAAACGTAATAATTGCACTTATGAACATAAAATCTTTAATCTCCTATCTTTTAAAAAACATTTAATGTTTATTGTACTGTTAATTCCAGGAAAACAGTCTGCACCTAACTTCAGTTGTCAAACGAATTCTTTTTGTACTATTTTATTTTTAAAATCTTCCCCTCTTCTATCCATAAGAATCTGTTCCACTACAGCAAGCATGGATTGTTGATACTTCATACATTTTAATGTGCTTATAGAGTGCATTGTTTTCATTTTTTAACTTTGAGGGCATAAAGATGATCTTTAATTCTAAGGTCCAAAGACCTAGTAGTCATACCTACATAGTAGGCACTACACCTCATACACCTACTTATATAAAAAAAACCCTTAGATTTACAGTTGAACATACCTGATGTTGGAATGGTGCAATAAAAATGTTCTAGATCTAAATGTGGCCCTGCCAAAATAAATCTACAAATGGTTCAAATTCCACATTTACACATTCCTTTTGATTTAAAGGATATTTGTCCCATGTTACCAAATTTGGTGACATCACATAATAAATTTTATAAATTATAGCAATTCTTAAATATAGATTTTCGGTGAGTACCTACACTCTTTAACACTTCCATCTTCCCCTCTAAAATCGTCTAATTATTCCTGATAATGGAGCAAATATGATAGCTGTCTACTGTCATATCTATACTGGAAACTGGAGTAGGTTTTCATCAAACATGCCTTTTTCATCAAATTTCTGGAGACCTTTTATCAAAATGGGAGTAAAAATCTTCTCATTTCTTTCTAATCGCATCTGCGGTTTTTAAAAGCATATCAGCTTTATATCCCCTTGACTTAAACAGATTGATTATAAATCCAATTTCTTGTTAAAGCATAGCATCATCAGGCATCATCCTAGAGGCCCCAAAAAAACTGGCCTCTAGGGATATCATTCTTGAAAATTTTGGACGATCGCTTTGATAATTTAAATAATTATTGCTAAAAGTATTTTTTTCTGAAAATCTTACTCTCAAACCTTTTTAATGAGTCATTCCATGTTAGATAAATATATAAAAATGAAAGTTCTAAGCCACATTCTCCCATAGTAAAATTTAAGAATTCAGATACATCATTCATCTGTTTAATCAAGGAGATAACATCTGATTCACCCCTTCTATAATTAAAAACAAGTCATCAACAGACCTATTATAGTATACTACTTTATATTTGGTAGCCATGGGTAAAAATATCTCATTCTCTCACCAGCCCAGGATAAATTTGCAAAGGCTGGGGCTACTGCTCACTCCATGGCTACCCCTTGGATTCATCTGTAGACATGATTATTAAATAAAAAAGTATTATTCAACAAAAGGTCCAGCAATTCACAATAAAATTCAATATCTTGTTTGCAAAAGTTACTAAAATGAGACTTAATTTTTGTTATATATTCAAAACTCACTTTTTGAGGAATACAGGTAAACAATGAGCAAATATCAATAGATACACATGTATTTTTGACCTTTGTAAACTCGTATGTACTACTAAACTGTTGCATTTTATCCAGAAAGTCCCAAGAGTCTCTCATATAAAACCTTAACTTTTGAACCAGAGAGGTGAGAACAAAATCCAATAAGAGCAAAATACCTTCAGCAACATACTGAGAAGCTGACACTATGGGTCAAAATTTTTATTTTATTTTGTTTTTAAATTGTTGGATTTTTCAGTGGTTTTAAGTCATAATAAGGGGATGGATACATATCGGGCCAGATTCAGGAAGGCTTACACGGAGTTCAAGAGTAGTGTAAGCCTCCGTGTAAGCCTCCTGATTCAGCAACAGCCCAAATCTCCGTGTAAGAGACAGCTAACACGTCTCTTACACGGAGTGGGCGTGGAAATGCTCAATACCTCATTTGCAGCTCCAAGATATGCAAATGAGGTATGTGAGCGATCCACGAAGCCCAAACCAGTCCGTGTAACGGACGTGTTAGCTGCAGAAATGTACTCAGCTGACAACTGAGTACATTTCTGCAAAAAAAACGGAGCTATGTCAGCTCCAAATAAAGGGTGCATTTGTTATATTAAGCATGCCAATGGCCAAATATGTGGCCATTGGCATGAAAGTGTTGCAAAAAAGTTATATAACTTTTTTTTTTCACGGATTTATGTGTTTAACTGAAGCGCACACCAGCAAACGGGTGCGCTACCTAAAACTGAAAACCGGCTTATAAGCCCACAATTGTGGGATTTATGTATTACATGAAATGTCAATGGAGGGACTTGCAGAGCAAAACAATATGGCCTCTGTTTAGTGGTTGTCAAGGGGGGGAAGCTCCGTGTAAGATATGTAACTAAGCATTACTAGGCAATCCTATGTAAATGAGGCTTACAATACTGAATCACACTGCCACATAAGTAATGAGCACTTTCTGAGTCGTGTAAGAGTTAGAGAAGGGGGAGGAACAGAGTAAGAGGTAGGTGACATCATGGGGGGGAAGGATAGAAAGAAATGTACCAGATTGGAGGGCAATGTAAGGTAAGAGATGACAGACAGACATCAGGGAGGGAGGTGTGTCCCAACAGAACACTGGGAATGTCAAGAAATTGAGGGCATACGCTATCCCTACACTCTAAGTTTCTTGATATACGTGCATGCGCGCGTGTGCGCGCGTGTGAGGCAGGTTCTACTTGTGGGAGCGTGTTGCAAACTGTTTACAACGGTTTGCGGCGTCTGCGATGTGTAAGGCGGTGTGCGTGCGTTTTAGCATGAATCAGCCTAGCTAACACCGTGTAAGGATGTGTGCGCGCGTGTAACACCGTGTAGGGATGTGTACACGCGTTTAAGTTACTGTGAGCGTGTTTAAGCCGGTGTGCACATTGCTCCCCCTCAGGAAACAGAGAGGAAATAGGAAACAACCAAAATACAGGGAAACTGCCAGAAGATACTACTAAAGTTAATTGGTGGAAACAATTAGAAGCAGGCAATTACACAGGCAGACTAGAAGCCCAACCCAGCACTTAAAACACAACAAAGAGCAGTGCAGGCTGTTTCTCACAAGAGATACTGCCAGAAACTAAGCTATCAGAGTTGAAACCTGAAAAAGCTGAACTCAGAGCAGAAATGCTAGGGGCTGCCATAGCTGTTATAATCAGACATAGGCGAATTGCCGAGGGTGGTGATAATGCAGATGCTGACAGACAACCCAGAGTGAGGAGAAGGAGAAGAGTATACAGGCCTAGGGTCACCTACCATGGGTTACATGAGCTGGAGATAGTAGAGCGCTATAGAGTGGACAGAGAGCTCCTGCAGCAGATTGTTGAGCTGTGCAGGCCACGCCTCACACACAGAACCAACAGAGGGGAACCCATCCCAGTGGAAACCAAGGTATGTGCTGGCCTAAGAATACTAGCAACAGGTACCTTTCAGAGACCAACTGGCGATATGATGGGGATATCACAGGCATCAGCCTCCAGGGTACTGCACCAGTTCCTGGATGCCATGTCACCACATGTCAGTGATCATATATATGTCCCTAGTGACCGTGAGGTTGTGTCCAGCAATATGCGTCTCTTCCAGCAAATAGCGGGATACCCTGAGGTGCTGGGTGCAATAGACTGCACGCACATACGCATCAAGGCACCAGCCGGTGAGCGGGTAGAGTCTACATTAACCGCAAGGGATACCCTTCCATCAACTGCCAGGTCGTGTGTGATGCCCAGGGCATAATAATGAATGTGTGTGCTGGCTGCCCTGGTAGCTACCACGATTCCCACATCTGGCATCTGACGCAGCTGTACCAATCATTTGCCAATGGGGACTTCCCACACGGACACCTAGTGGGGGATGCTGGTTATGCACTTGAGCCGTGGCTGATGACACCCATCAGAAATGCACACACACCCGAACAGGAACGCCATAATGAGGCACACGCACAAACACGTAATATCATAGAGCGTGTGTTTGGGCTGCTCAAGTCACGGTTCCGGTGTCTGGACACGCCTGGTGGAGCTTTGCAGTACACACCAACTACATGTACCCAAATGATCATGATATGTGCTATGCTACATAATATGATCCTGCGGAAACAGCTGCAGCAGGACCAGCACAGGGCTGGGCCAAACATCCCCACCATTGCCAAGGCCACCACAGGCAGGGGTGACTTGGAGGAGGAACAACCTGACCTTGTCCCAGTAGGCAGAAGGAGGCGTGCCCAGTATGCCCTGGCCTTGGCAAAGAGGCAACGCATAGCACATATGCTTGGTCAGTAGGAACACTGGGACCGATACCCACTCTGACTCACTCATACAGTAACAGGGATGCCTAACATGACACAACCTGCTTCCAAATGTACAGGGAGTGTAGTATGTGCATCCGACAGAGGCAGCCCTGCAGCACCACCCGAGGCATGAATGCCATGTGTTAAGTAATGTAATACCATGTATCATATGCACACCTGAGGACCATGACTAACATCCACCCTCACCAATCATAAACCACAAAAACACAAACCCACCTCATAGCTATCACAAGGGATAGGAACCTAGATGTAATGCTACCCAATGGCAAAGGTATAAACAGCAAGATGTGTGCAGTGTAAATGCACACAGTATAGGGAATGCACATATCAGTGCTGTAATAGAAAACAGGGTCAAAGCGCACATCAGCACCCTGACACTACCAGGGTCACACCTCATACAGTGATGTACATGTGCAAAAACATGGAACAAGATACAAAATGAGGGTGACTACCAATAAATGGCATGGATAACCACACACCCCTGTTGTTACCACAACAAGAAGCAACATGCATTAGCCATGGTCAAACACCAATGGCTAAAACTGACTACTACTATATAGCTTGCTGCAGACCACTGTCCTAATAGCAGCAACTGCCCCAGGCCTATGTTCACAGGTTCACAGGTTCATACTAGGCTATCTGCCCTAGGGCATTTATAAGCCTAGACCAGAGTTCCGTGGAGTCTGCCGCACCTTCACTCTGACGGATAATTTGCCCATTATATTGCTGTGCCTCTGACAAGCAGTGATACTGAGGTTATCCCTGGGGCATACCTGCAATCTCCCATCCATTGATTAAGATCTCACTTGAACAAAGCCAGTGAGGTACTCAGCCTCACATGTACCAGGATGTTGTTCCACAGCATAGGGACTCTCTGGTTGAAGAATCTGTCCCTCCAGCACATCCTATTAATATCTGTGTTGAGGTTTAAATCTCCTGCCACTGTAGTTCTGATGGATGTAGAGGTCTTGAGGTGAAGCGTGTACATTAACTCAGGTTTGGACATGGCCTTGGATGTCAGGCACAGGTCACCTCTGAGCAGACGGTAAGTCACGGAATCAAGCTGGAATTCCTCCAGTCGGGCAGCATAAGAAATATGTTTGAGACCCTTTCTCCTCCTGTCGAGGAATTTGTGGGCCCATCCAATTGCCATAGGTGTCGGGTCATATACATGCTGAATGGGGCATTGCACTCAATCAATGGTCCGATGAGTGAAGAGTACAGGGAACAATGACCTCCCTGGATCTAGATGTGAATCCCTGCATGATGAGGTGGGCAATGTAGAAGTTCTACCTAACTACCCTGGCAACGTGAGTGTCAAACAAAGGTTACTCTCAACCTGGGTGCCCAGGTCCCTGATAACCTCCTGTGTGCTTAGAGGATTGCCACCTACATGGGAACTAGTGGTAACCTTGTTCTTCCCAAAGGGTATGGCTATGCATTGTTTAGTGTGTAATGTAAGGCCATGGCTCTGGCACCAGTTATCCGTGACTATGACACCCTTCTGAAGGATGTCTGTGTCAGATGGGTGTCCAACTATGGTTCCCAGTCTGCAGTCATCTTCAAACTTTGTCAGCCATAATCCTGCTGTGTTTGCTTGTACTTCTGAAAAGTAGATGCTGAGCAATAGTGGGCCCAGGACTGAGCCCTGTGGGACACCACTTGTGACAGTTGTGGAGTGTGACATGGCACCAGCAAGTCTGAACCTGTCTGTTCTGTCACGTAGCGGTTTGCAACCCATCCTGTGATGTATGGGTTCACATTTAAGCTGGTGATGTTTTCAATGATACCCAAGTGGGGTATTGTGTTGAAAGCCTTTGCCAGGTCAAGGTAGGCTGTGTGGAGTGCCTTGCCCTTGTCAATGGCCTTGGTGTCTGTTATGAAACAGTCAACCAAGTTTAAAAGGCATGATCTGCCCTCAACAAAGCCTAACTGGGTTGGATCTAATGTCTGCAAGTCCCCTATGTCCTCATCTATGACTTCCATTATGATCTTCTCCATAGCTTAGCAGACCCTGCTTGTCAAGCTGATGGGATGGTAGTTTCGTGGTCGGTGGAGGCACCCGATGTGAAGTGGGTCCACCATTGACATATGCCACTCCTTGGGAACATATCCTGAGTTGAGGCTAAGATCATACAGCTGCCCTGACTGCGGGTTTAATTCTTGAGTGAGTTCATGGAGCACAAAACCAGGGACACCATCTGGTCCCATGGATGCTGCGTCCTTTCCCTTGGATAGAGCAGTTCCCACCTGAGCATTTGAGATGTTTGGGGGGCTACAATCCTCTTTCATACATATCTCTCCAGTTGTGGTGGAGGGGTGGGTGGAGAAATCTGCACTGAACCTGTCAGCCAGTATGTTGGCAATGTCTGTAGGTTCAGTGATATTTACAGCATTCTGAGCCTATTCTGAGCATATCTGGGAGTTTCCTCCCAGGTGTGTAACGATCTATAAAAGGCCTCATTGTTGTCCCGTGAGCCCTTAGTGGGTTTACTCCCAATATTCGCCTTGGATGATTTCATGGGGAACTCAGTGTTTCACCTATATTGAGCAGGGTGTCTACCCTTCCACGGATATCGCTCTATCTTGTAGTACCTCCTTCCTTGTGTTGTAGTGCTTGTTTATGGCTGAGGTCCACCACACTGGACGCTTGCCTCTGGTACAACGAGTCTGTGTTTTGTTTGGGATTGCCTCATCCATGCAGTCTTGAAGGTGCTGGTAGAAGGCAGTTGTAAGTGATACAGTGGCTTGGGTAATGGTGTCTGCTGGCTTGAGGGCTTTGAAAGAGACCACAACAGTCATTAGAAGTGTGTAGTCGGCTTCTGAGAGGTTCTGCACTGTGGTCTTTTCTATCTGGGGTGGAGGTGGGATGTGGACTTCCACTGAGAGTAGGTCATGATCTGATCTCACCAATGATGGGTATACCTCTGGTGTTGAACATTGTGAGCCCATGTTTGTGATGATGAGATCTACTATGTTGTCTCCTCTTGTGGGGATGGTGACTAGTTCTTCCATGGCATGTGAGTGTATGAACTCTAGGAACCTGTGGGCTAGAGTGTTGTGGCTGTAGTACTGATCCCAGTCTATATTTGGATAGTTGGGATCACCCAGTGTGATGGTGTTTGCAGGTACATGTATCCCGCCACTGTTTTCATGAAAGCTCTGTGAGGTACCTGAGTTTCAGAGGATGGCCTGTAACATGCTACAAACTTCAGAGCAGTCTTGCCTATGGTTAATTGCACCCGGATGGTGTACAATGCATCGTGTGTTGCCACCAACCATGAGGTGAGGGTGTCCTTGATGAATATTGCTATTGCCACCCCTCATAGTGGTAATATGTGTACTGCATAGATACGAAATATTGTGCCTCTGACTTAGTAGTGACACATTATGACCACCTTACATAATTGAATAATGTGACTATGCCTCTGTCCAGTCTGTGCCCCTGTCCACATGCAGCTGTCCAGATGTCTCTTGAAGAGAGTCAGTGAGGTACTCTGTCTAACATGAACTGGGATACTCTGCTAGAGTTTGAGATGCCTCTGAGTTATGACTCTGTCCCTTCAGCATGTCCTATACATGTATGTGCTGAGGTTCAAATCTTTAGCTCCCATGTTTCTGGTGGATGTGGATTGCTTGCAGTGGAGCATGTCTACCAAATCCTGATCGGACATGGTCTTGTATGTCAGGCATAGGTCACCTGTACGTATGTGGTATGACACTGAAAAAGCTTGTTTTTAGTTATTCTGGAAGTATATGACATGTGTTGTAGATCCCTGATCGTCATGGTAAGGTACTTGTGGGGTCTCTCCAGCTGCTGCAAGTGCTGGTTGAGGTACATACCAAATGGGGCGTTGTATTCAAGCATGGGCCTGATAAGGGAGAAGTATAGTGGTACAATGACCTCCTATGGTCTGGATGGAATACCCTCCATGATAAGGTGGCCAAGATAGAAAGTCTGTCAAACAACTTTGGCAACATGGGTGTCAAATGAGATGTCACTATCTACATGTGTCCCCAGCTGTCTGATTTGTTTCCTGTACTCATTGGGTTGCTGTCTATGTACAGATCTGTGGGTACTGTGTTCCTCCCAAAGGGGATGGCTACACATCAGTCGCAGTCAGTTTTAGGCCATGAGTCCAGCACCAGCTATCTGTCAGTGTGACGGCAGTCTGTAGGATGTGTGTGCTGGCTGATGTATTCACTATGGTGCCCAGGTTGCAGTCATCTGTAAACTTTGTCGGCCACAACCCTCCTATGTTTGCTTTCACATCTGAAAAGTAAATACCAAATAAGAGAGGTCCCAGGACACAACCTTGTGGGACACCACTTGTGACTGGCTTCGAACCTGACAAGGCACCTGCAATGTTGACATTATGGGTTCTGTTTCTGAGCCATTTTGCAACCTATGCTGTGACATATGGTGTTATATTTCAGCTGTTGAGCTTGTCTATGATGCCTGAGTGGGGTATTGTGTCAAAGGCCTTAGCCAAGCGCAGGTAGGTTGTGTGGACTGTGTAGCCCTCATCAACGGCTCTACTGACAGTTTCAAAGTAGTCAACTTGGTGCAAAACGCAGGATCTGCACTGTACAAAGCTGAATTGGGTGTGATCAAGGGTCTGTAGGACACCAATGTCTCTGTGTGGAAGCTCCATAATGACCCTTCACAAAGCTTTGCAGACAAGGCTGTTTAAGCTTGTGTGGTGGTAGCTGCCAGGGTCTGTGGAGGCATCTCCTTTGTGGAGTGGGACCACTGTTGCCGTCGCCAGTGTTCAGGTACAGATCCTGTAGCAAGGCTAAGGTTAAATAGGATCTGCATATACAGGTTTATCTCCATCTGTAGTTCACATAGCATGCAACTGGGGATACCATCAGGTCCCATTGATGCTGTGTACTGCCTTTGCTGACTGCGGCTCTCACATGGACATCCAGGATGACAGTGAGGTTACATACAGCTGTGATAACTATCATGTCTTGGGGGTGAGGGAGGGGTACATTGCACTGAACTGGTCTGCCAGGGTGTCAGTAATATCTGTCAGGTCCCTGGGATATAAGTTGTTGTGTACCAAATCTGAGCATATATGAGGGTTCCCACCCAGGCGTCAGACATAACTGAAGAAAGCAGTGTGGTTACCTTCATCGCCTGTGGTGATTTATGTCCCCAAGTTGAACTTGGGTGTCTTTATGTGAGAATGTAGCTTTCTACTACTGCTGATCACAGCTGCCTTACATTCTGGAGATGTAGCTCTGTCTTGCATTAGTATCCTTCATCTGTTATACAGTTTGTTTATGGCTGGGGTCCACCAGACAGGCCACTTTCCCTTGGTGGTGAAGGTGTCATTCTCATTTGTGATTGCATGGTCCATGCTTACTCGGAGATGTCCGTAGAAAGTGTCTGTGCAGGAGTCACCATTGTGTGTTGTGGTTTCCACTGGCCCAGTGGGCTTAATGGATACCATCTCAGTCCGAAGAAGTGTGAAGTCAGCTTCTGAGCTGTTTGTCACTATACCCCTGGTATCATACTAGCACTGACACAGGTGTAAACAATTCCCCAGAATCCATCAAACAAAATGGACATGCAGGCTTACAGATGCCCTAGGGGGTAGCCTAGTATGAACCCATTATGATACAGATTGTACAGGACACTACAGATAACCCCAAGGCTGTTGCAAATGATGGTAGTAAGCATGTTGTTGATTCCTGGATATGCTCCGGATCACACCGATATTACAAACAACATACCAGACACACACAGGTATGGCCAACATACATCCTGACATGTGCAGTGCAAACCCCCCCCCCCATAATGCCAAATACCTTCCCCAGCAGACTGCCACCTCCCTGACATTATGTCACCCTTACCACAGGGTGCACTCCAAAGAGCAGTGTACAACAACAGTGGGTGTTCTCAACAAAGGTGTCTCCTGAATGGATAGGAAAAACAACCACCACAGAATCATGAGAGGTTTGGTCTGCACAGCTATGGAAAGGACCAGCATGTACCACAGACATAATGATATTGTGGATCTATTGACACCCGACCCTACCCAGTGTGGGTTTACAAAGTGCAGACCCCACCCCTAAACATGTGTGACTCAGTTGAAACAGTACTTGAAGTCAGTGATGAGGGCAATGTGGTCCACACAGTGTAGCCGGACCTTGCAAAGCCTTCTGTACAATACCCTATGTGTTCCGTATAGATTTGCTCACCAGCTGATATATACACCCCAATGTCATGGGAGGGGTTGCAAACCAGACCAACGACAGAACTGACATGGTCAGACATGCAGCAGCCATGTCAGACTACAAACCACATATAACAGGCATCCCACAAAGCTTGGTCCTGGGACCTTCACCATCTGGTATATATGCCCCATAGGTACAGGCCAACAAGTAAGGACTGTGCTGGAACATGTTTGTAGAGGACAACAAGCCACCTGACATATCTGATACACCAGCTGACACAAGCATCCCATAAAAGGGCCACATAGAAACAGACAGCTGGTGCCATAGCCATGTCAGCATGTTAAATGGTGAAAACAGTATAGTCAGCCTCTGTGGATAATCCAGTAAGTGACCACCAATTCCCACATAGGTGTCGACCCATGACATTCCTAACATGTAATGCCAGAATGGGGGACACAAGGTGATAGATATCCTGCATTGGACAAAATGTGGCTGTAGGGTTAACAGCAACAATCCATATACCAACCTAATCATGAGGGTTATGACATCTAGCTAAGGGGAGGTCATTGTGGTTTTGCAGTTATCTTTCAGCAGCATTACAAATGACCACAACAGCGCCTGTGTGGTGTACCTCAGCAGATAGATTCAGCAACTGTAAAGTCCACAACAGTACCTCACCAGGAGTATCAAAGAGCTGGAACACATGTAATGTGTCGCCTGATTAAACAGAATGCAGTTACACACACTGCCATGCTGGCCACCCAGACACAAGCTGTGCCTGATGTAGAAAGCCATGTCCAAGCTGTCAGCAATGCACATGCCGCACCTTGTACAATGTGAATGGCAGGGAGATATGCACATGAGGGACCTGAACCCCAGCACTGACATACATAGGACAAGCTGTACTGCATTATCCATAACACAGAAGCCACCACCACGCATGAGTAAACTACCAGTACAGGTTATCCATAGAGTCACTCATTTATTCTACTCAACAGGGATCCTAACGAGTGGATGGGAGATGGTAGGTATACCCTGGGTATCAATGTTGTGTCACAGGTAGACAGAGGCACAGTATACAAAACAAGACATATGTCATGCCAAACTGCACTTATGATGTGTTGATGGACAAACACACTATCCAATAACCATTAGAAATGGCCTTGGGCACATCGGTAGTGTTTGCCAATGTACACCCATGTTGTGGAATACACTACTGCAGTTGGTTGAGGCCGTTGTAAGTAGTTCACATCTGAACATAATGCAACATGGTCAGATAGGTTCATAGGTTCATACTAGGCTATCTGCCCCAAGGCAGTTCTAAGCCTAGTCCAGAGTCTGGTTGCGACGCCACCCCTTATATGGAAACAGTACTGTGCCCATTAGTTTGACGTGCCTGTCTCCAGCAGTGACACAGTGACGATCCCCGGCTAAACCTATGATTTCCCATCCACAGGTCAGGATACCTCTTGAACAGAGCCAGCAAGGTGCTGTGACTCACATGGACCGTGATTGTATTCCACAGCATAGGAGTCTCCGAGTGATAAATCCACCCTCCAACATGTCCAATGTACATCCCTGCTACGGTGTAAGTCACTTGCACTATTGGTTCAGGTGGATCTGAAGATTTTGAGGTGGAGCATGTCCATTAATCCCTGGTTGGACATGCTTGCATGTCATGCACATGTCACCTCTAAGCAGACAGTATGTGACTGAATAGAGCTGTAGTGTTTTCAATCTGGCAGCATATGACAGATGTTGGAGACCCTTTATCCTTTTGTTGGGGACATTCAGGGTCTCCCCACTTGCTGCAGATGTCAGGTGAGATACATCCAGATAAGGCAGTGTACCAGATCACCGGTCCGATAAGTGAAGAGTACAGGGGAACAATGACCCACTAGATCTGGATGTGGATCCCTTCCTGATCATGTGGACAATGTAGAAGGTCCTACTAGCCACTTTAGCAATGTGAGTGTCATCAGAACAGTGACTGTCAACCTGGGTCCCCAGGTCCATGATAACCTTCCCTGTGCTTAGAGGATTGCCACCTATATGGTAGCTTGGGGTTACCTTGCTTTCCCTGAAGGGTATGACTACACATGTTTTGCAAGTTGACTTCAGGCCATGGCTCTGGCACCAGCTATCAGTGTCCGTGAGCCCCTTCTGAAGGATATCCGTGTCTGATGCACTGTCCACTATGGCACCCAGTGTGCAGTCATCTGCAAACTTTGTCAGCCAAAGTCCTCCCATGTTGGACTGTACTTCTGAGAAGTAGATAACAAACAATAGGGGCCAAGGACTGAGCCCTGTGTGAGACCACATGTGACTGGCATGGTGTCTGACATAGTGCCAGCAACTCTAACCCTGTGGGTCCTGTCTGTAAGACAGTTTGAAACCTGATCTTGTGACATATGGGTGTACATTTCTGTTGGTAGGGTTTCCTACAATACCTGAGTGGGGTATTGTGTTGAAAGGGTTTTCAAGGGCAAGGTAGGCTCTATGGACTGCCTTTCCCTCATCAATGGCCTTAGTTACTGTTTTGATAATGTCAACCAAGTACAAAAGGCATGACTTGCCCTTGATCAACACAAACTGGGACAGGTACAATGTCTGCATGTCCTCCATATCTTTCTTCATGAGCTCCATTATGATCCTCTCCATAGCTTTGCAGACTACACTTGTTAAGCTTATGGGGCAGTAATTACCAGAGTCCATAGAGGCACTGCCTTTGTGCAGACATGCACAACTGGACCCTAAAGAGGCTGTTGTGCACAGTATGGAAATGTAAATCAGTGATAGGACTAAAGCCCAGGATAATGTCCACCACAGTGAAAGTACTGAACCACTACACTATACAGTACAACAGTGCTAGGTCAGTATGAATGGATGTTAACAATTGTATGCAAAGTATCCCATGCAAAAGCTGCAGGCACAGTATAATCCCTGTTGTGTTCACAGGAAGCATCTGGACAGTAACTACACAACATGTCACAGAACACACAACCTTAAACAGGAGTTATTTGTTGGAGTTCACACTCATCCACAACTGTGATGGGCTGCATAGTTCAACATATGGAAAGCTCACACTGGGCATGCTCACACACTTTGATAAATGAGACATCATTCACACAACATGCCATGGGAAGGCTGAAGTGGGCATGCTCACACACTTAGTTCAAATGTTCCTCTTAACAACTGTGAAAACACACCACAGGATGCACATTCCCCATTCCAAACAATGAAGATGTCAGCACCCTATAAGTAGATCAGTAGAAATGCTACCTCCCAGTAATCCGAATAGCGCGCTCTGCTAATGCGTCTGTCTCTAGTGTCATAACATAGTTAGGTAGGGGTTTGAATCCAGCAAGTGGCATGTGTGTGTGTGAATGGGGGTAAGTGTCTGTATAAGTGTGTATGAGAAGCACATCCCTTTTGGCAACTGTGGAAACACACCACAGGGAGCTCATTCCACTTTCTAAACACTGATGATGTCAGCACCCTATAAGTAGATCAACTGAAATGAAATCTCCTAGAAATGTGAATAGCGCGCTCCGCTAATGCGTCCGTCTCTAGTATCATAACATAGTTAGGTAGGGGTTTGAATCCTGCTACGGGAATGTATGTGTGTTAGTATGAGTGGGGTTTGTGTGTGTGCATAACGCTGTGGAGGGAAGGTGCCTTTTGCCAACTGGGAGAACACACTACAGGGTGCACATCCCTCTTCGTAAACACAGATGATGTCAGCACCCTCTAAGTACAGCATTGGAAAAGATTGCTCCTACTAATGCAAATAGCACACTCTGCTAATGTGTCTGCCTTTAGAGTCATAACACATCTAGGTAGGGGTTTGGACCTTGCAAATGGAATGTATGCGTTTTACTGTGGGTGGGGTTGGTGTGTGTGCACAATGGCGGCGGTGGGATGTCTCTTTTGCCAAATGGGGCTATGCACTGCAGGGTGCACATTTCCCTTAACAAACAGTGATGTTGACAGCACCCTGTACAAACAGAACAACAACACAGAAGGTGTTGTTACCAATGATGCATGTAAGGTTACACTTCAAGTAATGTCCACAAAACAAAGTAGGATAAACAAATGCTCCTTTTACTCTATCCAAACAACATGGCAACAGACAACTGACACTACTCAGTATAGTGCTACATGCTACTGTAACATGCAGATGTACCAGAATATACCTAGATAGTGTTTTGAAGCCTGAATGTGGCAAGTGTGTGGATGTGTTATGTTACTGTGTGTGCATTTCCGTATGGAAAACATGTTTGAGATATTGGCAATATTGTTGCAGACAGTTTAGGTGCAGATATCCCCCATTCTCCTACACAAGTGGAATTAGTTATCACAGATGACTGTAACCTCCCTATCCTCTCACATGTCCAGGTGAGGGCCACCCTCAACATTGCAGGACACATAGCATCACTGTTACAGAATGGTATCCCTGGATGTGTGCTACATTCACCCCAGGAGGACATGGCACCACATTACAGACTGATATTACTCCCTGGCCATACTACAGGATGTGTACCTGAAGAGTGCCATACATACACAGTGGTCCCACACCAATGAGGAGTAACCTCTACTGACCCTGGTATGTACTGCATCATATGCACAACTGGCCTTCTGTTCTAAGCTACGGAAGTGTCACGTATGGGCAACATGTACAGCAATATTACATATGTGTATATTTCAGGACTATGCACACAAAACCTATCTCATGGACAGAGCTATAGATAGTGAACTATGATACATTTGAGGTGTCACAGTAAACACAGTATTAACCTGCTACTTTGCATTACCTGTGTTTGTGGCAGCTGTTGCTGTGTCAGTGGTGCTTGCTTGCTGCTTGCTGTTTGCTACTCATGGTTTTGCTGCTGGCTGTCTGTATATTTTCTCTCTCTCTCTCTCTCTCTCTCTCTCTCTCTTTCTCATTAGGTTTGTGCAATGACTGTATTGCATGAGTGGAGTGTGGGTACTGAATGCTTTTGTAGGTATCTGCATAGGTCCATGTGATGGCCCCTGCACCAATTGTAAGGCAGCATTTGCTAATTGCATGCAGCCAGGTGTGTGTTGATTGCATGTCTCACTGTGATTTCAGGACACTGCTATAAAAGGTATGTGAGATAGGCGTAGCCCTTTCAGATTGTAGGGCGTGGACGATGCTGGTATGCTGTTGACAGTGTTCTGTGAGTGTGAAGGTTAGTATGGGAATCCAGTGATTTGGCCATTAAAACTTTGCCTCACATGCTTTGGATGGTACATCTCCTATATTGCCTTTATACTAATTCCTACTATTGACTGTTATATTTATTTTAGCAGAGTGCTTTTGTATGGCTGTCATGGCTTAGTGGTAGGTCATACAGACTAATGTTACCAAGGTCCTGGGTTCGAGACTGGCAGTGGGAATTTATTTTTGTCTCCAGACTTTCAAAATGAGTACAAGACATGTCAATCAAAGTGCCATAAAGGCACTTTTAAGCACTTTAAACCAGGTCTGCACTCGTTAGCATGAATGAAGAAGGATGCGTGCCCAGTATGGCCTGGCCTTGGCAAAGAGGCAACTTATAGCACATATGCTTGGTCAGTAGGAACACTGGGACTGATACCCGCCTGACTCACTCATACAGTAACAGGGATGCTTAACATGACACAACCTGCTTCCAAACGTACAGGAGTGTAGTATGTGTATCCGACAGAGGTGGCCCTGCAGCACCACCTGAGGCATGAATGCCATGTGTTAAGTAATGTAATATCATGTACAATATGCACACCTGAGGACCCCAACTAACATCCATATCCACTCATATGACCCTGTGGATACAGCTGCACATCATACAGTGATGTACATGTGCAAACACATGGAACAAGATACAAAATGAGGGTGACTAGCAATACATAGCATGGATAACCACGCACCCATGTTTGTACCACAACAAGAAGCAACATGGAATAGCCATGGTCAAAACCAATGGCTAAAACCGACTACTACTATATAGCTTGCTGCAGACCACTGTCCTAATAGCAGGAACTGCCCAAGGCCTATGTTCACAGGTTCATACTAGACTATCTGCCCTAGGGCATTTATAAGCCTAGCCCAGAGTTTTGTGGCTTCTGCCACCCGTGCAAGTTGATGGATAATATGCCCATTATTTTGCTGTGCCTCTGTCAAGCAGTGATACTGAGGTTATCCCTGGGGTATACCTGCAATCTCCCATCCATTGGTCACAATCTCACTTGAACAAAGCCAGTGAGGTGCTCAGCCTCACATGTACCAGGATGTTGTTCCACAGCATATGGACTCTCTGGGTGAGGAATCTGTCCCTTCAGCACATCCTATTAATATCTGTGTTGAGGTTTAGGTCTCCTGCCCTTGTAGTTCTGATGGATGTACAGGTCTTGAGGTGAAGCATGTTCATTAATCCTGGGTTGGACATAGTCTTGTATGTCAGGCACAGGTCACCTCTGAGCAGACAGTAAGCGACTGAATACAGCTGGAATTCCTTCAGTCGGGCAGCATAAGAAATATGTTTGAGACCCTTTCACCTCCTGTCGAGGAATATGTGGGCCCATCCAATCTGAATGGGGCATTGTATGCAATCATTGGTCTGATGAGTGATGAGTACAGGGAACAGTGACCTCCCTTGATCTAGATGTGAATCACTGCATGATGAGGTGGCCAATGTAGAAGGCCTTCCAAACTACCCTGGCAATGTGAGTGTCAAACAAAATGTCACTGTCAATCTGGGTGCCCAGGTCCCTGATAATGTACATTGTGCTTACAGGATTGCCACCTAGATGGGAAGTAGTGGTAACCTTGTTCTTCCTGAAGGGTATGGCTATGCATTGTTTAGTGTGTAATGCAAGGCCATGGCTGTGGCACCAGTTAGCCGTCTCTATGAAACCCTTCTGAAGGATGTCTGTGTCAGATGGGTTTCCAACTATGCTTCCCAGTTTGCAGTCATCTTCAAACTTTGTCAGCCATAATCCTCCTGTGCTTGCTCGTACTTCTGAAAAGTAGATACTGAACAAATGTGGTCCCAGGACTGAGCCCTGTGGGACACCACTTGTCACAGCTCTGGAGTGTGAACTGGCACCAGCAACTTTGACCCTGTGTGTTCCGTCACTTAGCCAGTTTGCAACCCATGCTGTGATGTATGGGTTCACAATTAAGCTGGTGATGTTTTCAATGATACCTGAGTGGGGTATTGGTTGAAAGCCTTTGCCAGGTCAAGGTAGGCTGTGTGGACTGCCTTGCCCACGCCAATGGCCTGGGTGAGTGTTTTGAGAAAGTCAACCAAGTTTAAAAGGCATGATCTGCCCTTGACAAAGCCAAACTGGATTGGACCCAATGTCTGCAAGTCCCCTATGTCTTCATTTAGAATTCCCATTATGATCCTCTCCATAGCCTAGCAGAACAGGCTTGTCAAGGGGATGGGATGGTAGTTTCTGGGGTTGGTGGAGGCACCACCTTTGTGAGGTGGGTCCACCATTGATGTATGCCACTCCTTGGGAACATATCCTGAGGTGAGGCTAAGATTAAACAGCTGCCCTAACTGCGGGTGTAATTACTCATTGAGTTCATGGAGCACACAACCGGGACACCATCAGGTCCCATGGATAAAGTGTTTTCTGCCTTGGATTGAGCAGTTCCCACCCCAGCAGTGGAGATGTTTGGGCGGCTAAAATCCTCTGGTGCATACCCCCAGTTGGGGAGGGGAGAAATCTGCACTGAACCTGTCAGCCAGTATGTTGCCAATGTCTGTAGGTGCAGTGATATCAACATCATTCTGAACTAAGTCTGAGCATATCTGGGAGTTTCCTCCCAGGTTTCAAACATAGGTAAAAAGGCCTCATGATTGTCCCTGGAGTCCTGAGTGGGTTTACTCTCTAAACATGCCTCGGATGATTGTATGGGGAACCCAGCGATTAACTCACAATGAGCAGGGGTGTCTTCCCCCATACGGATTACACTCTATCGTGTAGTAGCTCCTTCCTTGTGTTGTACAGCTTGTTTATGGCTAGGGTCCACCAGACTGGATGCTTGCCTGTGGTACAAAGAGTCATTATTATTTTGGATTGCCTGAACCATGCAGTCCTGGAGGTGCTGGTAGAAGGCATTTCTAAGTGATACAGTGGCTTGGGTAATGGTGTCCGCTGGCCTGGGGGCCTTGAAAGAGACCACACCAGTGCTCAGAAATGTGAAGTCGGCATTTGACAAGGTCTTCACCGCTTCCTTTCCCATCTGGGGTGTGGGTGGGATGTGGACTCCCACTGAGAGTAGTCCATGATCTGATCTCACCAATGATGGGTATACATCTGGTGTTGAACAGTGTGACCCCATGTTTGTGATGATGTGTTCTAGTATGTTGCCTCCACTTGAGGGGATTGGGACCAGTTGTTCCATGGCATTTCAGTGTATGAACTCTTGGAACCTTTGTGTTAGAGTGTTGTGGCATGATTAGTGATCCCAGTCTATATGTGGATAGTTGGAATCACCCAGTAGGATGGTGTTTGGAGATACATTTATCCCCTTCAGTGTTTGCAGGATAGCTGTGTGAGGTACCTGAGTTTGAGCGGTGGCATGTAACATGCTACAAACTGCAGAGCAGTCTTGCCTACGGTCACTGGCACCTGGATGGTCTCCGATGCATAGTGTGTTGCCACCAACCATGAGGTGAGGGTGTCCTTGATGAATATGGACACCCACCATCCTTCTTGTTGTTGTCGGGATGCTGGTGCCGGAATGCATGAGATGAGGTAACACCCGATAGTGCTGGGGTGCTGTCAGAAACTGTGAACCAGGTTTCAGGCACAGCACAGACATCAATGTGCTACATACTGAGAAGGGCATAGAGTGTGTGCAGCTTGAGGTAGAGACCTTGGGCATTGAGCAGCATCAGCCGTAGTGTCTTTCCTTTACTGTGTTCTAGGGTGGTAGGTGTAGAATCCTATTTCCAGTTGTGATTGTATGGTCCATGCTGTCTGACATCTAGCTAAGGGGAGGTCATTCTGGTTTTGCAGTTATCTTTCATCACCAGTAGAAATTACCACAACAGCCCCTGTGGGTGTACCTCATGCACACACATCCAGCACCTGTAAAGTCCACAACAGTACCTCACCAGGAGTATGACAGAGCTGGAACACATGTAATGTGTAGTCTGATTAAACAGAGTGCAGCTCCACACACTGCCATGATGTCCACCCAGATGCAAGCTGTGCCTGACGAGAAAGCCATGTCCAAGCTGGAATCAATGCACATGCTGCACCTTGTACAATCTGAATGGCAGGTAGCTATGCACATGAGGGAACTGAACCCCAGCACTGACATATATAGGACAGGCTGTACTGCATTATCCAAAACACAGAAGCCACCCCACACATGAGTAAACTAACACTACAGGTTGTCCATAAAGACACTGGTTGAGTCCCCTCAACAGGAATCCTAATGAGTGGATGGGAGATGGGAGGTTTACCCTGGGTATCAATGTTATGTCACAGGTAGACAGAGGCACAGTATACTAAACAAGACATATGACATGTCAAACTACGCTTACAATGTGTTGATGGACAAACACATTCTCCGACTAGCATTAGGTCAAGATACCTCTTGAACACAGCCAGCAAGGTGCTCTGCCTCAAATGGACCAGGATTGTATTCCACAGCATAGTGAGTCTCCGAGTGATAACTCCATCCCTACAACATGTCCAACATACATCCCTGCTAAGGTGTCAGTCACCTGCACTAGTGGTTCAGGTGGATCTTCTGAGTCTGAGGTGGAGCATGTCCATTAATCTCTGTTTGGACATGGCCTCGCATGTCAGGCACATGTCACCTCTAAGCAGACGGTATGTGAGTGAATAGAGTGTGAGTGTCTTCAATCTGGCAGCATATGACAGCTGTTGTGGTTCCTTGATCCTTTAGGTGGGGACAGTCAGGGTGTCTCCAATTGCTGCAGATGTTGGGTGAGATACAGCCAGAATAGGGCATTTGACTTGATCACCGGTCTGATAACTGAAGAGTACAGGGGAACAATGACCCACTAGATCTGGATGTGAATCCCATCCTTATCAGGTGGGCAATGTAGAAGGTCTTCCTAGCCACTTTAGCAATGTGAGTCTGAGAAGAATGGCGACTGTCAACCTGGGTCCCCAGGTCCGTGATAACCTCCTCTGTGCTTAGAGGATTGCCACCAATATGGTAGCTTGGGGTCACCTTGCTTTTCCTGAAGGGTATGTCTACACATGTTGTGCACTCTGACTTCAGGCCATGGCCCTGGCACCAGCTATCAGTTACTGTGAGTCCCTTCTGAAGGATATCTGTGTGTGATGCACTGTCCACTATGGTGCCCAGTGTGCACTCATCTGCTAACATTGTCATCCAAAGTCCTCCCATGTTGGCCTGTTCTCATGGGAAGTACATGACAAACAATGGTGGCCAAGGACTGAGCCCTGTGTGACACCACCTGTGACCAGCCTGGAGTCTAACATAGTGCCAGCAACTCTAACCCTGTGGGTCCCGTCCCTAAGCCAGTTTGCAACCCATCTTGTGACATATGGGTTTACATTTCAGTTGTGAGGTCTTTCCACAATACCTGAGTGGGGTATTGTGTTGAAAGTGTTAGCAAGGCCAAGGTAGGTTGTATGGACTGCCTTTCCCCAACAATGGCCTAAGTGACCAATTTGAAGATGTCAACCCAGTACAAAAGGCATGATCTGCCCCTGACCAAGCCAAAATGGGATGGGTACAATGTCTGCATGTCCCCTATATCTTTGTTTATGAGCTCAATTATGATCCTCTCCATAGATTTGCAGACTACACTTGTTAAGCTTATGGGGCAGCAATTAACAGGGTCTGTAGAGGCACTGCCTTTGTGCAGATGTGCACAACTGGACCTTAACCAGCCTGTTGTGCACACTATGGAAATGTAAATCAGTGATAGGACTGAAGCCCAGGATACTGACCACCACAGTGAAAGTACTGAAACACTACACTAGACAGTGCTACAGTGTTAGGTCAGTATGAACGGATGTTGACAATTGTGTGCAAAGTATCCCATGCAAAACCTGCAGGCACAGTATACTCCCAGTTTTGTTCACACAAAAGCATTCGACAGTAACTACACAACATGGCACAGAACACACAACCATAAACTGGAGGTATTTGTTGAAGGTCACACTCATCCACAAATGTGATGGGCTGCAGAGTTCAACATATGTAAAGCCCACACTGGGCATGCT
This sequence comes from Protopterus annectens, assembly GCF_019279795.1. Classification (NCBI taxonomy): domain Eukaryota; kingdom Metazoa; phylum Chordata; order Ceratodontiformes; family Protopteridae; genus Protopterus; species Protopterus annectens. The sequence goes on along the minus strand of NC_056740.1, from coordinate 505,695,503 downwards.
CACACACTTAGATAAATGAGACATCTTTCACACAACATGCCACAGGAAGGCTGAACTGGGCATGCTCACACACTTGGTCCAAATGTTACCCCTAGCAAATGTGAAAACACACCAGAGGATGGTCGTCCCCTTTCTAGACACTGATCATGTAAGCACCCTATAAGTATATTGGAGAAAAGGATTCTCTCAGTAATCCGAATAGCGCCGTGCTAATGCGTCCGTCTCTAGTGTCATAACATAGTTAGGTAGGGGTTTGAATCCAGCAGGTGACAAGTGTGTGTGAAGGGAAGTAAGTGTGTATGAAAGAAACATCCCTTTGGCAACTGGGAACACACACCACAGGATGATCATTCCACTTTCTAGACTCTGATGATGTCAGCACCCTATAAGTATATTGGGGCAAAGGCTTCTCTCAGTAATCCGAATAGCCTGCCGTGCTAATGCGTCCATCTCTAGTGTCATAACATAGTTAGGTAGGGGTTTGAATCCAGCAGATGACAAGTGTGTGTGAAGGGGGTAAGTGTGTGGGTATGAAAGAAACATCCCTTTTGGCAACTGGGAAAACACACCACAGGATGATCATTCCACTTTCTAAACTCTGATGATGTCAGCACCCTATAAGTATATCAGGGGAAAGGACTTTCCCCAGTAATGCGAATAGCGCTGTGCTAATGCGTCCGTCTCTAGTGTCTTAACATAGTTAGGTAGGGGTTTGAACCGCAGATGACAAGTGTGTGTGAAGGGGATAAGTGTGTGGGTATGAAAGAAACATCCCTTTTGGCAACTGGGAAAACACACCACAGGATGATCATTCCACTTTCTAAACTCTGATGATGTCAGCACCCTATAAGTATATCAGGGAAAGGACTTTCCCCAGTAATGCGAATAGCTGCGCTAATGCGCCGGTCTCTAGTGTCTTAACATAGTTAGGTAGGGGTTTGAATCCGCACATGACAAGTGTGTGTGTAGGGGGTAAGTGTGTATGATTGATATATCCCTTTTGGCAACTGGGAAAACACACTACAGGATGCACATACCCATTTCTAAACGATATCACAATTATGTATGGCTTTTGATTACAGACATGCCATGTGTGTTGTGCACACACAGAATGCCCATGTATGTGGGTTGTCCCTCACAATAATGCATGACATTGATTACACCGGTTATGGCAATGAACACATGATGTATGTGTGTGCCAAATACACATATGTACCTGTGACTTTCAATAGTTACCATGTGTGATGCCTGCCACATGTGAATACATGGTATTTGCACAGGGTAACATTATGACCGTGGTCTTCTGTGCAGATGCTGCATGTGGGATGTGTATATACAGTGTGAGATGTAGATGCTATCAGCCTAGTAGTGAGGGATGCACACCTGGTCTGGGGCATAAGGTCTACATGTTGTTAATGTACAGGAGCTGCATGTTTTCACCTGTTGTGGGAGTGGTAAGACAGTATTCCATAGCAATGCAGTGACTGCATGCTAAGAACCATTCAGCTAGGGTGTTGTAGATACACTTATTCATTAGCATTCAGTAATTTGTCGGAATCCCTGGTGAGGGTCTGATGCCAACCAAGGTCAGGGGTCTACCAGCCTGTGTCACTTGCTCAGTGATCCCTTCCATGTTCCCTATCACGTATCCCAGTGAGCGACATCCCACATCAGCTGTGGTGGCATGGACAATGACTGAGTCATATGTGTCCATGCATCTGACTGACTTGTATGTTGTTGTTACAGTTTGGCCATGTGTTTCCATCTCATACATGTGATGTACATCAATGGGTAGGGATAGGGTTGACTGTGTACATGTGGCAGCTGTGACATTACTACATGACACACATATTCCACAACTGTACCATAGAGGTGACTGACAACTGACCTTTGCACATGCTACCAGAGTATTGAGATTACATTGGTGATTGACAGCACATAGGGCCAATGGTGAAAAAGAGACATAGGTCCATAGGTTCGTACAGGGATATCTGCCCAGGGCATGTATCCACCTAGCCAGAATGTGCGTGCCTTTCAACATGCATTGTGAATCTGTCTTGCTATGCCCTTTTCCAAGGTTAGTATACTGTGCCTCTTTCTCACAGTGACACATAAGTGATACCCAGGGTAACCCTACAATGTCACATCCAGTCATTAATATCGCTCTTGAGGATAGTCACTGAGTCAGTCCGCCTAACCTCTATTGGGATAATAATCAGGAATGAAGGGTGCCTCTGAGTTGTGAATGTGCCCTCCACCATGTCCTATGTATATCACTCCTGAAGTTCATGTATTTCCAGCGTGTATCCTGGTGGGATCTGGATATTCTGAGATGCAGCATGGCCATTACGTGAGGGTATGACCTGGCCTTCTATGTAAGGCACAGATTGCCTATGAAGAGGCAGTATGTCACTGAGTAGAGCTGCTGCTACTTTAACCAGTCAGTATGTGGCATCTGTTTGAGCACTTTGATCCCCTTGTCGAGGTACATATGTGGTAGCCCCAGTTGCTGCAGGTGTCTGGTAAGGTGCATGCCGACAGGTTCATCATAGTCAATTATGGGCATGATGAGGGATGAGTAAAGGGGCACAATGTCCTCCCCTGGCCTACATGTGGATCCCATGATGATGTGGCCCATATCACATGCTTACCTAACCACTTTGTCCATGTTGTTGTCAAATGGTAGGATGCTATCAACCTGCGTACCCCAAGGTCCATAATTCCTAGGTCTGCACTTACTGGATTAACACATATGTGGTACATTGTGGTCATTTACTGTTTGACAAAGGGGATGACTATACTCTTTCTGTCATTCATGTTGAGGCCATGGCTGTGGCACAAGTCGTGTGTTTGCAAGAGTCCCTTTTGGAGGATGCGTGTGTTAGCTGTTGAGTTGATTATGGTGTTCGGTCTGCAGTCACCTGTGACGTGCTGAGCCACAGTACTTCCATGTTGGCCTGTACCTATGACAAATATATAATGAACATGACAGCCCCTAGGGCTTTGCCTTGTGGGACACCACTTGTACCAGGTTGGAGGCTGACATGGCTCCAGCAATTCTACCATGTGTGTTCTGCCCTTGAGCCACTGTGCAATACCCATAGTGACATAGGGGTTAATATGTACACTGGTGAGCTTCCCTAGAATGCACAAGTGGGGTATTGTATCCAAGGCTTATGCAAGGTCCAGGTAGGCTGTGTGGACCTCCTACCCCTTGACAGTGGCCTTGGTGACTGTTTCAAACAAAGCAAACAGGTTTGATAGGCAGGATTTGCCATTGACAAAGCCAAACTGTGTATGGTGACATGTCTGTAGGTCCACAATATCTAGATATGTGAGGTTCTTGATGATTCTTGCCATAGCTTTGCAGACAAAGCTAGTCAGACATATGGGGCGCAGTAGTGTCCAGGATCCGTGACGGCACCACCTGCATGTTGAGGGACCACTGTTGCTGTATGCCACTCTCTGGTCACATATCATGTATTAAGGCTGGGATTGAACAGTGGTGTTATGTCTGGGTGTAGCTCTTCTTGTGGTTCATGTAGGACACAGCCTGGGACACTGTCTGGTCCCATTGATGCAGTGTTTACTGCTTTGGGAAGGGCATCTCTTACCTGAGCATCTGTGATGCCAGGGGAAGCACTGTGATGCGAGACATATGTTCCCTTTGGTGTGGTGGGGAGAGAAGGCAGCATTGAACCTGTCCACTAGGATGATGGCAATGTCTGTGTGTTTTATATTTTGTGTGACATATTGTATTACCTCTGAGCATATCTGGGTAGTACCACCCAGGTTACTAACATAACTACAGGCAGCCTTGTGATTATCCTCAGTGGCTTGTGGAATCCTCTCTCAAAGATGGCCTTAGACAATCATATGGGTGCCTGTAGTTGTCTTCCAATACTCATCAGTGGTGCCTTCACATTTTGGGAGGTTGTTGTATCATGTAGTGGCGCCATCCTTCTATTGTATAGTGTGTTTATGGCTGGTGTCCGCGCCCAGGACATCTGTCTTTGGAGAATTGGGTCATGCTTTCATATGTGGCTTCATGATCCATGCATTCCTGAATGTGTCCACAGAATGCCTCTATACAGGTATCTGCAGTCTGGTCCATATTTTCAACAGGCCTTGGGCCTTTGAAGGCTTCCACATCATTTATGAGGGGTGTGCACTTGCTTGACATGAGCTGTTGACAGACGTGCCGCACTCCAGACAGAGCAAGGGAGGGTCACAGTCAGCTACCTGTTGGGACGCACCTCCCTGGACCACATGGAAAGAGACACAGAGGAGCTCTTACAGCACCCTCTCAAACTCAGGTCTCCCACACAGCCTTCATGCTGACACAGGAGAGTTTAGATTACTCTGCAAACACCATCATACTGGGTGATGCCAGCTACCCAAACATAGACTGTGTACATTACACAGGCCACAATACCCAAGCTCTAAGATTCCCATTGATCAGACATTCTTTGGCTATGGAACAGGTAACCAACCTTCCCACAAGAGGGGCAGATATACTAGAGCTGATCTTTACAAACATGAGTAAAAACTAATCACCACTGGGAGTATATCCCTCATTGTTGCAATCAAACCATATACTAATCACACTGGTGTTCTGGATCCCCCACATATGCAAACCTCCAACACATCGATGTGTGTGTGTGGAAATGTCCCTATTAGCAACCGTGACAGTATCGTACAGGATGCAGATCCCCTTTGAAATAGTGATGATGTCAGGACTGTATAACTATATCACCTGTAGTAAAGTCCTCCAGTAATTTGCATAGCGCTCTGCTAATGTGTCTTTCTTCAGTGTCATAACGTAGTTAGGTGGGGGTTTGAATCCTGCAAAGGGAATGTATGAGTGTGGTTTATGTGTGTGCACTATGCTGGGAGGGTTAACTGCCTTTGCCAACTGGGAGAACACACTACAGGGTGCACATCCCTCCTCCTACACACAGATGATGTCAGCACCCTCTAAGTACAGCATTAGTAAACGTTTCTCCAACTACTGCAAATAGCACACTCTGCTAATGTGTCTGTTTCTACTGTCATTGCACAGTTAGGTGTGGGTTTGAACCTTGCAAATGGAAAGTATGTGTTTTACTGTTGGTGGGGTTAGTGTGTGTGCACAATGATGGGGTGGGATGTGGCTTTTGCCACATGGGGCTATGCACTGCAGGGTGGTCATTACCCTTAACAAGCAGTGATGTTGATAGCACCCTATACAAACAAAACTACAAAACAGAAGGTGTTGGTACTGATAACACATGTAAGGTAACACTTGTTCAAGTAATGTCCACAAAACGGAGTAGGATAATAAAACATTTCTTTTATTCTATACAGACAACATGACTACAGACAACTAAGTGCCAGTACTCAGTATAGTGTTACATGCTACTTGAACATGCACATGTACCGAATATACCTAGATAGTGTTCTGAAGCCTGAATGTGGCAAGTGTGTGGATGTGGGATGTGTCTGTGTGTGCATTTCCGTATGGGAAGCATGTTTGCTGTGGCAATCAGGGTACTACAGTACCTGATGCACATTACATCTTCCAACTGATGAGGTTGCCTGCACCCTGTGAGTACAGGTAGAGAAGGGGATGCCAGTAGTAAACAACATAGTGCACTTCTGAAATGTGTACCTGTCATGTATCAACAGCTACTCATGTAGGGTGATAAATAATGGGAATGGCAGGTGAGCGTGTGCATGTGTGTGGGTAGCAGGGTGTGTATAAATGCATGTGTGACAGAACAGATACATGTAGCTGAATCTACATAACAGCACAAGATGCACATTGCCATAGTCAATGTTAGCATGTGATGGTGTGCAGCAGGTACACTTTGTTAAGTAGTATGGGTGCAGATAACAATTGAGGACATTCATACAGTTACTGCAGCAGGACTGATGGGATATACACACATTTATACTGCAACACACAACAGTTACCAACATGTTACTACTTATACACATCTATAGTCACCCTGTGCATCAGCAACGTGTTTACCTTTACCTGCACCGATGTTGTAGTATGCAGGAGGTGGCACAGTGTCATCATATGCACAGGGTGTGGGTTAGATATGCCCAAGCCGCCACTGGTAACACCAATTGACATGTGTGTGTATGTGTGTTTGTGAGGGGCAGCAGTACAGGGTGGACCGTTGTTGGTGCAGTGTGTGTGTGTATGTGTTTGCCCTAGGTGTTAGGTTTCTGCATGTGTGTAAGCACGCACACAGTCCCACATAATGGCTGCCATGTACAGGGTTTTGTGGACAGCCACAGACTGCACCTGTCAGGTCATCCAAATCAGTGTCTGTGGGCACGGACACGGTACCTGTGCCTGGCAGGGTGCTACGGGTCAGATCCGTACTAACCCAGACTGGGTACTGTCATCGGAAGCAGGGGTGTGTTGACTGGACACAGTTCCCTGTTGGGACTGTCCAGAGCCACGTGCACGTGGTCTCCTGGGGCGTCTGGATGACAGCACAGACCCAGCATTGCTGGGGCTGGTGCTGGCACTTGAGGCGCGCGAGTGGGCCCGTTGTCGCCCGCGCCACTGCCAGCTGGTGCTCTTGCTGGCATACGGCCACGCCGACGCCGCAAACGCACACCATCGCCCTGGCCCATGGACATCTGGTTGTGGAGCAGCTGTTGTATGCCCCACAACGCCTGTCAACGACATCTGTGAAGTTACGGATAGCATTCGCAACATCATGCATGCCGCCTGTCATGGCTATGCGACATGCTCTCATCTCCCTCAGACCCTGTCTGGTGTACCTTTCCATACGTGCCTGTGCCTGCATGACAGTTCTAAACATAGTGGAGGTTGACATACCTCCTGGGCACGCCGGCCAGAGGCAGTACGGCCACGGATGCCCCCGAGAACCCATGGGCGAGTGTCTGGGTGGCACCAGTCGGGGCCTCTGCACATGGCTGCGTGGTGAGGATGCATGTGCCACAGGTACCACATTACCCTGATCTATGCCCACTGCTGACTGTCCATCACCTAGGGACAATGGTGATAAAGGATGTAACGGCAGGATGACTGTGCGCATTGACGGGGTTGAAAGCTGTGTACTGTCAATTGGCTGACCAATGGCGGACCCAGACACACCTTCCTGCACCATTACAGACATTTCATCATCATCAGTACCTGGGGCACAAGATTCAGGTTCCCTGCTGCAGGTCACCAGAGCAGCACCAGAACCTACGGGAGGAAAACATGGAACACAGATTACAGTCTCAATACATATTTGAAAGAGATGAACTTCAATACTAATGCACACATTCAGAAATGGACACATGCACTCATGGACACTAACACACATGCACACTTGGGCACAGGCACACTTGCACACATGCACACCCCACAGTAAACACACACATCAATACCGTGTTACACTACTCAATTTACTACCTGTCAATTACAGTTATTGTGGACACAGTCACCAGCATGTCTACTACAGAGTTACACTACTCTTCCTAGTTTTATAAATTGTTTTACAGATACTGTTAAAAAGACTCACCAGCATGTATGGCCTGCCTCGGTGATACATGGGAGGGACCTGGAAGTGTGAAGAGAGTAATGTCAGTGGGCACATGTGTGCCATTTGTTTTGCACATGATACAGTACAGTAGTACACTAGTTCCCTTATACACATCAGCTGCACATCATGTCTGTATATATATCATGATGACAGATACATACCACATGCACACCTTATGCGTGCATGAAGTAACAGCGCACAGAACAGTCATATGTACATACCAGGAGTTAACTCTAATCTCACCCGCACTCTCTTCAAACGTCAACTCAAATTGTACTTCCAAAACCACTGGCTTTGTTCTTCTTGGAGTCCAGGCTAATGTCCCTCTCCCTATGCTCTCTTCACCTTTAACCCCTCATTGTGCATAGAAACTAGCTTCTACCCTGTTTCTTTCACCTTGATGTCCTTCTATGCTCTGACCTACTTCTCCCATCCCTCCCACCTCCTCTTGACTGTCTTCCTTCTTTTCCTCACTTCCCTTCTTGACTCCTGCCTCTTCCATATCATTGTATCTGTCATACTCCTTCTACTTCTCTACCCTTCTGAGCCCTAACTATTATGTATATGGCTTTTGCCTTATTGCATAACCATTATGCTTTAGGTAGGATTGCTTTGAAACCAACGGTACATTGTGTATGACTATAAACTGTTTGACTTCCTTACATGTATGTTTATTTAATTAACAGGCTGGTGTACAATTCTATTATGTTGGCTGTCTGTATTGACAACTTGTCTGTCTGCCTTTATTACGTTATGTGTGGAGCTTTTCTCCACATGCCTCTACTGAAAATGAACTCATATCCAGCTAGACTATATGGGTCAACAAATGTAAAAGTAATAACAATAAATGAATATGGCATCTTACCTGCACGCCGCTGTCTTGCTGATGTGTGGATCCAACCTCCATCATGATGCATGATGGCAGATGTTGTTCTGGGGCTGGATCCACAACACTTAGCAGTAGCCCCTCCTGTCTGGTGAGGGGGGGATGTGTGGCCACCCCCCCACCTGTGGCAGCCTGTTGCCTGCGGATATCTGCAGCACGCTGGCGGACATTTCTTATCAAATCACTGCAGTGATGTCTCACCTGCTCATATGTCCTATCATGCATGCCAACATCATTTATCCTGCTAACAAGGCTTTGCCACAGTGCAGACCTCTCCTGCTGGTTCTGGGTGGTGCGTGAAAACAGGATGGCATAGTCACGCACCAGGCTCTGGTGGATCACGGCATCCTCTGCAGCAGAGTACGCCGGATTTCTCTTAGGTGCCATGTCTATCTGGAAAGGTACACAAACAGGTTATCAGCATAGTATCTCAACAATACATGGTACACATTCTATACAGGGAGTGTTAACTTCTACTTATTACTGATTGGTTAAAACCTGATTACAGTGTAGCTATCATTCTATGTCATTTGTACTAAGTACTTGGCCTTCAGACCAGTTGTTTTACATTAGGGAGGTTGGTGGCAAGCACTGTGGTGGCAGGACACATATCTTTCATCCATTGAAGTTGGGAACTGCTGATTGTGGGCCCAGTGTACAAGTGTATTACTTCTGGTATGGGCAGTTGTCCTTTAGGCCAGTTATTTAACATTAACGAGGTTTGTGGTCTGCAGTCATGTGTGACAATAGGCTGTACTCTGCCATTCATAGCTGGGGACATCTGGTATCAGGTTTATAGTGCATGCATATCTGAGCTGTATCTTACTGACATTGCTACACCTTGTTTGTTGTAGCAAACACTACATCCAGGCCTCCTGCATCTACCTTTGTTTATATGCTTGTTATCTGTTAGCTTGTTATTTCACTGGTATGCTACTTCCACATAGTACACATCTTTAAAACACATCTGTGACTCACTACTGTTATCTGCATTGCTTACTGTACGTTCTTCCATGTTACACATGACAGCAAGTGACTGCTTGTCATTGTTGCATTTACTTCATTGTGACACATTGCACTTAGGTTACCTGGCATTTGCTCACTGACGCTTTTATGTCAGTCAGCAGTTGTAGGTAATGTCAGTACACCCTCACTCCCCACTGGACCTTGTTTTCAATCATTAGTGATTACAGAGTTCACAATAGTATTCTAGCATGTCCAGAGGTCAGTTGTCAGTTCCCTCCTCAGTCCAGCTGGTGAGTGTGGTACTCCAGAGACAATGTTAGAACAGATGCATGTACACAGACAACCCTCCTCCTAACGACAAATTCAAACTCATGTGAGTGATGCAACCATATACCAGACTGGAGGCTAGGCTCTGTCTAGTCAATACCGCCATAACCAGTCACGTGGCAAAGGGGATCACTCACTACACTTCCAGTCTCACGTAGACCTAACACAACAGCGGACCTAACACATGATCACACATGATCATACTTGTAGGCTCAGACCACAGCTCTGCCTATGCAGCAGAGACCTCCTATGCAGACATCCAGGCAACCACTACCACATGAACGAACATGTGCAACACATATCACACAAAGCCAATGTGCTGAACACTCACAGCCATTAACAGTTAACAACACACCTCATACACCTGTACTAGGTGCCTCTATGATCAGGCACACTCACATCACGCTCACCAGGCTTAACGAGGTGAGGGTCACGGTGTGCAGCCTGTCAGGCACTATGACCTGCCACATAACACAAACAGTCAGGTAACCCCAAGGCAGGTACAGGTATGACTCAGTCAATGTCCATGCTGCTGTGAATGGCCTGACACATTCCTCCCTGGACTACATGACATGAGACATTACAGAGCTCTCTGAGCACGTAGCCCAGGACAGTTTGACCCTGACCTTGAGTAGCATCCTACCCTCACCTAGAACAATGCCACAATATCAAGGCACAATTATCCCTTCCAACAATTGACTGACATACTGGTGTCATTCACAGGTGTGCCAATCCCTGCCATCTTGGGGTGGTATGTTTTGCTAGGGACAGCTTGCACCTGTCACCACAGTCCTATTGACATTTGGCGGAGCCTCCTGCTACACCCATTGTGCCTGTATTAGGCAAGGCTCATAAGGCAAATCCACATCCATTTGTATCACAAAGGATGAGGAAGTAAGAGTGATGCTACTCAACACTGGACGCCTAGACCCAAGGATGCACGCACCCAAAACCCTACCTAGCATTATGGACATCGATATCTGTGCAGTAACATGAACCTGTTTCAGGTTTCACAGGAGCACACCAGTACTACCACGTTATAGCTGTTACCATTCTTGTCGGCCACAACACTTGAACAAGGGAGGGGAAGTATCAGTATTCAATGCAGATTCCAACGCCTCCACATTGGTGGCTCAGTACAAAAAAGGTGTTAGGCCATTGAGTACAGTAGACGAAGTTGGGGACCTGGGGAAGAAACATGGTAGCAGTCTGTCATTTGTCTACCACATGGGCAACGTGGATTGACAGACATGTTATATAGCCCAGCTAATCATGACTGATTCACATGTATGGCAGGGGAGGTCATTGTGCCTCTGTACTCATCCATCATCAGGCCTATAATTGCATACAATGCACCTTTTGGGATGTACCTAACCAGACACCTACAGCAACTGGTACAGGACAACAGTACATCATCAAGGGGATGCAATGGCTCACACAGATGTCATATGCTGCCCAGGTAAAGTGAATCCAGCTGGACTCAGTGGCATACTGCCTGTTCAGGGGCAATCTGTGCATGCCATATACAGCCATGTCCTACCTAGCAGTAATGAACGTGATGTACCTCAGGCAATCAGAGTCCCATACAGCCACATGCTCAGGAGAGCTGGACCTCAGCACTGACATACATGGACATGCTGGAGGGGCATATTCCTAACCGAGAGGCTCCCTTCACTCTGTAATGAGCTCACACTACTGGTTAGGCAGAGTCCCTCATTGACTCTCTTCCATAGGAATCTGGATGAGTGGATGGAGATCATAGTTGTACCCCAGGTATCACTTCTATGTCACTGTTAGACAGAGGCATAGTATACTAAAGTCGGACAAGGGCATAGCAGCATAACTTGTGATTGGGTGGCAAAGACAAACACATTCTACTAGGCTTACCAATGCCCTAGGGCAAATAGCCTAGTATGAACCTATGAACTGTTCATTCTCAACTGTTCGAGCTCATTACAGAGTAAAGGGAGCCTCTCAGTTAGAATTTGCCCTCCAGCATGTCCATGTATGTTGTAGTCAGTCGCCACCGCTTGCTCAGAGGTGACCTTTGCCCAACATACAAGGCCATGTCAGACCCAGATTTGATGAATATGCTTCACCTAAAAAATCTAGATCCATCAGAGCCACAAGGCCAGGAGACTTAAACCTCGACACGGCTATTAATAGGACATGCTGGAGGGATAGATTCATCAACCAAAGACTCCTATGCTGTGGAACAAAATCACGGTATATGTGAGGCAGAGCACCTCGATGGCCTTGTTCTAGAGAAATCTTGACCAATGGATGGGAGATCGCAGATATACCCCAGGGATTACCTCAGTGTCACTGCTCGACAGAGGCACAGCAAAATAATGGGTATGGTTCCCCATACTAAAGGGGTGGCGTAAGCCACAAAACTATGGGCTAGTCTTGTAAATGCCCTCGGGAGATAGCCTAGTAGGAACCTATGAACATGTGTGTACTGCTATAGTACTTCTGCCATATGTCGCATGTGTGTGTGTTGTGGGGATGCACAGGTAATGGCCAGATACGCCTGCACAGGTGACACGTGTGACACATTCTGGGTGTTCATCCATACATACTGGATGTGTGCTGCCATCCAACCCTGTGATGTGGACACAAATTACTCAGCCTGGATATACATATCTGAACAACACCACAAGCACAATACACTACCTTGCTATGTATGCATGTAATTACACAGTTATTCAGTAGTTATGACAGTGATGCTATCCATGCAGCCCACTGGGCCAGTGGAAGCCACAACACACACCGCCAGCACATTTGCATATGCTTACCACAGACATCCCACATACTGCATGTACTGTGCACACAGTTATCTAACCCAGAACAACTGCACACCACTTATTAATCCTGTCCAGTGGACTACAGATACAGGCATATTGTATAACAATAGTAGGAGGCTACTGCAGCACAGGGCAGATTCACATGACGGGAGGCATCTGCTGTCTGCAGTGTTAAGATGCTTCACATTCACCAAATGCACAGATATTGCCAACAATTTTGCACACAGTTTAGGTGCAGGTACCCCCATTGTCCTACACACGTGTTATTAGTTATCCCAGATGACTGTAACCTCCCTATCCTCTCACATGTCCAGGTGAGAGCCACCCTCATCATTGCAGAACACATATCATCACTGTTACGGAATGGTATCCCTGGATGTGTGCTACATTCACCCCTGGAGGACATAGCACCACATGACAGACTGATATTAATCCATGGCCATACTACAGGATATGTACCTGAACAGTGCCATACATACACAGTGGTCCCACACCAATGAGGAGGAACCTCTACTGACCCTGGGAACTACTGCATCATATGCACAACTGGCCTTGTGTTCTAAGCTATGGAAGTGTTAGTTATGGCCCACATGTACAACAATTTTACATATGTTTATATTTCATGACTATCTACACACAACCTATCTCATGGACATACCTATTGATAGTGAACTATGATACATTTGGAGGTGTCACAGTATACACAGGATTAACCTGCTACTTTGCATTACCTGTGTTTGTGGCAGCTTTTGGTGAGTCAGTCGTGCTGCTTGTATTTTGCTGCTGTTGCTGCTGCTGCTGCTGTTTTGCTGCTTGCTGTCAGTATATTTTGTTTTCTCTCTCTGTCTGTCTCTCTCTCTCTCTCATTCGGTTAGTGCAATGACTGTATTGCATGAGTGGAGTGTGGGTACTGAATACTTTTGTAGGTATCTGCATAGATCCATGTGATGGCCTCTGCACCAATTGTAAGGCAGCATTTGCTAATTGCAAGCAGCTGGGTGTGTACTAATTGCATGTCTCACTGTGATTTCAGGACACTGCTATAAAAGGGTATGTGAGATAGGCGTTGCCCTTTCAGATTGTAGGGCGTGGACCATGCTGGTATGCTGTTGACAGTGTTCTGTGAGTGTGAAGGTTAGTACATCTCCCATGCTTCATGCTGTGTTGTAGATTCAGGTTGCTGCATTTATCTTGCCTGTTCCCTGTAGTGAGTGTGTATGCATACTGACACCTACAACTATATGTCATATGTATTGCTATATGAATATATATATATATATCTGTGTACATATACATACTTTCATATATGTACATTAGCTGACATTATTGGGTACAAGCTAACAATTAGCAGGGCTGTTTCCATTAACACTACTCTAGTATGGGAATCCAGTAATTGGGACTATAAAAGTCTGCCTGACATGCTTTGGGTAGTAGACATACTATATTGCCTTTATCTTCATTCCTACTATTACATGTTCCACTTATTTAGCACTATATTCCTGTATGAGAGTCATGGCTTAGTGGTAGGTCATACAGACTAGTGTTACAATGGTCTTGTGGTAGGGCCTACTAGTATGCTCATATTCTGCTTTTGGGTTGAGTATAGGGCCTATCAATCACAGTGCTAGAGGCACCTTTAAGCAGTTAAAGGGCTTAGTAGGTCTCACAGGAGCCAGGCTGTGTTGCAGATTCTGGTTGCTGCATATATCTTCACTGTTTCCTGTAGTGAGTGTGTATGGCTAGTGAGACCTACGATTATATTTCATATGTATTAATATATATTTATATATATGTATGTGTTGATATACATACCTTCACATATGTACATTACCTTACATTATTATGTACAAGCTAACAGGTAGCAGGGCTGTTTCTGCTCACACTGAACTAGTATGGGAATCCAGTAATTTGGCCATTAAAACTCTACCAAACATGCTTTGGATAGTACATCTCCTATATTGCCTTTATACTGATTCCTACTATTACATGTTATATTTATTTTAGCAGTGTGCTCTTCCACAGCAGGCATGGCTTAGTGGTAGGTCAAACAGACTAATGTTACCTAGGTCCTGGTTTCAAGACTGACAGTGGGAATTTGTTACTTTGCAAACTTTCAAACTGAGTACAGGACCTGTCAATCAAAGTGTTGAGGCCACCTGTAAGCAGTTAGAAGGGTAAGTAGGTCACACAGGGGTCAGGCTGTGTTGCAGATTCAGGTTGCAGCAATTATGTTAACTTTTTCCTGTAGTGAGTGTGTATGGCTACTGAGACCTACGATTATATTTCATATGTATTAATATATATTTATATATATGTATGTGTAGATATACATACCTTCACATATGTACATTACCTTACATTATTATGTACAAGCTAACAGGTAGCAGTGCTGTTTCTGCTCACACTGAACTAGTATGGGAATCCAGTAATTTGGCCATTAAAACTCTACCAAACATGCTTTGGATAGTACATCTCCTATATTACCTTTATACTGATTCCTACTATTACATGTTATATTTATTTTAGCAGTGTGTTCTTGTAAAGCAGGCATGGCTTAGTGGTAGGTCATACGGACTAATGTTACCAAGGTCCTGGGTTCGAGACTGACAGTGGGAATTTATTTTTCTTAGCAAACTTTCGAACTGAGTACAGGACCTGTCAATCAAAGTGCCATAAAGGCACTTTTAAGCACTTTAAACCAGGTCTGCGCCGTTTGCTGAGCTCACGATGCAAGACTGGCGGTGAGCTCCGCTAACACAAGCGCGACACCCGCTTATTTTCTTTGAAAGAAAAGAAAAACGGGTGTCAGGAAAGTGGTGAAGAGGGGTCACAATGAGGCTAAGACAGTAGGGAAAGAAGCGTGGATTTGCAGGAAGGGTGTAGGTAAGGCCCATAGATGCCCATGTCTTTGCAGCAACAGCTGTATATTTCTATGTATTTTGGTGAGACATTTGAAACCTTCCACCTCTGAGAGAGGTGTCAGGACAACATTAATATTTGTTGTACAGCCAATTGTAATTAACAGTTTAGATGTCCAGCGGACATGACTGCGAAATGAACAGCTATGTATGGGGCGTAATTTTTGTGGGACAGAGTGCCCTTTTTTTTTTTTACAGGTGAGAGTGGTATGACAGGTGAAGGAAGTCGGTAAAGCTGGGGAGGTAGGTTGGGTAGGTTAACAGACAAGACAGACAAGACGATACAGGGACGGTGTATGACACACGTGGGGGTTACACAATTGACGGGACGGAGGTTGGGATATCCGAGATGCACGAGCCCACAGATGGCAACAGTGGAACTGATATCCCCACACATAGGCAGTTGCCACTGTTCCTTCACAGCCCAGGACGGGCTGTGCTGGGGCTGTGTAGGCGGGCAACGGCCGGGCCGTTAGCTGTGCCACACGAGCCTCGAGCTGGCGAGGGGTCCAAGAACAGTGTCTTGGATCTCCCACGCACCACAGACCGGACACCGCTGAGGGTGAGTGGACGAACCCTCCGCCACACTTGCAGAGGGGGACGGGCCCCATCCCCTGCAGCTTCCACCCGAAGGTGGCACAGGGCCACCGGAGGGGGTCCGCCTGGGCACTAGTGCCAGGTGCAGTCACCAGCTGAGGTGGGAGAGGTGGGTCCGCTGGGACCTGCCTTCCCAAGCGCTCTAGGTTTGTGAGTAGTTATGTTAGTTTGGGTTAGTGGCATTTTATTCCATTCAGATTAGTTGTAACAGCATGCATTGGTATTCCCATCAAACAAACACCCAGATATGGACACCATTGAACAAGGGGCATATCAATATCACATGCATTATTTGAACAGCAAAACACAGTCAAACGACATGCAGGGTTGATTAATGGCAACAGGCCATCGATTTGCAGGTATGAACAGGGCACATGCACGAACAGACATGCATATATGTTTGGAACGGACAAATGTCCATGATTAATGAAATGTTCACATACCATTATTTAGTGGATGTTGTTATATGGAATTACAGGGTTGGGTGGGGATAGAAAGTGATGACACATTCATATGTTAAACATTAATTCACATTTATCATAGATACACAATTAAGTTGAGGCTGATGTTTCAAAATAATCTTTATTTGACTGTCATGCTACACCTGTTACACATACATCACTATCCTACTTATTTTGAATTTGATCAGATACATCATCCTGCTACACTTTGATGACAGGACAGGGGACAACTATGGCTGTTTAGTCTGTCAGATAATCATTCATTCTATCTGCAAATTGTTTACTGTTATCACCATATACAGATTTTGAGCTAGACATTCAGATTCAGACACACTGAAATCAGTTTGGGATGTTAATTTGTACTTCCCACATGCATTTAGTTCTGTAAAACACACTGAGGCTTATATATTCAGGGGTTATTACTACTTTATTTATTCATACATGAGCATTTCTGTCACTCTCATACATTCTGCAACTTCACAGTTCAGGTTGGTACTTCTAGGCTTTGTTCACATATTAGACCTGTGGTGATTCAAACACTTTCCAACAGCCTCACTTCTGTCATGATTCAGCATTTCAACAGGGGATATATCTGACATGTGACTACCTCAGATTCTGAAGCTGTACTCTTGAGACTATACTGCAGGTTACAGTATATTTAATTAATGATGGGACATCTGTATTACAGCACTGTTTAATTCTATCAATTATATTTCCAGTTACACTTGCATACTGATGAACTTGTTGCAGCCATACCTGCAGACGCTCAATTCCTGCTTGCACATTATATTACTTTTAATCAATACACTGCACTGTTCTGATACATGGTACATAATAATATTTATTTACAAGTACTGGGTGGGGTTACTAACCTGCATGGTGGCGCAGCCGCACCAGCCTTCTGGCGTGCATCTCGACATTCGCAGAGCGGACACCTGCAGCTGTAATACAAAGGGAATAATATTGACTACACATCTCCATGGTATCAGCTGGTTGAAATCCTTACATACATGGGTAAAATGTGACTTACTCAGTAGTGGGGCGTTGGGCATTTGCCGGGCCTCCTGGATCCAACGGTTCAATTGGTCCTGCTTATGCCTCTTCAGGTCCGCATGGTGGTGACGGACCTGCTCACCAGTGCGTGGAATGCCAGTAGCACTGGTCAGCTCACGAGCCAACTGGTCCCACGCCTCAGCCCTATATACTCCCCATGAGACCTGGCCCTGCATGAGTTGGGCCTCGTGATTATGGACAAGGAGCCAGACCATGTATCTGGACTCCTCAACGCCCAACGCTGTGCTCGAAAGCAACGCCCTCACCTACTCCACTCATGCTGACTGCAAGTCTGTTCTACAATCAGTTATGCTGTGTATTCCCGCCTATGGGGCTTATATATGCCGCTTTTCCCGCACATTTCTCTGATTGGCCGCTTTGGAATTGTATCTACTTCACTGAAAATGCTTTCTCATGCTCCATTCTGGGTTTTATCCCATATATATGCTATTTCTGCTTTTCTAGGTATTGCTGTCATGGCTTGGTGGTTTAGTTCCTTGACTCTAGTGCATGGTATCCTGTGTTCGAATCTGGCAACTGCTTTTTGCTTTTCCTGACAGAAATGAGTTGAAGACCTGTCAATCAAACATGCCAAAAGCACTTTTAAGCACTTTAAACCTGTTCTGCGCCGCTTGCGGAGGTAACGCATGCGCACTGGCAGTTAGCTTGTGGGAGCGACGCGCAAACGGTGTGCGCTGGGATAAATCTTAATTGGCTAGTGACACACATGTTCAGCTAATTGCACACAGTTTCAGCCTGTTTACCCGCTGCTTGGCAACGGGCACGCAGTTTGCAGCTTTTTAAACACTACTCGGCTACAGGCACTCTGTCTCACGGCAGCTTAGCTATCAGTACATTTCTGACTATTTTTATTCTTATGTTACTTCAAAATATATGCTCTGTTTCATTCCATTTTACAAAAGGGAATACATTTACATTTGTACAATACTGTCTGGGGGCTTTTTAGTGCTTATTTACAAAAATAAAAAAAAGGTTGTTGTAGGGGCTCGAACCCTGCCTGCCTACTCATAGGGCGGGTACTCTACCACTAAGCTATTATTTCTTGGCTTACTTTGCATATTTAGTTCTTATATCCTTTTCCACTGACTGCTAACTGTGATTGCGCTTAGTAGCACACCCGCACACAGTAGCAAACATTTACGGGTTTAACAAAAAAAAAAGGTTTTCATTTACTTTTATGACATCTCTTCACTTTATACACTGATGGCCAGTCGGGGCATGTGTTGTATAGTGTGTTTATTCACATTTTCATGGCCTTTCTCGTGGCTGTTTACTTTCAGCCATTCTAGTTTTCCGGGGGCGTGTCCACTTGCAGAGCTTAGCCTACAGACACGCTTCTACTCTCTTACACGGACCGTGTAAGAGTTACTGGTGTGATTCAGCATGCCTCATGCACCTCATGCATATGCATGACATGCTGACATCACACAGTTTAACTGCAGCCTCCGTGTAAGAGTTATAACTCTTACACGGAGGCTTCCTGAATCTGGCCCATCATCTTTACAGGAGGATTGTCAAATTGACAAAACAAACAGTTTCATTGTTAAGTAAAAACTTTGTAATTGATCTTTAAAGATTAAAATAAATACTTATTTTTTTAACAATAGCAGTTCTGTTTTATGTTTATTTGGTACTTTATTTGATGAGCCAAGCTATGCTACAATCAATTTCCCAGCTTGAAATTATTTGTTTTGTGCCCATTGGATGACCTACAGGCATTTGATAGACCATCAGTATTGTGGTGGGTCCAGCCAAGCTACTGCTGTGTTTTAACTTGCTTTAAATGACTATAGCCCAGTAAAGCAGTTCTTCACCTTATACGGTCTATCTAATATTACCTCATTCATAGGCATTGGACAATTTTCTAAGTTTGAAATGTTAATCTTCTTAAAATCACTACAAACCCAAGGGTTTCATTAGGTATTGGGGGATAATGCTTTTAGGCTTTTACACTCAGCTTTTGATTCCTTCAGTATCACAACTTTAAGTTGTTTTTCTACTACTTCCTACACAGTCTGTCTTTGTGACACTGGCACTCTGCATAGTTTCAAGTTATTTTTTTCTCCTGAAGTGAGCATGGAATTGAATCATTTTTTTATTCCTTCTAAGCAAGTTTGAAAAGGGTCTATATTATAACAATGAACGA
Organism: Protopterus annectens; assembly: GCF_019279795.1. Classification (NCBI taxonomy): domain Eukaryota; kingdom Metazoa; phylum Chordata; order Ceratodontiformes; family Protopteridae; genus Protopterus; species Protopterus annectens. The sequence continues at coordinate 505,675,768 of NC_056740.1, read as the reverse complement.
TCAAATGATCAAATGTTATATCGACCCCTAAAGCGCAAAAACTCAAAACAGTGAACAACCAGAACAGAGGTTTTTTCCCAGGGGAATAAAAAAATCGCTGTTCCCAAAAAAACAAACAAACACATAACAAAAAAAAAACTAAACACTAAATGAAGTGGGGGGCTTCACCCCCAACACCACCCCATGATGGGGGCTGTGCCACTCCCACACGACCCCTACTTAAATATACCAACTTCGAGATTGCACTGCAGTGAAGGAAATGGTACAACCCGGACGGATGGCCCAACGATTTCTTTCCTTGGGAAATAATTTACTGTTCCAGCCATTCGCTATTTTGCTGGTTCAATATTTAGTGTTCGAACTAACAGCGTTCGATCATCGGATTATTTGCTAAACTAAAGTAGACCCTTTGGAAGCACTTCTTTCATTTTAACATAAAGTGACATCACATTTTTATTTCTAGTTTCTGTGACTAAGGCATTGCATCATCTACCTGAACTTTTGACATAGCAATATTTTTGTTTCTTGACTAGACTTACTAGCCCATGCTGCTAAACTAACTATATACATCGTTCAGAATACTGCCTAATTCAGTATTTTACTTCATTTAGCTTTTGTGTTACTTCAAATGGATCCTGCCATTTAAGCAAAAAATGTTTTCAGCTCAGATGACCAAAAGTACCAAGTGGTATCTGGCTTTAAATTCTCTGGTCAATGCATTTCTATTCAACCCATTATAGTGTAACTTGGACTATTATAATGTGTTCCTGGGTTATGGGATAATCACTTTCACCATACTGTGTGTTGGTGTTGTATTCTATTACCCTTTCAAAACTCAAAATGACATAATTCTGTTAAGGCTTGCAACACCTCTCTAAATGTAAACAAAAGGCATAGTATTAACTGGTCCCAGTTTTTGCCATCTTCCTCAATAATGTTCTTCAGCATGGGCTTTAGGGCTTTAGAGCTCCATTAAAATGCTCCACTAATCAATCCATCTGCAGTAGTGCTGAGGTGTTTAATTGCTTGACCTTAAAGCATTGACACACTTGATGCATTATTTGAAATACAAGTGGAGCATTCTTTTCAGTGAGTATTGCCTCAGGACCTTTCAGTTTAAAACAATAAGACTACTTCCCCAGTTATAACTTTAGCTTTAGCCTTACATCACTTGCCAGCTTCAGGGTACTTAGTTACATACCCAGGGATCCATTACCCTTGCAAACGCCTTATGGCTAAGCCAACATCATTTTCATTTCCAGCATGAGCATGTGGCAAGGCCAGTGTGCATGAAGAGGAGCTGCTCATCTCATGGCCACATTGAAATACAAGCAATTGAGATAAACAACAGCAGTGCACATCCACACCCAGTACTGGATGCTACGAGGCACATACAGTTGTGTAATGCTGATATAATCACCAGCAACAAATGCATACATACTGAAATGTTCAATGGAAAATAGCACAAATGCCGAGGCAGGAGCAGAGGTTACACTATCATGACAGAATTCACAGAGAATTAGCCATGAGTAAGAATTATTTATATGCACACCCTGAACAGACACCAAACTGGCTAACAACAAGAAAAACAATGCTCCTACTTAAGAGTGAACCTGCAAGCTACTCTAAGAATTATAGACCAATAACTTGCCTTCCGATGACATATAAACTATACATTGGAAATGATGCTGACAGAGTTTATAGTCATTTAGAAGAAAGTTCAATTATGGCAGTAGAACAAAAGGGTAATAAAAGAAAGTCATATGGAGCAAAGGATCATTTGTTGTTAAATAAAGTCATAGTGGAGAACTGTAAAAAGGGGAAGAATTTAAGTATGACATGGATAGACTACAATAAAAGCATTTGATAGTATCCCACATTCATGGATAAAAGAGTGCTTAAAAAAGTATAAGATACATCCTAGACTGATCAATTACATTACAGTGACCATGAAACAGTGGCAGACCACTTTGCAATTACACCATAATAAAGGACAAATTATTAGCCCAGGGATAAAAATTCAAAGGGGGATATTCCAGTGTGACTCTCTGTCACCACTGCTACTCTGCCTTGCCCTTAACACATTAAGTTGTCTATGTAACAGCTTAGGCCATGGCTATAATTTGGCTCCTACAAAACAGCAAATTGTAAAGACTTTTCATCTTCTCTTTGTCGATGATTTGAAACTGTATATCTCATCAGATGAGGAACTGATAGCACAATTAAAAGTTGTCAAAACATCCTCAGATCATATAAAAATGTCGTTTGCTCTTCATAAATGTGTAAAAGCAACCTTTAAAGCAGGAAAACTGCAACACCAGGAAAACATCAGTTTGGAACAAGAATGTGATATAAAAGAACTTGTGCAAGAGGGAGTGTATAAATATTTGGGAACTGATGAAGGATCAACAATAAAACATGAACAAATGTGAATAAAATTTAGTAAGGAATATTTCAGAAGACTTAAATTAATCCTGGAAATAGCACTGACATCTAGGAACAAAATCCAAACTATAAACCAATTTGCTCTTCCTGTCCTAACTTACAGTTTTGGAGTGACTGACTGGCCCCAAAACATGTTGGATAGATTAGATAGGAAAACAAGAGGGATACTTCATGCTCACAAAATGATTTATAAAAAATCAGTGTATTCCCCATTCTGAAGGAGGGATGGGCCTCCTTGAAATTGATTATATGTCTAGCTCTGCAATCGTGGGACTCCACATATATCTGCTGACCTCACATGACCCAAATGTAGTGAAATGTTTGAAACATGAGGAAAATAAATCTAAGTTGACTTCTCTGCTTAATCTAGCAGAAGCATATCAGAGTCCAGCAGGAATGGAAGTCAAACCAGAAGTAGATAAAAATCAGGCAGCAACTGAATGTGCCAAAAAGCAAAAGAAAGAATATAAGGTGAAGGATCAGATGAGAAGGCAAGAAATGTGGAAAAAGCATAAATATAGTTACAAGTACAGAAAACTTTTGGTAGAACCTGATGATGATCAGGAATGAATGCAGGAATGGTTAAGGACAGGTGAATTTAAACAGAGAGATGAAAGGTTAATATTGGCAGCCCAAGATAGTGGGCTATATCCACATTGGTTTACAAAGTCCATTGAACATGTGGGAGAAACAGACAAATGTAGGTTTTTTAAAACAGAACTAGAAATAGTCCCACACATTGTTGCTGGTTGTGACATACTAATGGCAGAAGAACTGTATACTGAAAGGCATAATAATGTGGCAAGACTGTTGCACTGGGGATTGTGCAAACATTATGGTATGTAAGTGGCTGTAAAACACTGGAAACATGAGCCACAAAGCATCACATAAAATGATGGTCTACATCACATGGGATCACCCATTACCAACAGTTCAAAAGGTAGATGCTAGAAATCAGATATAGTGGTCCATGAAAAGAAGACAAAAGTAGCATTGATCATTGAAATCGCCACACCCAGTGACTACAGTGTCTTGCATACAGAGAGACACAAAGTCATAAAATATCAGGATTTGCAAGCAGAAATTAGAGCATTGTGGAAGGAAAGGTACCCAGACAGTTCCAGTAGTAGTAGGAGCAACAGGTCTTATAAAAAGAATCTACAAGTGTATTTAGATATGTTACCGATACATGTAACTCCATACAAACTGCAGAAGGAGTCATTGGGCACGTTGTCCATGCTGCATAGAGCACTTCTGGCTGACATGAAAGAATGAAGCAATGCTAATTTCATGAACTTTTATCATACTTAGACTTAGGAATGGGGTCCATGTCGATCATGATATTAGAAACTCAAAAGATTTGGAGAAATTAAAAAAAATGGACAATAAAAGTGCTAATGGAGTAGCAGAAAAAAAAAACAATGGATGGAAAAGCACAGTGAGGAAGGTGCTATGATGATATTCCAGTTTTGAAGAATGTAAACTATACACATGACAGGTAGGATATAATACATTAATGTGATATAACAACCAGCACCAGACCAGACATCAAAGTGTCCTCAGAGGACATCTCCTAGACCATAAATGTCATGAGAAATTAATGTATGTTACTCTCAGGGGAGTCACTTCAGCAATTCAGTCCATATGTCTGCATATCCACAGATCATTGGCAAGGTGAGCTACTTGGAAATGTAGTACATGTGCAGATGGATTGCAAAAAAAACAAAAATAAATAAATAGATAAATAAACAAATTAATAAATAAATATTCTACAGAGGACTGAAATTAACATTTCCACACTTGAATGTTTCACATCACCACATTAGCAAGGGAATCCACTGCAACAGTCAGAGTGTCAGGGTCATGAAACACATATCTGGGAAATTTAGGACATGTGACAGTCTACAAACTGAAAAGCTATGAAATATATCCAAACTCTAGGACATTTCAAACTCCCAAAAAGTTGTAATGACAAAGTAAAAATCATTACGTGTGTACACTGATCCATCAAAGAAGTTAGAATAATGTAGTGGGATGACATTGCACACACATTCTTGGCATGTGTGTGCTATGTCTATCTAATATAAGCCCATACCTCTCAACTAGCTCAACAATGGCAGAGGAATCCAGGAATATATTATATTAGATATGGCCAACCTCCCCTGCGTAATGTACACACTCATTACATGATTCTGTACTTTCAAACTGAACACATGAGAACACAAAAAGCGAAACACACATAAATATAATTTAAACTCTGCCTATGTTACTAATATGCTCTAAACTCGAAGAAGCTTGTGTAGAAAATATGGAAAAACACATTTCAGTGGAATAGAACACATGATAGCAGGAGAACAAAAATGCACCTAACTGGTTCGACCCTTGACATATTTCAATGCTATATTCCAAAGAAAAGTGCATTACAAGGCATGCCACAGGAGGACTCCTGACAAAGGTGACCGAAAAACATTTTAGGTGAACAGAACACATGATAGCAGGACAACAGAAATACTCCTACCTTTTTTTCAAGCCTCTGACGTTTCTCAAGGATAGTCTATAGACCAGGGCATTAGCAAGAGAAGCCATACAAAAATTCATATTGAAGAGGTCTAAATACACATATTATAGGAAATATTACTAGTGTTGAAGAGTGAAAACTCCAACCAATAAAAGGAGGGTATTAAAATCAGTCGGTTAATGTACCCATCACTGCATGAATAGATTGAGGCATGGAAGTTCTCACATGCACGTGTTATGTTTGCCTCATTTTATACTGGCATGGCATGCTATTAGCACATGATAAAGATATTTGCCAGCATGTGACAAGGTAGACCATCATGGATTTGAACCCTTGCCCATCTAACTAGTACCCTATATACTGCTGCATTATCCACGGAAGCCACAGCAGAAATTATATTAAAGTGGCCAGACAATACATATGATATGGAAAAGTGATAACACTGTGGGAGACTAAACAATGCCCATGGCTAAACAGGATACAACACTCAGGGAATCAAAGCTTTCCCCCTGCTGTATACTGACAATTTACACAGCAATAATAAACTGTTACATACACATATTATGCTAACCCTTGTTAATTATATCATTGTAAGTTCTTAACCCAAGGTACAGTTTGTTAAACTGCTACAAATTAGATCTCATTGGAATGGAAACCCTGTCTGCCTAATTGATATTCTATACTTCTGGACATTAACAAGTGATGTCAAAGAGGAACTTACATTTGTATAAAAACACATATTTCAAGGGAATATTAGAACACTGTGGAAGACTATGAAATGTCCATCATACACATCTTGTAATAAACAGGGACTGAAAATCCTCCTCAGATGTATTGACAGTGCACACGTCATGTTATGAGTAGAAAGACACATAAAAGCTGTGAAAATGCAACTATTAATGTCACTTTAAGTCAGCATTGCCTGATGTGCTCATTGCCAGTCACCTCAGTTGTGAGTCCATAGCATGTTCAAAGGATTTTCTTCAGTTTTACCATATGTGTGTCATTTCCTTGCGCTTGCATAAGGACAACAAAGTTGCTCTCTGCAAACTGGAATGCAAATGATTTCACAGAGGGATACTTGTCATTGTGAAACCCTGTTTTGCTGATGCATGTGCTGTGATAATGTCACAGGTAAGGTAGTGACATTACCATAGCTCAACATTGCTTGGTGATTGTGTAATACTGAAAAAGGAGTATAAGGAAACAGCATACAAGAATAAGGGGGTCGAACTCATCTCCTGCTATCTTGACAATTTACATGACAATAAGAAGGTATAACATACACATAGTCGGCTTACCCTTATTCATATATACATTCTATGCATTTAATGCTATATTTGGGTTGTTAGAACACTTACAACTTAGACCTCAATGGATTTGAGCCCCTGCATGATTAACTCATGTTCTCACAACTTGTGTAGTAGCTACTGACACCACAGTTGAAGTTATGCAGCAGTTGTCAGAAAAGAGTTTATATCAGAGCATCGAAGTATTAAAACTTCGAATGTTCTGATATCGAACACTATTCAGCGAATGCTAAGAATAGCAAAGCTGCAGAACAGCGAATTCTTTCCTCAAGAAAGAATTTGGTTGGCTGTTTCTGTGGCTTCGCTATTCTTAGCACTGTGGTGGAAAGTTATGAGTTGGGTTCAGGTAAGTGTGCGATTGTTTGTACGTTATGGTTAGGGGCGGGTTAAGTGAGTTAGGGTTAGGGTACGAGTTAGGCATGTGTGCGATAGTGACAGACTTTAGGGTTAGGGACAGTTTAAGTGAGTTAGGGTTAGGGCATGGGTTAGGTGAGTGTGTGATAGTGACGGACCTTAGGGTTAGGGTTTGGGTTAAGGTAAGTGGGTAGATAGTAGTGTATGCTTAGTTTAGTGTAGCGTTAGATGTAGGAATTTAAGTGTATGTGTGTGGTTGCTGTTTGTCTGATGTGCTTGTGTTGTGTGAATGTGTTTCGGAGCAGCAAATTTTTTCCATAGGAAAAAATTCGCTGTTCTGAATGTTCGATATTTTCATGTTTAGATGTTTTGGGGCCAATGAAATAGCATTCACTATTTTCATCTTTCGATAATGTGATATAAACACTCAGAAAACACATATTGGAAAGGAGTGGTAAAACCATGTGGAAGACTGAAAAATGAGCAATCAAAATACCTTACTGGTACATTAAACATCACAATAGGAGTACATTTACCCTTGGAATCTGCTACAGTTAAACTAATAATGTCAAATTATGCTTATATCATTTATTGCCTTCTGATGTGCCTGTAGTTTAATCTCACTTGCTTGACAGCCATCATAATATTTGCATGGCCAAATGAATCTGCTATCATTTTATATTAAGGTGAGAACCGTCATTTATTATTTCCTGTCTATGTATACTGAATTTGCTTCCTGCCAACCATGAAGTAACATATGAACACAAAAAGAGTATAAGTGTGATGTCACAAATGTGTTTGCTACAATGAAGTGGCCTACGAGGACATAACATATATGTTTCTAAGACTAATGCAAGGTACACATTACTGGAATAGAAACCATGCTTGTTTAAGTGACATGCTTCATATAAATATAATATCATGTGAAGCCACAAAAGAACGTATATTATGTGACTGACATTTTTAGTCGAAGGACATGAAGAAAAGGGAAACCACAAATGTGATAACATAGGGATTAAGCAGAATGTGAGAAGGTGGATAACAGGGAATGGTATAACTCAATGAATTTGAACCCATGCATTTTATTGTTATATTATAAATTGCAGTTTGTATAGGGTCATAAGTGTGACATATCAGGTAAAATGTATACATTTGCAGACTGATATAAAAAAAATCAAAGGATTTAAACTGAATATTCAGTGGAATGGAAGACAGTTGCAGACTGAGAAGAAAAATGTAAAGAAATATCCCAGCCTCAGTGAATTAGAGCCTTGCACCAAGTACACTAGAATGGACTCCTCACATCTTTACTATGTTGAGCCATGGAAGCAGATTCTGGGAACCACATAATCTCACCTTATTTTAATTATGTCATAATCCAGATCAGCTCAGATGCATGATTTATGGCAAATTCTTTGCACATTCATGGGATATTTTTTTCCATTTTTGCCATTGGTAGAGAAATATCATTTTGCTTTGATCATCAATGGCCAGGGATATTGTTCTATGTCAACCGTCATGCAACACGTGAGTACAGAAATAAGAATTCCAGTATATAAGTAGTTTTTGGCCATGTGTACTTTGGTTATCTGCTTTTTGGCAAGATCAAATGTTGGAACTGGGAGGACAGGACAGAAATTAAAATGGGAAGCAAATAATCGGTAGTACCAAAGGTGAGCAATTCAGGAATGATCGGAATGACAGTGGAAAAGGACTATATCTGTCTATTTTTTTTCTAATTAATCTTATTAATTTAATTCTTTTTAACTACTTTGTGACTTAAATTGTGAATAATGCATCAAAATAACATATTTTATATGATGATCAATTAAAGCAAACGTGAGAAATTAAGGGTTGTGTGGGGTATAATTTTTGGGGGCCGGGTACCCTTTTTTGATTTCTTTCAGAGCAGAAGATTGGGGAAAGAAGTTGAGCATGTAAAAGGTAGTTAAGTGTGGCAGGTTAGGTAGCAAGGAATGACATACATGACCGTGGGAATGTGGGATAATATTCTGATGGAAGGGAACACAATGGTGAAGAAGACATCAATCAAACAGAGGGCAGAGAGAGGTAAAAGGTGGATTATATGATGTAAGGGAAGTGGTTACAGAGACAAAAGGGAAGGGAACACCAGGTCTGGGGAGAGGATGGGATGTTTGAAGATGCATTCTCTTCCAGCTTTGATACAGTAGGAAATGACTCCTTACCTGAGATGCTGTCAACACTGGGTCCCGCCTCAGGAACTGCAGGTGCTGCTGGGCATGGGACTGACTCAACAAGTTGCTAGAGAATGGTCTCAGTACAGGCAATGTGAGGTGACAGAACTGCCATCTCTACTGGCACTACCAATCCTGTGGGGAAGAGCTACCTGATGTAGGTGGTACAGTTAAAGCAGGAGGTGTGGAGGCAGTTCTGGCAGGCTTGGACTCAAATGATCGGGACACTTCTTGTTATGACACTGTTAGCTCTGCTGGTGCTACCTGTGGGGATAATGACAAGCTCTGCAGGTGTAGCCAGTCCAGACCTCTGTGCTGCTCCATACAATACTAACAGAAATGGAGAAAAACAAACATAGAAATAAAAATAAAATAATAAAACAGAGATAGGATATGGGCAAAGATGGTGGTGAAGAAACATACAAAAATAATGAAATTGCACCCTGAGTTATTAATTTGCAATAAAAACAGTATTTAGTTAGTTTTTGTGGCAATGGGGATTGAACCTCCTCCCATCCGAACAATTTCAGTACACATAGACTTAACACGATGAGCCACTTCTCCAGCTATGCAGAGAGTAGCATGCAGAATCAACAGTTTATCTTTGCACAGTTATAATTATTCCACTATGGAATTCCAGTAATGGCAGATGTTGTCCTGTTATACAAATGTAATTTACAATTATTTTAATTGCTACCTCTCATTACTAAAACATATACATCTTACACAATATAAGCTGTACTTACAACAACACTCTTTTAGGTGGTAAATTATCTCCCCACGCATCTCCCAATTCATTTCAATCTGTTCAAGAGCTTTAGACAAAGAGAGAGCAAAATAAAAAGTTGCATGTTGCCATGCATTGGCAGGGTATATCAATAGGTAAATTATATTATACTTACAGTACTGATTTGGTGACCATGCTTGAAATTCAGCCTCCTATCATTCAAGGAGTTCTATCTTTTGGCAACTTAAGTTACTATAGTGGTGACAGCACCATTATCCTGCATGAGTGTTATCAGTGACATAGTGGTCCAATTATTCCAGGCATCTGCCCTGCACTGAGACCTGGCATACTCCCCCTCCACAATAAGCTAATAACTATATTGCTGAATGAGAATGTCCAGAAAAATCTTGGATTCATCTTCAAGCCAGCTCTGTGCTCTAAAAGGAGCACTACCATCTCCTTCAGTGGCCATAAGTATCTCTATTTCAAAGATGTCAGACAAATGTCACTGAACTGATGTACAAAGTCAGTGTCACATTTTCAATCCTTCATGCAACAAGGAGACTCTGAGAAAATCCCATTTGCATGATGGATGCAAAAAGAAATGTAAAGCAACTATTGTACTATTATGGCTCCAATGACACTTTAAAGTACAAATCATGGTAATCCTCCTGTCATCTGTTTGCTGCTCAGAATACATATTCACCAGTGACTCCAGCTCAGGGTGGTTAATAATGGGATATTAATTGCATTTAACTTGCCAGATTTAACTTTTGGAGCATAAACACATGAAGTAATTGAAAGTGAGATGAGCGTAATTAGCGTACCCATCTCACCCAGCTGTGACGCTGCAATAACTACCTCAGTGGATTTGAAATCCTGCCTGCCTAATTCACACACTCTTGATCTGTCTACTAGCTGCAAACACCACAGAAGAACTTACAATATAGTTGTCAGACAGCACATATTTGCAAGGAGCATTCCAACAATTTAGAAGACTGCAAAATGAGCAATGTTAAGCAGATTTTAGTAATCAGGGGATCAACACCCATCACATTCCTTATTTAAATGGTTCGTAGGTTCATAGGTTGGTACTAGGCTATCGGCCCTAGGGCCTATACAAGCCTAGCCAAACAATTCCCCAGATATTACTTACCACAATATTTACTTCCCTGGACCCCTGTCTAGCAGGGCGACTGAAGTGATCTCCAGGGTGAATTTCCTATCTCCCATCCAATCGTCAAGGTTCCTTATGAAAAGAGCCAAGGAGGCACTCTGCTGGACACGTATGGGCAGTCTATTCCAGAGTAGTTGTAGTCTCTGGGTCAGGAACCTATCCCTCCAGCATGTTTTGTTCATTGTGATGACAAGGTTTAGATCCCTGGAGCGTGTGGCTCTGAGGGATTGGGATTTCTTTAAGTGGAGCATGTTCAACAGCTTAGGGTTTGACATGGCCTTTTATGTTAAGCAGAGATCGCCTCTGAGTAGACGATATGCCACAGAGTATAGCTGAATTTTTTTTAGATGGTCAGCATAGGGCATCTGCTTTAGGCTTGTGATTCTTTTAGTGAGGTATTTCTGCGGCCTTTCCAGCTGTTGCAGATGTCTTGAGAGGTACATAACATATGGGGCATTGTACTCTATAATGGGTCTAATGAAGGATGAGTACAGTGGGACAATGACCTCCTTTTTTCTGGATGAAAAGCCCTTAGTGATGAGCTGTTCCACATAGAAGGATTTCCTGACTGTTGTGGCGATGTGGTTATCGAAGGTGAGACCATGGTCCATCTGTGTCCCTAAGTTTCTCATCACACTTTCAATGTTTAGTGTACTGCCACCTATGTGGTAATTCATGGGTACATGTTTTTTTCCCAAAGGGGATAACTATGCATTTCTTGGCATTATGTTTGAGCCCATGGCTCTGGCACCAAGCATCTGTTTCTGTAAGACCCTTTTGTAGAATATCCACATCATTTGGGGATTCAATAATGGCTTCCAGTTTGCAGTCATCTGTTAATTTTGTTAGCCAGAGTACCTTAGTGTTGGCTTGTACTTCAGAGAAGTAGATGCCAAACAAGAGCGGTCCCAGGACTGAACCCTGAGGTACTCCACTTGTCACTTGTCTGGAGCTGGATTTGGAGTTGGCTACTTTTACAGTCTGGGTTCTGATGGTTTGGGTTTTGAAGGGCTATGTGTTGCTTGAGGTGTAGTGCAGGTGTTAACTTTCTCCTCTTGACTGTCTAGCACAATCTTGGCTGGAGAGAGCTTTGCTTCCAGTTTGGCTATGTAAGTGCATCTCTCACAGGTTGTAGTGTTGTGTGGTAGGAAGAGAGGGTTGTCTGTGTACATGAGGCAGTTGCTGCATTGCCCAGTATGCACAGATTCACCAGGTGGAGAGGAGTAATCACCAGAAGCTGACCCTTGGACATGCCTGTTTAGATGCTTTTTTTTGTAAAGTACAAGAGCTGTTTTCCCTTACCTTTGCAAGGTACTTTGCAATTGTAGGCTGTTTAGTGCCTATGATTAATTTCTCCTTATTAACAAGGAGAGTTGAGTGCTTGTATCAGTTTAAGGCTTCCTAGTGCTTTCCAGCAGGTTCTAGAGCAAGTGCTAGTCACAGGGGTTCGGATTTTAGTGCTACTTATGAGAAACATGCTACTTCTAAGGGAAAATTTGAAGAGCAGACTTTCTGGCACCTGGAATAGTTTAACCATAGCCCGCTGTGCTGCACGATGCAAAAAATGTGAAAACACACGTGTTTTTAAGCCAGAAAGTTGAAAAGGATAGAAATCAGCCCAAAATGGCTAATACAATTACAATTTCAGAGCTGGAAATCACTCCTCTAGTGTTAGATAGGCAGTACAATGCTCACCACTCCCACTGGTAAGGAGTAGGACTTCCCTCTACCACAGCAAGGTCCGGATAGCTCTGAACACAGAAAATAAAGTCCTGAAACCAGCAAAGCCTAGGCTCTAGATTATACTAGCTATGAAAGTCGGGAAACGAGCAAATGAGATAGTATTTTTTTTTGGGGTTAAAACAGGCTAAACAATGCAATAATACAGTAAATAAACACAGAAAAAGTTAATGCACTTGAGTGTGTAGCCCTAAACAGTAAATGCAATTAAAACTCTACAAAATTAGCAATTTAAAACTTTTTGAATGAAGCAAGGCAAGTGCACGACTGAAAAACAATTTAAGAGGTAGTAATACAGTAGAATAAGTAGCTAGTCTACATATACAGAAAAGTCTATATATACAGAAAAGCAGCTAAAACACGCTAAAACAATTCAGATGCAGTGCAACCTAGAGCACTTGAGTTGCAGCAATATTAAGGCAAACACAGTTTTAATAAATGCACTAAAATATACTCTATATTTCCAAAATGTTTGAGAAGCACAGTCAGAACGCAAGGACATTCAGGCAAATTTTTTTTTTTTGGTAAACATCACATCAGGAGTAAAATGAGGCATGGGAGTTGAACTAAATAATATCAACTTATGGTTATACCATTATTACTTTTTATCAATGCGGCAATCAGCAAATTGTTAGCATGGCTGAAGGATTTTTCTTTTTGCCATAAGGAGAGACCTATCATTTATCACAGATCATGTATGGACAGAAAAGTTGCTCTCTGCCAAGTTTCATGCAATGTTTGAAAACAGAAAGCTATGTTTTTTTCGTATTTCCTTCGTGGGTATGGGTGTATTGTGCTTATCTAATTTTGCACTATGTTAAAGGCTGAGAATGTGAGCAAATACTGAATGTGCGTGATGAAGGCATGGTTGGTTCAAGAAAAATACTCAATGACTATGAACCGATGACTGTCATTCAGATATTCTCTGTATTACTGTATTAACTTAAGGGGTGTGTACACAGAATGCATATGAGACACACATATTAAGAAAATGTAGAACATCTAAAGATTGCAAACACAACATATTAGAACAACATACAATACTGCAGTATATTCAACCCCCCAAACCAAAAGAACAGTGTTCTGCTACAGTATAAATAATGTGCTAATTGCACTGAACTAGCGAAGGAGGTAGAGTCAAACCATTAGCTCTAATACCACATGTTATATTGTTAATTTGTTAAAGAAATAATGTAACAGAAATGCATATATACATTTTGATTGAAAGTGCAAAACTCACAAACATAACACATATTGATGATAGGAATGTTTCATGTCCTAATAACATATGCAACAACAACCAAATAAACTTACGTGAGAATGAATTTTAACACGACTATGTTACTGAAATTCCCTAAACAGAACATTAGATATACATGCAACAATTAATCACAGGACATGTGTCAGTAAAACACATTTCATGGTAACACAACATGGGAATGCACATGAAAGGCTTCAAACCCATGTGTATCTTAGCCATACTCTACTAAACATAAAATTAGCCAAGGATGCCACTGAAGTTGTAAGAAGAAAGGTGTCAAAATATATTCACTGAAAAGGAATACAGTTACAGACTGAAAAGGAAATTGTAAAACAACATCCCACCTCCACTGAATTAGATCCCTGCTTCAAGCTGTTACAGAGAGCAGAGTCACCTTATGTTAGTTTTATTTACTTTAGAATTGTTTAATGATGGGCATCAACTCTCAGCTCAGGTGTGTGACCAATGGCAACGTTTTTGCACATGCATAGGAGTTTTTTGGGCTTTTGCCATGAGAGTACAACTATCGCTTCTCTCTAGACCAGTGATGTTGCGCTATGCCGACCATTGTGCAATGCATGAAAGAAGAAATAGGAATTTCACCTTAGAGCATGTGTGTGTTATGTTTACTATATTTTGATCAAATTAAAGTTAGAAAAGAAAAGATAGGATAGAGATGGTAATTGGAAGCAAGCAGAAGCTAGAAGAGAAGGTGAAATGGGATACTACTAAAATATAGCTACTGTAGTATTATGGCCCCAATGGCACTTTAACGTGTGAAATATAGCAGACCACTATCTGTTTCCTATGGGAAATATATGTTCAACAGTGACTTCACCTTCAGATGGATGGTAACAGCATGACCACTGATCTCGACCTTCCATCTGTAGACTGTGGAACACCCACATCACATGACTGTAAAATAAATGGGCAATATGCAAAATACCCTACTGATGCCTTAGCAACATCTACACATAGGAATCTCAATGTCTGGTTAAACTATGACAATATACATTTCTATAATATCATTTTGATGTGTTGGTAGTATTCTTTACTATTTATTGGGTTGGGTTTAACGAATGTAGGTCGGCTGTGTGCTGACCACACCAGGTATAACGGTTAAGGTTTTTGCCTCCTATGCACACGATATAAGCAATTGCCTGTATGGAGTTTCTATGTTCTCCTTGTGTCTCTGTGGGATTTCTCTCACCTCCTAAAAACATATTGAGTGTTCCCACCTTACAATCATCTAGGAGTTGTGGTCAGCATCACAGACTTCAGACATGAGAACACGGATCACAGACTGCGTGCAGTGCCACAGCTAGCCTCTTGATGGTATAAAAATTGGCTCTAGGTGATTCTGTCATGTTAACTAATGTCACCAAAATGGACATTGACAAGTAGACAGAGGACCTGGGGGAACAATGCTAATGGTGGTAGGGGTGTATGTGCCCTTGTTTGCCAGTGTGTGTCCACCATTAGGCAGCCCAGGGTCAGTAAGCTACTGTCTGGTGTCCAGTCGCCCAGCCTGGCTTACCTGAGATAGCTCTGTTAAGTGAAAGCTAGACATAAAACCAATCAACCTGCCAAACATGAACTAAGAAATGCAATACTCAGTGTAGGTTCACTGACAAGATGGAGCCTGGAAGTGGATGACATGATGATAAGGAAGAGGCTAGACAGCCTATGTATCCTGGAGAGAAGATGGAAGAGTAGTTCAGCAAAGTCACTTGGCTTGGGACTCAGAGTCTACTGCTCAGGGGGACAGGCTAAAAATAGTTTGGAAATTATGGTGAGGGATAAGCTTCAGAAACCGATGAGGGATGTCATCAGAATTAGTGACAGATTTATGGCAATCAGACTCCAGCCTAATGATAAATAGCAAACCAAATGGCCCAATAGCACACAACAGCCAATGCTGGAAAAAACAAAACAGTGTAAAAGCAATAACCAGCAAGGCTACCACGACCATATACATACACTTTTATTAAAACACAGATAAGCGCATTTGCGTTGGCTAAAGCTTCTTCAGATCCATACAAAAACAAGTTAAAAGCACACTTTTAAAAGTAAACACTACACCAATCACAGAGCAGCCAAATATTGCAACCAGTGATATTATAAATTCAATTTCCTCTCTCTCAGGGCTGGTTTTATACAAACACTGACATTAATACCTGGATACTTATCAGCTTATAGCACGAATATCCATTTAAATTCCAGGTTCTTGATGTAGTTGTTTAAATCACCACCTCTGGGGTTAACCCACACACATTGTAAAGTCCTGAATGAAAATGTATGTCCATGGTTCTCAATATATTTAGCCAAGGCATTTTTCATATTATTCACCTTAATATCATACATATGTCTTAAAATTATATCTTTCAATTTTTTCAGTTTTCCCCACATAAAAACTGGTACAAACATCACATGCAGCTAAATAAACAATGTGAGGTGTTTGACAATCAGCATAAAACCTAGGTTTAAAAATAAAATCAAACACAGCATGTTTAAAAATCTGTTGTTTTGTTATAACTGCGCATGCTTTACACCTCAAAAGGGAAAAGTACCTATTCTCTGTGAAATATTTCTTTGCAATGACAGCCTCAAATTACAAAGCGAGTCTTTCAGGTTATTTGAATTCTTAAAGCCAAACCATGGTTTATAGCCTACAATCTCTGCTGTCCTGGAATCTACAGTTAATAGCTGCCAGTTCTTGCTTATAATATCACACAATAGATTCACATCGTTGGTAGATTTAGTCAAAAATCTCAAACCATGATGTGAAAAAGACTTTCTCTCTCGCCCATTGGTTACACATCTATAACCATCATAATACTATGGTTTGGCTGTGGTACATCTATTATTCAGAACCTGATTACTGATAATATCTACCTGTTTCTTATTATAACCTCTAGCCAAAAATGATTGATCAGTAAGTAATTCCATGTTATTATCACAATCACCATTTGCTGTACATAACCTAGATATTCTATCAAACTGACCCTTAATAACATTGGAAAACACATGTCTAGGATGTATAGTGTTGTACATTAAAAGACTATTCTTCCAGCATGCCTTCCTATAAAGTGTGTTATCAATTTGGCCAGAAACATCCTTACACAGTTTAACATCTAAGAAGTCAATATAAAATGATTTCACCATTTGGCTATATGAAAAACTGCAGCTATAAAACTTTTGGGCTTGTGTGTCTCTAAGTTAACACCAGGTATGGAAAGAAATGTCATTTTAATCTTTCCATACCTTAATACTCATTCTCTTCCATGTATGTGAAGGCTTGTAGTACTTAACTGGTTAGCTGGGCTGAAAGGTTCCTAGCCATATCAGACTGGTTCCATTGCTCTTGGTGGAAATACTACACAAAGGTAACAAGATATGCCTCTCCATTCTTCTCTTTCTCTGGTTAGTGGTTTAGTTATAGAACTGTCCATGGCATAACCATATTTTTGACCACCACCACCATCTCTTTGTCTGCAGCTGCTATAGTCTGCAGTAATGGTTCCACAGTTACCTTCCTGGTAAAATGACCAAAGCAGAGGTAAACAATAAACAGAATTAAAGCTCTCAGCACACAACAAAAGACAGTTTTTCACATGGAGACAAATTGCACTTGGAATGCGTGGCCTTTTTGTTGACTGCAAAAAAGTACAGTCTTAAGATTTTGTCATGGAAAGATGTGTCAGAAAACAAAGAAAGAAAAGATGACAGCTGCAATTAAACAATCTTGAACACCGAATGTAGTAATTACACCAGTCTTAAAAAAGCATAGTTTATTAAAAATCATAAAGATGCAGGTTCTTCCAAAAATAAGACTTGTATCTTAACAAAAGTTTACAGCAAGCACCTTCAATACTGTCTCATACAGCTGGGATGCAGTATCTTTCTGTAGATACCCCCTCCATTCTCTGTCCCACCCTACCCCACCCCTTATGTTTCTCTCTCTTCCCCTTGCTTTCTCTCTTTTTCTCTTCCTCTTTTTATCTCTCTCTCATTTGCTCCCCCGCCCTATCTCTTTTTCTCTCTGAAACTCTGAGTAGTTTTCTTTTCTGGATTCCTATAACAAGGATAATCTGCTGCTATCTTCTGGTGTCTTCTTCCAGGCTCATTCACTTTGTTGTCTGTCTTGTAAAGTCACTGTTTTAGATATCAAAACCTTTCAGGAGGACAAACACCACTCAATGCAGGCTTACCTCAGTCCACATTTTATAAACCATTACTTTTTCATTAGGCATACCTACTCTAGTGAATACACCAAAGTTTATCTGTTTTTCATAGGTTCATAAGTTAGTACTAGGCTAACTGCCACTGTGGGGCATTTTAAGCCTAGCCATTTACCACATGTGTGAATCAAACCCTTCACATTGTGTTTGTAAGGTAAACAGCTTAACCATTATGCCAGCCTCCCACCTTCTTAATGCAGCTTTCACATTTTAAAGTGATAGTAGCATTATTTATTATCCCCTTACGTTACCCTGTCTATACCCTGTAGCTCTTCCATAATCTCCCCTAAGGTACTTCAATCCCTAGGATTCTCCACATTCCATGTACTATCATGCTTCAAGCATTACACTATTGTCTGTTTTGCTATTTCAGTCAATATCAAGGTCGATTGTACTACAAACCTATAAACCTATATAGTCTTGTAAAATAATGTGTCTTCCTAATAAAATTTGCATTTATATATAAATTAATTTTTTCTTCAAAACTGTAAAACCAATGCAGTATTGTAAATAATCTGTCATTTCTTCCTTTTTTTCTTTTTCCTATGAAAAATAACCTTCTTTTTTGTTTCAAATTTTTCCATAAGAAATTTACTCATTATGTATACATTTCTTACTTGCCTGTTATTTACTGTGGAGCTTTTCTCCCCAGTCATCCGCTGAAAATGGACATATATCCAGTCGGAATCTCCCGGTTAACAAATGTAAAATAATAAATAAAAATAAATTTATTTATTTATTAATTTGACATTTGTTTACCAGGAATGTCCATCAGGGCCAATTGTATCCATTTTCAGCAGAGGCTAGTGGGGAGAAAAGCTCCAATTTACAGACATCTAGGTACATGCATACATCAGAAACAGATTACAACATCAAATACAGAGTAATACAATTAACCATAAATGTACAATCATATAATAAGTTCTGTTTACCATAAAATGGAGGATAGGAATTCCACATTCACACATATGGTAGTACATGATTCATTCAGATATTTTTGTAAAATGACATAGGGATATGTTGGTAGAGCAGCAATTATATTATGGTATGAGGGAGAGAGATAGAGAGGAGTGTAGAGTGGTGATTCATAGAAGGGTCAGTTGAGAGGATTTAGAGAAGAAGTTAGGGTAATTAGAAAAAGAAGAAGAGGGTTGAGAAAAGAGGAGTGTCATGTGTAAGAAGCTGTGTCAGTTAGGGGTTAAAAAATGGTATGGCCAGATTAGCCAGAGTAGGGCAGCAAGGGATGGAAAGTGCATTAGCCAGGAGTAGAACAGGCACATTTTCTGGCACTTTTTAGATGTTACTGAAAAAAACAAGGCATAAAATGTTAAACGTTTAATGAGGTAAGCGCTTTCACACCAAATACTAGTGCTTCTTCAGACCATACAAAAACTACATCAGCAAACACTTTTAATATATTCACTCTAGTTCAAAGAAGCCAATAAACATCAAAGAAGGGTAAAAACTTAGTTTTAAGTTGTTACCCGTCTTTGATGTTCATTGGCTGCTTTGAGCTAGAGTGAATATATTAAAAGTGTTTGCTGATTTAGTTTTTGTATGGTCTGAAGAAGCACTAGTATTTGGTGTGAAAGCACTTACCACATTAAACGTTTAACATTTTACCTTGCCAGTCGTGTTTCTGTGCCTTATTTTCTTCAGTTACATTTGTTGTTGGCTTGCAGGCACAGTTCATTCCTTGGGGATTTTCTTCTTTGTTTCTGGCACATTTTAGATGTTGTTTTAGGGAGGATCTGATGGCAGCTAGGTTAGTAGTCATTCCTGTGGTTGGGGGGACAGAGTTCCAGACTTTAGCTACAGAGTAAGAATAGAAGCTTTATCCCAGTACGTTTGAGGGGTTAGAAACTGCTAGGAGTTATTTGTCCTCAGACCTCAGTGTTCTATTGAGGGTGTATTGATTCACTATATGACTATCGGCTGGGCATGCAAAGGGTTTAGTCAGTCGCCCTGCTAGACAGGGGTCCAGAGAAGTAAATATTGTGGGAAGAAATAGCCAGGGAATTGTTATGGCTAGGCTTGTATAGGCCCTAGGGTCAATAGCCTAGTACCAACCTATGAACCTATAAACCTATGTTGTAGTGTCAAAAGCTGCACATAATGGAGGTGGTTAGGGAGTCCATGCCATTACAGCATATGTAATGTTTTGCAATGATATGAATTGGTCTTTGTGCTAATGGCAAATTTGGCCACTTTGTTGTAGCAACATTCTAGTTTAGTTCTGATGGTGGGCTGTAGTTTAGTGAGAATTGTGGCGCCATATAGTAGACAGGGCAGGAGGAAGGATTTAGCAAGAGTTAGTCTGGTAGCTGTATTTAGGAAGTGTTTGTTCCTATAGAGAATGCCTACTTTCTGGTGGGTTTTCTTGATGTTATGCTGGATATGGAGATCAAACTTAAGTTGATTGTCTACAATGACTGCTAGTAGTTTAGTGCGAGGGACTATATCAGTAATGGTGTTGTCCACAGAAAGGTTTATGAAATGGTTTGTGTTAAGTAAGTGATTTTTAGGTATAAAAAGAAAGATTTTGTTTTTTTTTTAGGGTTAAGAAAGAGTTGAGAGCTAGAGAGCCAGGTTTCAACTGAGTTAAAATTTGTTGAGTGGTGGAGAGCATTTGAGAAAGTGTGGGAGAGGTACAGATAATAGTAGAGCCATCCGCATATTTTATGAGTGTTTCTTGGGTTGAGGAAGTGTATAGTATATATACACTTAAAGGGTGGGAGGCTGGCATAATAGTAGTTGCAGGGGTTTGACTTTCACATGGGGTAACTGGCTAGGCTTAAAATGGCCCAAAAGGCCATTAACCTAGTACTAATCTATGAACCTATAGGTTGTTAGTAAAAATATTGAAGAGTAAGATGGAACCTTGAGGGACACCTGTGGGTGTGAAGAAAGGCAGAGATGGCGTTTAACTATTTTACAGGCTGTTTTAAATTGCTTGGGTAACTATGAAACCACTGTATTGAGGGAGATGTAAGTCCTAGATTGGAGAGCCTAACCAGGAGTATGGTGTGTGAGACTATGTCAAAGCCTTTTGATAGGTCAAGACATAGAGCTGTTACAAGGTTACTGACACCTCTGGCCCTATTTACTGTTTTGGTGAAGGATATGAGGGCAGTAGAAGTGTTGTGGCCTGTCAGAAGCCATGTTGGGTATGAGTAAGTAGGTTGCTGTGTAGTAAGGATTTCATTAGCTGTTGGTGTATGCAGTTTTCCAAAATTTTGGAGATGGGAGATAAGATGGCTGTAGCCTGGAAATTAGTTAGCTCAGTAGAGCTTCCCCATTTGTGAATAGGAATAATATGTGGCATTTTCTAGCTGTTGGGAACCGTAGAGTCAGAGATGGATCTGTTGATAAGAATAATGATGGGGTATGCAATGGAGTTGGCAGCTATTTTAAGGTAGTCCTTAATTTCTCTGGCTAATGCAACAAAAATTCCTCTCTTTTCTTAAAAGCAGTTATTTTTAGTAGCAGTTACAGCTTACATAAAACTCACAAAATGCAGCTCTATTTGCAACTTTTACATTCATTAGGAAGCTTTATTTTGTAAGATCCATCACACTGTGCAACAATATAAAAACATTAGAATGACTGACCACTCATGCCCAAGGCTAAAAATAACTTTTTGATATAATCCTGGGGTATCAAAACCTACCAAATGCATTTGAAAAGTGTGGCACCCTGGGATCATTATTCTAATAATCAATAAGGAACCTATGAGTCTGTATATCGTTGAATGTATGAATGTATCATGTCTCTCTCTCTCCATATATATATATAGATATATATATATATATATATATATATATATATATATATATATATATATATATATATATATATATAAACAGTATTCATCATCAGCCCCTTTCCCCATTGTTCTACATAGGTAGGGGTGTCATAAGATCTGCCACCATCTCTCTTGATTTAGCGCCACTCTCCTCCTTTCTTCAACTGTCATGCTTGATTACTGCAGTTCTCTCGTGCAGTCTGTCCATCTCCTTAATTGACATCCTTGTTTCCTCATACATTCTTCCTGTTTCCCCCAAATCCTCTTCACCAGATTGTCTTCTGCTTTCCTACACTTGTGCCTGGACCACCATATCCTGTTCTTTACCTTTTCTGCAATTGGAGCTACTTTAGTTCCTGCTATGATGTAATCATGTATTGCTTCAGCTTTCCCCCAGTGTGCATCCTATCAGTTATCTCAGCGACTTCATCTCTATCACTTCTAGCTTCATCAAGTGCTCTGCCTGCACTGCCCACGTTTCTGCATTACACAGAACTACTGGTCTCCTCACTATTTTGTACACCTACTTTTCATTTTTTTAGCATTCTTCTGTCACTCACTAGCCCTGAAACTCGTTTCCATTTGGCTGAAGCTCTTCTGATTCTCGCTTTGACCTCTTCATTCAGACTTCCCTTCTCTTCAACCATCCCTCCAAGATACTTGACGCTGTTAACTTTTCCCATTATTTCCCTTCGTTCTCAATTTTCACCTACTTCTGATTTCTCCCATCTGCTGCCATGGCAATTATTTTGTCTCCACTCATCTTAATCCCACGTCTTCAGTTTTGCATTATATTCCTCTGTTATTTGATGGAGTTCCTGTTCAAAGTCTTCTTGTAATGCATACAGCAGTTTTGTTAATTCTTCTTCATTAAGCTGTTTGCTAATGTAATCCACCAGCAATAGGAACAGAACTTGGATTAGAGCTAAACCCTGATGCACACTGACTCCCACTGGGAGCTCCTTTGTGAGACTAAACACTGCACTTGGGTCAGTAGGCACTTGCACATAACCTGCACTAATTCTATCAATGTTCCTAGGACTTTGAACAATCACAGAATAGCCAAATTCAGCTTTTGTGAAGCATTGTCATATGCTTTCTCCAAGTCTAGGAATGCCCAATTGGACTCTTTTTCTCATTTCTAGCTTCTTCTCAACTATCTATCTCACTGCAAACATTGGGTTGGTTGTGCTGCATTCTGATCCGATTCCAGTATGCTCATCTCCTATCTTACTTTCTACTGCTCTGCAGTTTCGTTTATCAATCAACCTCTCCAGCACTTTCATTCTTTTCTACAGGAGTCTGATGCCTCTCTACTGCCCACAGTTGTTAATGTGCCCTTAATTCTTGTACACTGGTACTAGGATAATATTACTATGTGTATTTATGTATATCTATATAGATGAATAGATGGGTTTATATTGTAAGTTCGAAGTTTGAAAACTTCAAATCTCATATGCTCTACAGCATATGAGCGAAGTTTTCAAACATCGAACATTACAACGGAGATCGCCGTAGGGAATATTTCCCTTCACTTCAATGTAGTGCGATCTCAGAGTTGGTATATTTAAGTAGTGAGGGGTGTGGGGGGTGCAGCCCCCCAAGTGGGTGGTGCAGGGGTGCATGTCCCCCTGCATAGAGTGTTCAGGTTGTTTTTTTTATTTTTAGTTTGTTTATATAGTGCGTTTGAAGTTTGAAAACTTCGCTCATATGGAGTCGATCATATGAGATTTGAAGTTTTCAGACTTCAAACATATAATATAGACCCGAATAGATACTGTAGATAGATAGATAGATAGATAGATAGATAGATAGATAGATAGATAGATAGATAGATAGATAGACAGATATTAAGAATACAGATAGATTGACTCATGTTTGGGGTTGGGTTCTGTCAAACGCTATTACATTATCCATTAGTAGTTCAAGGCAGATTTTTGGATTAAGAACACTAAACTCATAATCCAAAACCCACTGAATGCCCTTACTCCATTCTGTGAAAGGCTTCATATAGCCCCTGTGCATCCATGGGAATAACCCAGAAGAAATAATGACAGCCATGTGCTTTAAATGACAGACCTGAGTGAAGCAGCTACAAAATGATATTTCATATGTCATCAGTGCCTTTTCATTCCCTTAATCATTTGTAAAATAAACCAGCGCTTGAAACTGTATTCTGTTATCATTAAGGGTGGTGGTGCTGCGGTAGTGCTGTTGCCTCACAGTAAGACGCTGTCCGGTTTGATTCTCAGCTAGAGCGTCTTCTGTGTGGAGACATGCTTGAATAAGCGTACCTTCGTTGAAGGTTGTGCGTCAGGCCTGGCAAGCCGGTACGTAAAAATCAACTGCCAATCATTAGCGGACCGGAGTTCTGCTGTGGCAACCCCTAACTGGGAAAAAGACACAAGGCAGCTCCCACTAGTTTTCCTTTAAGATCGTTTGTATACCTTCCTTGCACAGATATGTCCTTCTCATCATTACCACCCTAAATCTCTCTCCTCATTTTTCTTCTGGAGACTTTTTTGTTATCGTTCATGCTACCTATTCCAGCTGTTGTACTGCACTATAACTGCAATGGGTTTATGATAATTTCACTAATGGAATTAGAATGAACTACAAAATACTTTTTAAAAAGCTGACAATGTACAATATTGACTTAAAAAAATACAGAAACAGATGTTTCACCAGGGGCTAGCCTCCTCATGCCACCCCCTTACATCTCTCAATATACTAAGCGTGTGATTTTGCAAGCTTTAGTATAAAGGGAAATTTCATAATACTCTCAAATCTGTGATCTTACAGGTAACAATGGTTTTCTTAGATTAAGCCAGGTGTCAAATCAATCTGATGGACTAATTCCATGTTGCTAATACCTACATCAATCAAACATGCGTATCTTAGTTACAAGCATTCAGAAAGTTTTTCTTTCTTTTTTTATTAATTTCCCGAGATCATTATGCTTTACCATTTACGCAGGATTTTTGGATTTTCTCAGAGCTGTTAGTTTCATTTTAATGTTTTAAATCATTTTAAAGTTTGCAGCCTTAGGTTTAACTTATTGCGATCTGTTATTAAATATTGGAACACTAAAGACCACTGACCTCAGGCATATTAGACTCCCATGCAGTGATCTGTTACTGAACTATCCATTCTCCTGCCTGCTTGGGGAAGAAAGACAGAGAGAGAGAAGACAAACTCTGGAGCAGCTCCAGTTAAGCTGTATCTTACTGCTGCTCTTGGAAAGATTATTTTTGTGTTTTATATTCTGGAACTGCTAATATATGGATAAGGGCAGATAGCCACAGGCATGTATGAGCAACAGTGTGCGAAGGAATAGCTGTGCTTTTTCTGGTGCACGCTTGACTGTTTTAGCCATACATGCACATTCTAAATATGTTTAGGCCTGCAATTTACAATTTTTGTCAGCTTCATCAGACAGCAAGTTTAGTAGAAGACCACCCACTGCAAGTACAAGAGATGATACGGTGAGCTCTGGCACCTTGAAAATTAAACTACAATGCATGTAAATGCAATAAATTCCAAAAGTTGTTACACTTTGAAAATGTTTTAGCAGGAGGGATGTCAGCCTTCACATCTCCAGTAGACACATATATAGACAGACACACACACACACACACACACACACACACACACACACACACACACACACACACACACACACGCACGCACGCATGCACGCACGCGCACACACACACACACACTAAATTCAATATTTTTGTATTTCAGAGTAGGAGGAATGATAAGATAGCAAGATATTGGAAATAGTATATGTATTTTTGGGTCTATATTACCGCATCAAAAAGTAAAATGTCGAATACTTACAATAGCGAAAGTGCTGAAATGTTGAGGGTCCAGTGCGATCTTGGAGTTGGAATATATATTTAGCGGGGGGTGTGGGGGGCACAGTCCTCCACAATAACGAGTTCGACATTTGGCATTTTCGCTCTTGTGAGTGTTCGATATTTTGCGTCTTCGATACGGTGATATAGACATGTATTTTTTTACCTTTGCACTTGTTGCCACAATGACTGCTGAACATCATGCCTCAGGATTAGTCCAGGGGTATATCCTTTAGGGTTGCTTGTATACTCATCATCATCCTGACAATGAGGATATCTGTTTAGCCTACCCCCTCTAGGTGGAAGGGCAGAAGTGATCAGCTTCACTGTACACTTGCTCATTGAAAGCTATCACCAATCTTTAGCTTGATGTGTAAATCGCAGACCAACATCCTTCCCCCAAAGAACTCCTAAAGCTCATGACTAGCTCCCCCTCTCACCTCCTGGATGGACATGTCCAGCTTCCCTGCCAGCTTCATTAAGCAGTAGATGGTGGGTATTGGCAAGTCTTCATGGAGTCGGGGGTGTCATGTCAGCTGTAGCCATCTCTTTCTCTATTCAGTGCAATTTTCCTGCCTTCTTAAACACTCATGGCTGACAATCACAGGTCTTCTGTCACACAATCCATCTGGCTCTTTGTTGGATGCCCTCGTTTTCTCTGACCGTCCTTCTGTCTGTCCCATATCTTCTTCACTAGATTGTCTTCTGCTCTTCTACACAAGTGCCTGAACCACTGTAATCTGCTCTCTTTGACCTATGCAACTGGAGCTGCTTTAGCTTCTGCACTTATGTCCTCATTTCATCGTCTGCTCCACAGTGTGCATCCTGCCACCTTTCTCAGGCACTTCATCTCCACCACCTCTAGCTTCCTTAACTGCTCTTTATTACTGCCCGGGTTTCTGTGCCCTACAATAGTACTGATGACACCACTGTTTTGTAAACCTTACTTTTCAGCTTCATTGACATTCTTCCGTCATTTACTACACTGACACGTTGTGCCAGTTAGCTGCAGCCCCTCTGATTCTGGCTTTGATCTCTTTAGTCAGACTTCCCTTCTCCTGATCCACCCCTCTCAAGTACTTGAAGCTGTTAACCTGTTCCACTGTTTCCCTTCTATCTCAATTCTCAGCTTCTTCTAATTTCCACTATTTTCTGCCATTACAACTGTCTTATCTGTACTCAGTTTCATTCCATGTGCCTTCAGTTTTGCATTCCATTCCCTATCCTTTGCTGAATTTCTTGCACAGAGTCTGCATGTAGTGACACATTGTCTGCATACAACAACTTTGCTGATCCGTCCCCTCTGACCTCTTTCCAAATGTAGTCCATCACCAGTATGTACAGCAGTGGAATCAGAGTTGAACCATGATCCACATTCAGTCCCAGTGGCACCCCTCTCTGAGACCAAATGTTGCTCATACTCAAGTCATTTGCCCTTGTACATAGCTTGTACTATTTCTAGTAATGTTTCTGGGACTTTGAACCAGCAAAGGACTGCCTACATCAGCTTTTTTTGGGACCCTGGCTTATGGTTTCTCCAAGTCTATATGCTTTCTTCTAGTGTATGAGTGCATAGTTGGGCTGTTTCCTCATATCTAGCTTCTTCTCAACTTTCTGTCGCGCTGCAAACATCAGGTCAGCATCCTGATCTGAATCTGAAGTGCTCATCTCCCATCTTACTTTCCACTACTCTGCGTATTTGTTTATCAGTTACCATCTCCAAAACTTTCATGCAGTGGTACTGGAATATGATACCTCTGTACTGCCCAAAGTTGTGAATGTTACCTATGTTCTTGAACAATGGCACTAGTGTACTTGTTCTCCAGTCATCTGGGATCAACCTTTCTCTCCACACTGCTATGAGTAGTCTCAGAAGCGATCTGTCCCCTATCTCATCTAGCACTTTTATCATATCTGCTGTGACATCATCTCAGCCTGCTGCTTTCCATGACATATTTTTCCTTAGTGCTGTTTCTACTTCTTCTTTGGCAGGCTGCTCCTCTTTTCTCATCATAATCTGTATCTGGGGAAGTACAGCTTTCACAGGGTTTTCTTCATTCAGAAGCTACTGGAAGTACTTCAATCTGCCTTTGATGACCTCTGGACTCGTGAGCAGGGAGTTGTGGGCATCCTTTATGAAGGGTGTTTGACTATCTTCTTTATCTTTCACTCTTTGCTTTGCAACTAGATATTGATTCTTTGTGCCAACCACTGAGTTACTTTCCAAAGCTTGGTAGAGTACCTCTGATGCCTTGTCCTTTGCTATTGCATCACCTTTCTTAGCTAATCAGCATTCCTTCCTAGCCTGGTCCATCTTTTCTATCTCCCCCTTTTTCCTGTACTCCATCTTTCTTTTGATGGTTCCCTGGACTTCTGCATTTCATCACCATCTTTTCTTATATGCCTTATTACCATACCTGGTTAAGCTACATATCTGTTCTGTAATCCTCACACATGCTGTTTTGAGGTACTACCATTCTTCTTCAGCTACACCTATTTCCTTTACTTCTTGAGGAGCTAGAGGCCTGATCAATTCATTGAATTGTTGTACTTTTCCTTCAGTCAACTTCCAGGTCTTCAGACTCATCTCTGTCAACTTTGCAAGCACTGCCAAATTGTGGCAACCAGTGGTTTGTGTATGTGTGCTGACTGTTTCTCTAGGGATGACTTTGCAATTGCTGATTTTACTTCATTGCCCGTTCCTTATTAGCTGGATGTGATCTTGTGGCTTTCTCTTTTTCTGAACCATGTATTGCCTACTATAAAGCCATTTGCCAGACAGAAATCTAGAATGGCCTCTCCTTCTTTATCCCTGTTGTCCCACCTATGTGCACCATGGCAGTCCTCATATCCTGTTCAGTCTGTCCTGATATGTGCATTCAAGTCACCCATTATCAACACCAATTCATGTTTTCCCACTTTAACTACTAGGTAGCTCAACTGCTGTCTGAATGCACTCTTTTCCTCACTATCATACCCCCCCCCCCCCACTGTGGGGCATATGCTGACATTATGAATCCTGATTGCCATGAGTCTGTCACTAATTCTGAGAACATCTGTCACTGCTCTCTGAGGCCTCTCTCTCACCACAATTACATCACCATTTCTAGCCTTTCTTCTTCCTTGTCTCCTAGATACATAGCATTTCCAGCCTCTTCCTTACCATCATGTCATCCACTTCCAAGCTCCCTCCTGTCAGTGAACCTACACTAAGTGTAGCAGTTCTTAGTTCATGTTTATCACTTATGTGAATGTTCAATGTTCTTCTTCCTTGATTTACGTCCATCTTTCACTCAACAGAGCTATCCCAGGTAACCCAAGCAGAGATGGCTTGTTGACCCTGCTGGGGGGCACAATAAGGGCACAAACACCTCTACCACTGTTATCATTGTTCCCCAAATATGTAAGTTTCTCAACCCACTCATCACTGGCAAATACTTCTGTTTGGCAACATTACTTAACACGACTGAATCACCTACAGCAATATTTTACACTGTTGAATGGATATCCCTGCCATGACACACAGTCTGTGATCCATGTTCTATCTTGAGGATACTGCCCACCACAGTAGATGCCAAAATTGGTCTATATAACTCTTCCCACGTAGGTCACTATGTAGATTATCCACTGCTGCCCACAGCTCCATTTATGGGTGAGTTTGTGATGGAAACACTTATCATGTTTTTTGGAGATGCAAAGAATCCCACTGAGACACAGGGAGAACATGCAAACTCCAAACAGGTATTGGCAGAAGGTCAGGATCCAGCCTTGTACCTTGTGCATAGAAAGTAAAACCTTAACCATTATGCCAACTTCGTCTCAAGTCATGCATTATTTCTTATCTGCTTATGATCCTTTGATTATATACATACACACACATACAAACACACATATGGGTTCCTATTATTTCCTCAGAGAGGTGCTCTATTGAACGCCTTTCCATCGAACTTTTAACCACGAAATTTGAAAACATTGAACATTCACATAAGTGATTTCTTTCCTTGGGAAAGAAATCGCTTGGCCATCATCAGTTTGCCATTTTCCCAGCTGTAGTCCGATCTTGAAGTTGGTATATTTGACTGGGGTGTGTGGGGGGGGGGTGAAGGCCCCACCTCCACTTTGTAGTGTTTGTGGTTATTTGTTGGTGTTTGTAGGGTAACCTATTACTTTCCAAGGGAAAGAAATCACTTATGTGGAGGTTCGATATTTTGAAAGTTCACGGTTTTAGGGTTGATGAAGAGGCGTCCGATGGAATGCCTCTTCGAGGAAATAATATAGACCTCACACACACGCACACACACACACACACACACACACACACACACACACACACACACACACACACACACACACACAGTTTTTCTACCTAAATGCACTTACAGTCTCCCTATTGTAAGGGCCATTGCCAAGTCAACCATCTAGCGCAGTCATTACTGAATGAACCTGCAGCAGCCAGTGGCCACAGACAAATGACCTGAACCTCCCTCCTTCAGTGTATCACATCACTTCTTTACTTGATGTTTTTCTATGAATTTCTGATTTCTTCTCAGCCTTCTGATTTTGAATTGCTTTGAATCTTGCCAAGGTCAAAACTAAAAATAGGCAAACTGATGTCTTTTGTACCTTCTTACTTAAGGAAAACAAGTCATCTAGCTTCCCATTTCTTTTGCTGATATTTTTGAGGATTGGTCATTTGTTTACTTATTAAATTTGGGAGCTCCCATCCTCCTGTCACTGTTAATCTACCCTATTCTGTATTATCCCATTTGTTCCTATGATTTTCATGACCCCTGCCTTTCTAGGACACTGGGAGAAGGAGGCAAGAGCCATGGACTTACCTATTTATTTTACTATTTGTTAACAGGGTAAGTGGTCTGATCTGTCAACCCTTTTCAGCCATGACCTAAGCTCACATATACAATACATATAATATATGAGGTAAGTAAAAATGGAATACTAGTAAGTTCATAGAATGCAAATGATTTATATTAATATAAAGCAGTATAAACAGGCACATGGTAATAAATGATAAAGTGGCATAAATAAAAAATAAGCAATGCCACTGATGTGATTGCCATGAAAACATGTCCACCTAAATCTTTTAAGGAGATGCATTTCCAATGTATTTCTCCATTGTTGGTTGTTTTCTGACTTTAGCTGAGCCTAGCTTGGATAGAGGTTTTTCACATCTTGTTGTTTTAAAACACAGTCTGATCACAGAAATGATTGCCTTCTGGCTGCGTGTGAATAGGTATGTTCTTATTTAATTGTAACTTAATCCTTAAAAAAAGGGCAGTATCCCAGAGTTACGATTTTGAACAATATTGTACTTATCCGAAAACTAGCCCTG
The DNA here is from genome assembly GCF_019279795.1 of Protopterus annectens. NCBI lineage: Eukaryota > Metazoa > Chordata > Ceratodontiformes > Protopteridae > Protopterus > Protopterus annectens. The sequence continues at coordinate 505,644,764 of NC_056740.1, read as the reverse complement.
CCTTGTTGAAATAGCCAACTGAAACTTTGGAGAAGGTTAAAGTGGTGCTTATGGGAATCAGTTAGTAGGTAAAATGTACGAATCCCATTTCAGCCACCTGTAGCTTTTCAGTATTAGTATTACACATGCATATATGCAAATACAAATAGTGAAGTCCTATAAGGAGGAGGGCATATTCTGTTTTGGATATAAGTAGATTTTTCACCAGTGAACAATAGTCTACTTATGATAGCAAATGACATATCTTAAAATATATTTTTAGTTGTCTTGGTGTTTTAGAAACAAATATGTTGGTATGTAAAGTGATGGTTAATACAGGGTAAGTGTAAGTCTAGGATATCTTTACTCTGTAATGTAAAGCATAATGCTGTCCTACTTATCTTTAATGAGTAGAGGGAAATATTGGTTAACTTTTATGGGGTGGGAAATAGCATGACACTAGTTTTATTTGGACTTATTATTAGTCTGCTTGTTTATGTCCAGTTACAGAGATCAGTGAAATTAGATTGTGGTTTGATTACAGATTAGTGTAGGCTTTACTGGTCAAGTCATGAGCATAAAATTGTATTAAGTGAAAGAGATCATATGCTAAGTCATTTATCAATAGTGAGCAAAGTAGGGAATTCAGAAATGATATTTATGTTACTTGTATATTATGGGTGCCTTCACCTGACAAGGTATTATTTTGTCAGATTTAAAGGGTTTTAGGTACCAGATAGATTTTTTTTAACTGAGGGAGCTGGGAGGATTTTTTTTTTCCTTTTTTGTTTTTAAATGGCTCCTAATATTAACGTACTGACCAGAAGCTGATATGCAATGTCTCCTCTGCTAGACTAGACCTTTGCTGTAAGTGTATGCTTTTGTATACCTGACCACAGACATGATAGGCATACTCAGTGACAGACCCGAGCCTCACACCTTCCTAGTTTGAGAGCTGCAGTCTGGGCCTTTCTCTTAGAGAAGTACTTGAGGTGAGACACTGCCAGCATCCTCTCCCAAGACAGATAAGCCACCAACACTATCCACTTACTATCTCCCTTCTTTCCCTGGTTTGCGTAGATCAAACCTGGGCCACCCAGAATGTAGTAAGGAACAAAATTTCTACCTGCATACCTTGATCTTAATTATTTTCCCCCTTTGTTACTGCAATTTAAATAACAGAACTGTCAACAACAGTTGTGAAGTTTGTCTTTTGCTTAGTTGGGTTGTTCTACTTTGGCTTCCATCTATCACTGAGGATTCTGTGTTGCTGACAATACAATGTGGTGTTTCTAATGGAGACATATTGCATTTGTGGTTTTTAATTAAGCTGGTCTGCTGACGGCATTGTGTTACGAGAATGAATAGGTAGAATGAATTTGTTGTACAGACTCCATTTTTGTTGTGTGTGGTTGGGGTAGAAGGCTGACTGGCATACTTCAAATCTGTAGAGGAACAATTCCAGTGCCAACCTGCCATGGAGGACCAAGGTATATGTACAAGGTGAATCTGAAGTCATGGTTGTGGTGAAAGCTGTTTAGCAGTGTGTATCACCTTCCATTCCTGTGGTTCTGTACGTACAAAACACTTTCTATCCAGTGGCTTATTCACAGCTTTCACCCATTTAGTTTGGCAATAGAATATTGCCCTATGATTATTGCCAAAGACAATCTTTAATATTTATGATGCATCTCTTTTCTAGCTGTCAGTAAATGGGTCCTGAAAAAAAAAAGCTCAATAATCTACGAGTTTCTTAATTCTAGCCTTAAAATTAAGACAAGAGAAGCATTCAGTAGAAAAAATATCATTATTGTATTGCCTAAACATTTTATTTAAACATAAGAAAATAATTTGATTTTAAAATTGCTTTAATGTACAGAGACTGACAGTTCACATTATTGAAAAGAAAGAAAGTGTTACCAGCTTTCAGAAACTATTGCATGCTTCATTTTGTAATAAAAGCGAGTTTCACAGGTTTAGTCACTCATGCTATGTCTTCCTAGGATAAATGGGATTCAATCTCATGTTGCAGCTAAGCCCCAGGTCCAGTACTTTGCTGTTCTATCTGCCTGTATTTACATGACGTCACAAGAGGAATGCAAAAGGACAACACCCACAACAAAAGCAGTGTGATTCTTATGGTGGATTGAGCGGGTTTCAGCTGCTTTGGCAGGTAATTTAGCACGTAAGAGAATTACATGCACTTCCTCTGGATTTGATTAAGAAAGGTGCACTAACGGACAATGTTCAATTTTAAACGTATTTCTTTGCTTAATGTGCTGCATTAATTATTTCTTGTAAGAAGAACCTGGATACTGCTGCTTATAAGACCTACAGGTAATAAGTCTTTTAAGTTTTTCAGCTTTAAAAATGAACAAACATTATACCTGTCAAGGTCAGAATGATAATAATCGAAACAAGAAAGACAAGGACAGAGAACAGTGCGTAGTGTTACAGTTAGTATTTAGCTCTGCTTAACACAACCTAGGAATAGAATAGAAGTGAGTGTACTGCTGTTGTAATTAAATGTTTACAGATTCAATGTGTGACAAAGCTGCTGAGTAACGATGTTTGAAATAAGCATTTATGTTTTAAAAATCTTTGTCCGTTGCATCCCCTCAGCATAAGATGGAACATAATACTTTTTACAAACACTGATGAAAAGGCAGTTAGTTTTCAAAGTGGAGCAGTAAGATCCGACTAGGCAGTCTCTTATAAGACATAATAATCTGACATTACAGCACAACAGCTGTGCCATTACTTTCAAGGCAAAACAGATCTTATACAAAACTTTTCTTATTAACAGTTACTTTTTCGAATGAGAAATGACATTTTTTCTGCCTGTTATAGTACTGTCATATCCATGAACTCAAGGCTTAGGGCCCAAATCTGAGAATCAGTTATATCACTATCACTAACTGCACGTTTACACTGACACTTATTAGTGTTACTTATTCTGTGTTTCACTAACACTGGCCATCAGTGTGAAAACCAGCAACATGGAAGTTCTGAGCTCCATGCAAATTAACCTGTTTAATTCAGTTGTGTGATATTTTATGCATTTTAAGCAAGCACTGTATAAATTCATATTTTAGGCAAAAGTTGAAGAAATTTTGATCTTCCTATTTAGCATGTTATTATATGTATTTTGAGCAAGGTCAGTATAGATTCTGATTTTAGGGCACTAATTAAAGAAATGCTCATCCTTCTGCTTAGCATGCTATTTAATGCCTTGTAAACAAGTTCTGTATAACTCTGATTTTAGGGACCAAGTTAAAGCTTGACCTGATAATGATGTTACATAAATGAACAAAGAAGAAACAGAACTGGACCTACAGGTTTAATTGGTTAACCAATTGATAAAATGAAACAATGTATTAATGCAAGTGTCTTGTTTTATTTCTGCTTGTTTCTTTCTTTCTTTATTGTACTGGTACACATTTGGCTTTAGCTAAAACTGTACAATGATGTTTTCTGCTTGGAACAATAATTATGAATTGGCAGATTTTATATGAGATTGTTTGTAAAGAGAATAGATTAGTATTTGATGTGGCAGTAAGCAGTGGTACAGAGGCATATTCCAGCTGCCCTTTCTTCTGGGGAAGAGGAAGTGACATTTTTCTATCCCAAAAAAAATAGTTTTTCATATTTTGGCCTTTGGCTAGTCTAAGTGAAAGTGAAATTCTAGTTTCTGTTCAAGCCAAATTCTAAAATATCAAGAAGGTTTGGTGCTTTCAACTGGATTTTTGTTGTTTTTGTTGTTGTTGTTGTTACAATATGCCAGTGATTAGCAACAGATTTAAATTTTGCAGAATTACCAGCAATCATTATAATTTTAGAAGACTGATTGGATCTGTAAGCAACTATGCTTTTGACATAAAGTATAGCAGGTATTCCGGAAAATTGTCTGAGGGTTGATTGACAAGCCCAGTGAACAACACAGAATTTAAGGCACAGAATTACCAACTGGTAGACCTAAGTTTGATACCTGGCTGGGGAACAACAGAGCAACGACTGAGGGTAATGCTACTCAATGCTAGAAGTCTAAATCTCAAAATGCACTCACTTGAGGCACTCCTTAAAATGGAGAACATTGATATCTGTGCAGTGACTGAGACCTGGTTCAAGGCTCCAGAGAGCACCCCTGCACTTCCAGGCTATAACTCACACCACACTTTTCGGCCATATAACCTGGACCAGAACACCAAAGGTGGAGGTGTGTCCATATTCATTAAGGATATCCACATCTCCAGGCTAGTTGCTCAGCATAATGCAGCCGAGGTTATCCAAGTGCAACTAACTCTGGGCAAAACTGCAATCCAAATTGTAGCTTGCTACAGATCACCCACCATGCCCCAGGATTCCCACTCCACTTTTCTTGATGTACTGGAAAATATTAGAGTTCAACCAAACACCCTAATAATGGGCAATTTCAACTACCCCACCATTAACTGGGAAAAATACTCATGTACCAACTCCTTCGCTCAACACTTTCTGGAATTCATAAACTCCAATGCCCTGGATCAACTTATCCACACCCCCACCAGGGTCAACAATATCCTAGATCTAGTCATTACCAACATGAGTGACCGGTGTTTCACACCTGAAGTCAACACCTCATTGGTCTGATCTGACCATAAGCTAATTACCCTAGATATCCACATCCTGCCCCCACCTCCCATTAAGGAAACCATGGTAAAACATTTCTCCAAAGCCAACTTCATGCTTCTTAAGACAGAAGTGGTGAACTTCATGACACCCATGCAGATGGACAATACAGTTACGACTGCTGAATCCTACACAATTGCACTTTATAAGCACTTACATGAGTGCATGGATCGTGCTATCCCAAACAGAACCAAGACGCTATCCTCCAAAAAACAGGAAGCCAATGTGGTGGGCCCCTGCCATAAACAAACTGCACAACAGAAGGAAGAAACTGTTGCAAAAGAGAGTAAAATCCCATGAGTGGAGGAGCCCCCTGGTCAGCCTCAGTAAGAAGCTGCAATCCCTGATAAAATCCTCCAAAGCTAGTTACGAAAACAAAATCGCCACTGATTCTAAAGACAACCACAAAGCATTCTATAGCTATGTCAAGAGTCTCAATTGCAACACTCAGATCTGCTCTGAGTTACAGCACAATGGCACTAAATATACAGACCCAAATGATATTGCCAACATCCTGGCAGATAGGTTCAGTGCCAACTTTACCCCGTCTCACCTCCTAAAGAGCCCATCTCTATACCAGAAGAATGCAAAGTTCCTGTAATCACGGCTGCACAGGTAAAACCACACTCTCCAAAACCAAGAACACAGCATCCATGGGACCAGACAACATCCCAGGCTGTGTTCTACATGAACTACAGAACAAACTGGCACCCCACCTAAGTACCATGTTCAATCATAGCCTCACCTCAGGCTTTGTGCCTGCTAAATAGTGCACAGCAACGATTATCCCAGTCCACAAGGGGGGAGCCACCACGGACCCCAGGAACTACTGCCCCATTAGCCTGATGAGCCTGGTCTGCAAGGCCATGGAATGTATCATCATGGAACTTATAAACAAAGACATTGGTAATCTCCAAATGCAGGACCCCACCCAGTTCGGGTTTGTAAAAGGCAGATCATGTCTCCTAAACCTGATAGACTTTTTGAAGCAGTCACCAAAGCCATAGACAAGGGTAAGGTGGTTCACACAGCCTATCTAGATCTTGCCAAGGCTTTCAACACCATCCCCCACTATGGAATTATAGATAAACTCACTAAACTAGGTATAAATCCCTATGTCACAAGATGGGTTGCCAACTGGCTCACTGAGAGAACCCACACTTTGAAAGTAGCAGACTGCAAATCTGACTTCAGACCAGTGACAAGAGGAGTACAACAGGGTTCAGTCCTGGGTCCTCTCCTGTTTGGTATCTACTTCTCTGAAGTACAGGCTAACACAGAAGGTCTTTGGCTAATGAAGTCTGCAGATGAATGCAAACTAGGAGCCATAATCGAAACTCCTAACGATGTGGACATCCTACAAAAGGGCCTCACTGAGACAGATGCCTGGTGTCAAAGCCATAGCCTCAAGCTCAGTGCCAAAAAGTGCATTGTCATCCCCTTTGGTAAAAACTCTGTACCCATGAACTACAACATAGGCAGTAGTATACGTAACACCAAAAATGTGATAAGAGATGTTGAGACACAGGTGGACAGTAGTCTCTCCTTTGATAATCACATCGCCACAGTAGTCAGGAAATCTTTCTACGTGGCACACCTCATCACAAAAGGTTTCTCATCCAGGAAAAAAGAGGTCATTGTTCCCCTCTACTCATCACTCATTAGACCCATTATAGAGTAAAATGCCCCTTTTGGTATGTACCTCACAAGACATCTACAACAACTGGAAAGGCCGCAGAAATACCTCACAAAGAGGATTACCAGCCTCAAACAGATGCCCTACACAGACCGTCTCAAAAAACTCCAGCTTTACTCCGTCGCATGTCGCCTACTCAGAGGTGATCTCTGCCTAACATACAAAGCTATGTCAAACCCAGAGCTGTTGAACATGCTCCACTTAAAGAAATCCCAGTCCCTCTGAGCTACACGCTCTAGGGACCTAAACCTTGTCACCACAATAAACAGAACATGCTGGAGGGATAGATTCCTGTCTCAGAGACTTCCCATACTCTGGAATAAACTACCTATCTATATCAAACAAAGCTCTTCATTAGCACTCTTCAAGAAAAATCTTGATGATTGGATGGGAAATAGGAAATTCACCCTGGGGATCACCTCTGTGGCTCTGCTCAACAGTGGCACAGGAAAATAGTTTTCTTGGGTGGCAAAAGCCAGGGTACCTTTTTGGCTGGGCTTGTATAGGCCCCAGGGCCGATAGCCTAGTACCTACCTATGAACCTATGAACAATAGTATCAGCTTGGAAGAAAGGCCTGGAAATCTGCTTCTTTAATATATCACAGAAACGCTACAGGGGTATTGCCGTGAGTCAATTTTGACTCTGACGCAATTGCTTGCTTTTCAAAAAAGAAAGAAAATAGTTGTTGCAAGGACAGAATCTTGAAGAATGTCTTGTTTTATGGGGAGATGGCGGAGGGTGATAAAATGACTAATGCAAAATTTTCTTCTGTGAATTACTGTCAAATCATTCCGAGTTTTTTGGGTGTTAGGCAACAGTTAATAGTGCACTGAAGAGAAGGACATGATTGACTAGATCAAAAGATTTTATCAGAGAAATGAATATGGATCTAGTCAGGTGCCTTTTTCCATATCCTAGAAAATAGATAATGTTAGGATCAATCCAAAATGCAATGATGGTTCTCTTTCCTGTCCAGAAGCCATGTTGATGTCTAAGCAGGAGTTTGGATTTCTGAATATACTGGAAATGTTTTGAATCTATTTTTTTCTAGAATTTTGCCTAGAGTGGGAAATGTAGAAATCTTTTCAAACAGAAGTAATTTTTAAATATTTCTAAATTGTTGGAATACGTTTTTGACATAGTGATGCAGTATTGCTGTGCAGCAACGGTGGTTATTAGTTGTTCATTACTGAGGAATTACAGCCTAGGATACAGGTTATCAATTACTAGTGGAGCATCAAGTGTAATTTTATTCAGCAATTTCTCTAGTTCTTTTTCCTTTATACAGTGAAAGAAAATGGTTGTATAGAGAGTAGTAAGTGTGAGTCTGGAGGGATGGGTGTACTTCAGTAAACCAAAATATCACTTACCCGAAACTCATATACCTGAGACGAAAAGGCTGACAGCATGAGAACACTGACATCCAGGAACACCGACTTACCACTCCAGGCAAGTAAACACTTGGCCATCCTGAAAAAATAACAAAACTAAATGAAACCAAACCCACCACCTCCTATGTGAGGGTCTGCGCCCATATAACCGCCTAACTAAATATACCAACTCCGAGATCGCAGTACCAAGGGGGTAAGGGGCAAAGTTCAACCGGATGGCCAAGCGTTTACTTACCTGATGTGGTAAGTTGGTGTCCCGGGATGTGGTTGGTGTCTTGTGCTGTCAGCCTTTTCGTCTCAGTTATATGAGTTTCAGGTAAGTGATATTTCGGACTACTGAAGTAGACCCCCTAAAACACAACACAGATATGTTTTATAGTATGAAGCTTTCCTTAGCATTATTTTATTTTATTTATAACCACAGGTTTTTGGAAGCACATAAACCAATTAATATGGAAAAACAAGCAAAAAATAAATAAATAAATAAATACGTAACTCTTCAAATGGCAACTCCTTTCATGTATTCTCATGGGATCTCATGCATTTCTAATAGTGTTGCTTTTTCAGGTAGACAGTTGCAGTTCCCTACCTCACATTCTGTGAAATAATGCTTCATAATCTTTCTCCTGAGTCTTTGGATCTGAATGCCACAAGTTAATTAAAATGTTAATCAGCACTATTCTTTATATAACAACTAATAAAGAGGGCAAGAAATAAAGGATTTGTTTTTGCATGACTTTAAGCTTGTAGTTAATATGCCGATGCAACTAGCAGAACAGTACATAAAGAAGAGTATTTCTCAAAAATACCTCACCTCTGAGCCAGCTCGCTAATGTAGTGATACAACACAAATGATTCTGGTTGCTGAGAAATCCCCACCTATTTGTTCCTTGTGGAAATATATTATTGCTTAGCTGCACCCTACCTGGGACAGGTGGTGTTCATCTTTAGAGGTATAATCAGCAGTTAAAAGTACACCAGGCTTGTTAGGGAATATAGGTTCATAGGTTCATAGGTTGGTACTAGGCTATCAGCCCTATGGCCTATACAAGCCTAGCCATAACAATTCCCTGGCTATTTCTTCCCACATTATTTACTTTCCTGGACCCCTGTCTAGCAGGGCGACTGACGTGATCCCTGGGGTGAATTTCCTTTCTCCCATCCAATCGTCAATGTTCCTCTTGAAGAGGTCCAAAGAGGCACTCTGCTTGACATGTATGGGCAATCTATTCCAGAGTCTGGGGAGTCTCTGGGTCAGGAACCTATCCCTCCAGCATGTTTTGTTTATTGTGATGACAAGGTTTAGATCCCTGGAGCATGAACAGCAACGCACATATAATTAATAAATACCATCCACAAATGGAGAGAAATGGTCGCCTAAAGTGTCTTCTGGACAGATGACAAAAAGGACAACATTAATGTGATATATTGGGTGGATAAAAAAACAGTACAAGGTTCACAAGAAAAGCAGTTGCATGAGAGAAACAAGTATGCATTACCATTAAGAAAAATATTTACTTTATGAGAAACACCATACCTCTAATTTTAAGCTACATTTGCTAAATAATAAGTCCCATATCTGCTGCCAATATCAGATCAGAGTCAGAATACTTTGACTTAGTTTCATCATTTTAGATGTATACTTACATGGGCCGCTTGACTTTGTAGGCATATCTGCAGTATTTTCAATATCCCACCATGTCACATGTAGCACATAGCTAGTTTTAAGCATCAAAGAACTATGTTGCTGCTAAGGACACCCATACCACTAACTGGAAGAGATCATGTTATGCATTTGTTACATCTTTGCATAACTACAAATTGTGCAAGATTTTCAATAGATGCTTTAGTCAAAGATGGTATCAATCCTTTAAATACAAAGATATAATGGTACAATGTACACAAGGTAAATTCAAGGCACCTGATTGGCTAATAAGCTGCGGGCATCATGATGCCACTGCTCCATAAAATTATTGTGTCTAAGGCAACCACAGGGGGAAGGACAATGATATCATTACTAGACATGGTTATTATGTAACAATGCAGCAATCCAAGGTTCATTATTCTTATGTAATAATGTCAGTCAGTCTTGGCAGGTTATAACACTTGTCTCAGCTCAATGTTTTTACTCACCCAAGAACTGGCATTATTACTTTGTTAAGTTTTTGTGTGTTTTTACTTATTTATGAATGTGTTTACCAGGTAGAAAAAAGGAATATCACTATTTTATTTATGTCTTAGGCAAGGAAAAACAAATATGCAGTCACGGCAACTAGTCCTGTTCATACGTAATACTGCCACACATCTATTCAATACCTTAACCTCTTTACACCTAAAACACGAACAGAATAAGATAAAAAAAGCTGGAAAACATTTACACATTAACTGTAATGAACAAATTGTGAAGAACTTATGTCTATAACACACCCAGAGAGATCATGGAAATAAAGTGACAGCTAAAACGGAGAAAGCTTTCCTGCTCACAGTGGGTCAATGGACTAGACTATGGAGATGATTTCTAGGGGAGGTAGAGAGGTGAAGTCAGAGAAGCAGGGTGCAAAAAGGCCAATAATTTATGTGAAAGAGTTTGAATAAGAGTGACTAGAAGAAGCAAGCAAATCATATAGAAACAGGAACGTTAGATTACACAATATTACATCTTAAAATCTGGTAGAAATTTAATGAAGTGTATTACCTGTTTCCCTAGGACTGAGACATCATGGTGTTACTGGCAGAAGCAATTCTAATGTGACAGAGTTAAGCAATAGAATCAGGACACATTTTCCAAGTCTTCCAGGGAGAGGAGATTGCTGATGTTGCAGGCAGTACTCAGTTGATTGTTTGTTGCACAGTAAAGGATATCACTGTAAAGGGCTACAAAGTGAGTGAGATCCAACCTTAAACCAATTTATTAAAAACCTGTCACATTTTAAGGGAAGTAGTTTGTTATAGAATGGTACACCACTTGTAGGAGATAGTTCACAGTCTGGAAGCCATAACAACTAACTTGCCCTTACAAATGGAGTATTTCATCTTAGCAATATTTTTAATAACCAGGTGTCACAGGAAAGAAACCCTATAGTTTGCTAACTGATGCTGCCATTTGTCTGTTATAAATAGCACCAAGTCATGATAATCCATATATATCGAGAGGGAGTGAGAGAGAGAAAACTTCCCTGATATGTCTCTGTGTAGAAGAAAGGGGCAGAGTTGCAGCTTTCATGGAGCTGATGCCTAAACCAGCCCATATCATCAACAATCAGGTTAAAATTTCATTAGATTTGATAATGGTATTTAGTATGAGACAGAACAAGAGGACATTTAAATATCAGTAAAAGGGAACAAGTCATTTTGCCTTTGTCCATGCTCTTAAAAACATGATTAATAGAAAAAGGTAGAAGTGATGGGGCTGTGGCCTTCTCTAAATGTACGCAACAAATCATAAAGTAGAACGTAACTGAAGAAGTTATGTCAGTTAGCAAGCTGCCATTCAAGACCTTTGGGCACCATGGGAAAATGGGGAAATGTAATAATTAAAAGATCATGCTGGCATGGTAAACAGATGGGGAGACAATAATGCAATTCAGTTCTACTCAGTAACACAGTCTCTGTCCTGCTGTATTGCTTGAATAAAATCCTGCCTCATGCTTAAAAATAAATATAAATGATTTGTAGTCCATCCAAAAATGTATGTGGGATCTTTTACAGTCACCTGTGTTACCACCAACTCAAGCAGATGGGACCTCCATTTAATGGCTTATCCGAAGGACCGCACACTCAGGAGTGCAGCACCCCCCCCCCACCCCATGTTGCACTGCAGTTCCAGCAATTTTGCCTGGCATGAGAACTGAACCCAGAACCTTCTAGTCATCTAGTAGGGAAAAAAGTGTACTACCTATTCAGCTGCTGACCTTTACTGATTCTTGTTGAACCTTCAGAATTTTCTAGACTTGCGGAACTCCATGCCTGTTTTTGTTCTAATGAAGATAGCAGGCTCATTACAATACCTTAGAGCTTTCACATTCATAAGCTGGCCTTGGTTGGAGAACTGCTGGGAGAGAAACTATAAGAAAAGAAAAGTATTGTATCAGTCTATGACTTAGAAAACAATGACAAAAAATAATGCTTAAGATTTGTCAAGTGTAAACTTGAGAAAAAAAGTTGTTTCCCCTCTATTTATCTTACAGAATTATCCAAATAAAAATATAAAATGAATGTATAAGAATAGATAAATTAATTAATTGTATTTATTATGCTGAAAAAAGGGAGTTGTGCATGGAAAGAAGTAATTATATAACAGGGCGCATGAGGATTTAAAAAAAAAACAGTGATTAAATTGACACGGTATTGTATGGTGATCTGGACTGGCAGTCATTGTTTATTTGTAGTGAGGCTGAGTAAACAATAAATATTGCCTCCAGCTATGAAATATTCCAACAGGTAAGCAAGCAAAAGCATTTTTAAGATTTACTCTGCTGTTAGTAGGTCTTACAAGGCACCAAATAAAACACCTAAGTGAGCCAAAGCAACAAAATGTTTATTTAATATCATTTACCAGGCAAAAGTAAAAAAGCATTTCACAAGTCTTAACAATAAAAATATGATAATGCATTTTAGAGAAATGGAGAACAGTCCTTTCATAGATTTATTCATAAGTTAGGCCCCAGTCTCACATATAGAATAATTTTAAACATAGGTTTGTCTGAATCTTACTTGATGAAGGAAGCAAAATAAAACTGATCACCTAACAAAATAGTTGGCGAACAGTTAAAATTAAAAAGACAAATATACTGATCTTTTTTATGCTGAGGGTTTACCACCATGCACACCCTTCCACACATGCACATATTTGCCATAATGAGCCTCACACACAAACATACACACAAATAATTTTAACATGAATATCAGCATTGTCATATAAAATATGGCTGAAAAACATTTGAAAATTATCATCTTTGTTACGTTCCTTCTCATCAAATCCTGTACTCAACAGACCAATGTCTGGCAGTTGGCATAGGGGATTAATGTTATGAGCTGTAAATAAGCTATTTCTTATGGTAAAAGGTTTGATTCCTTAGCCTACTATATGTTGTTGTGTCTTTCGGCTTTTCCCGGTTAGGGGTCACCACAGTGGATCTCCGGTCTGCTAATGATTGGCAGTAGATTTTTACATGCCGAGTTGTCAGCCCTGATGCACAACCTTCAATGAAAGTACACCCATTCACGCATGTCTCCAGACAGAAGACGCTCTAACTGAGAATCGAATGGGACAACGTCTTACTGTGAGGTGACAGCGCTACCGCAGCATCACCACCGCAGTACCCTTAGCCTTAGCCTACTATATGACTTTAAACTAATACCTTAACCAGGCAGTGCTTTGAGGGGAAATTGATGAACTGGAGCTAGGATTATCACTGGTTTCTTTGAATGCATTCATAGTAGCTACCTATAATCAGTCTCAGTCTTGGGTTTGGAAGTTTTATCCCTTGTATCAACAAATAATATGGCAATTTTCAACCTTTCAAAATATTCATTGTATTCTGTAATTCTTTACCATGGAACATATACTTGAAAGCTTTAGGGTAATCTTCTGAAAATAGTTGGACATTCCCTGTTAACAATTGTAAATAAAAACATTATTCTATAAGCAAGGTTCTACCAAGCACTCCAAATCCCAAGCATAGTACCCACATTTATGTGAAGGAATAACGGTCTTCAGTTAGCACAGAGGAGTCCTGCTCTGTGTTTTTAATAAACTACTTCCTTTAGCCCAAACATTATGGAGTTTGATTGCTTCCATCTCAATTTGCCTACAGTATGACTCTGAGCAGGGAACTTAATCAGACTTACCTGGCTGACGCAGAAAAAAAGAGATGAGCTTCTTAGTCTGGCAGTTAGCACAGGTTATTAAGGCAATGAGCGGTTTCCAGTAAACTAATGTTTGAGTCCCTTAACTGCAATCTGCCCACTGTATGATTCTGAGCAAGTATCTTAAGCCACCAAAGTTCTGTAGCAGTTGAAGACGTGGACCAGGCTTCTTAATGGTATACTTCACCACATGCTTAGTAAAGAATGAAGACAGCATGTTTAATTCTAAGTTTCATTAGTAAAGGTTTTTGAATTAATGTACTTATCCAAAAGTCATTGTATGGAGCAGAAACTGCATATTTTCCCAAGTAAGTTGTTTGTTCCCACTCCAGGGATCAGTTCAGTCCTGCAGTAGGGGATCATGGTAATGACAAGGGTGACATAGTGGTCCACCGGTCCCAGAAGGAAAATTCAGTAGCAATTGTGTCAACACCTTCCCATCACATGATCCAGATAATGAACAGAAAATTGTAAGGACTTTAACCTGTTGCATCCCCAGCACAGCACACCTGGTCTCTCTGATAGTCTATCTAAGTCTATCTAACAGTGTTCATTCTATCATCCTGGGTTTGACTCCTTCAGACTCCACTTGTAAACTATCTTAACTCTATGGAAGCCACCTAACCAGGCATTGATCCTTAATCACTCCTGAAAAGACAACATTTGCCTTGTTGAAGCAATTAAATAAAATAGTGCTGGGCTTAATAGCACTTTAAAATTTTGAGATACTTCCACAGAAATAGGTAAAAGTAAACTGGTACAAATGCAGTATTCTATTTCTGTTTTATCTCTGTTAATGCTAAATTGTCCTCTCTGACTTCTCTGCCATCAAGTTTCAGAACAAGGCTTTTATTTTTGCTTATGATTTGATTTCACACAAAGAATCTAATCTACATCTAAATATTATTACTTACACTGTCCATAATGAATTTATTTGGTTACAGACAACAACTTACTTCTAAATCAGAATTAGAAACTCCATCCTGTTTGAGAAAATCAGATATAAGACTATCCCTTCCCATATGTGTTCTGATATGTACTAACTGTAGTGCCTTTCTTAAATTGAGAATAATTCAGCTGCTTAGTACTAAAGTCCCTGTTGCAATATTGAGTATCATATAGACTTCTTAGAGAAGACTTATGCGTGGCTTACAGAGTAATCTCAGACCCAAACCTAATGAATTTGCTGCACATCTGTAAATCAAACGGGACTAGAGCTGCCCATTCCAGGGACTTAAATATGGCCTGTGACTTGAACAGGATGTGCTGGAAGGACAGATTTGTCTTCCATTGAATGATGCATCTTTGGAATAGGCTGCCAGTTCATATGAAGTAGAATATAGGAGCCTGGACAAGTGGATGGAGCACTGTAAATTCTTACCCGGGATAGTGCCCACAACCGTCCTGATCATGGGCAGTCATCACTGAACTAAATTGACTAGAATATCTATGTTATTACATTGCAATGAAATGGCTGGACTTGAAATGACCTCTGGGTCGATAGTCTATTAAGCTCTTATGATCCTATACTTGGCATATCTGATACTTTGTTATAAATGTCATTGCCATATGTAACTATTGGTTTTAAAAGAGGGAGGACAGAAAGGTCCTATAACATACTGTTGATGTAAGGAGGGCACTTGTCCACTTAACAGAATAGTTCACACTGTCTTTCCTTCTCTTTGTTTGATTTTTTTTTATACTGTCAGTCTAGTCCTTTTGGTGGTGCTGCGGTAGCGTTGTCGCCTCACAGTAAGACATTGTCCTGTTCGATTCTCAGCTAATGCGTCTTCTGTGTGGAGACATGCGTGAATGGGCGTAACTTCGTTGAAGGTTGTGCATCAGGGCTGGCAACTCGGTACGTAAAAATCTACTGCCAATCATTAGTGGACTGGAGTTCCACTGTGGCGACCCCTAACCGGGAAAAGCCGAAAGATGCAACAAGTCTAGTCCTTCTCCATACGGACAAAGGTACTGTTCTTTGTCCTTGTCTACTTTCTCTACCACATACCTCTCAACTGTACAGGTTTTTGCAGAATGCTGAGACTTTTTGCCTCATATTTTTGGTGTATTCCTCCTAACATCTGTTCCTTTTTGGCAAATAGCTGAGGGTTGAAGTCATTAAATAATGACAAACATTTGGGTTTAAGAGTCCACATCCTTCAGAAAATTCACGCTAATGCAAAACCTATTATTCTATCAACTTTCTAAGTTTGTAAGAGCAATATTTAAAATCTGTCCCTATTTGTCCTCCCATCATTTTAGTCTTTGTCCAGATTTTTTGCTCTAAGAGGTTGAGAGGTATACTCTACCACTTCTCTTTAAGCTATGTACCTTTCATTTATGATTACTAAGTTATTGGTCTCTGGGCATCCTTTTGAGCTTCTGTTTTATTAAAAGATATCATTTCAGAGAGCTTGTTGACTAGACTGCCTGCAGTATTGCTTATTACTTACTATTTTCTTTCTGAATTATTTTAGATTTCTCAGTGTATTTTCTCAGTGTCTTAATTGTTTTCTATTTCCTCTACCCTTTCCATACACATTTTTGTTTACTACACTAACCAACCTGTTTTTTCATTAAGGAAGTGTAGACGTTTTCATATCTTTTCAGTGTTTTACTTGCTAATGAAGATTTTATATTTGTACTGCATGGCCCTGGCTCCCCTCCTGGAAAAGTGGGGACCATCATACAAGTGTATAAAGTTATATCATTCTATTAAAATCAAACACAAGGCTCTGTTATAGTTGCAGTATGAAAACAAGGCTCCATTACGAGCACTCAATAGATACTAACCACTTCAACGAATATTACTGGGCACTCTGACTTAACTACATACCCTCTCACCCCATAATTTAGATTCTTTCTTCTGGATTGCTCTGTATCCATTCCAAAGACAGACTTCAGTCAGTAAGGGAATAGGGACATCTGACTTTGGGCAATGTATAGCTGCAATTCTGATTCAGTCTGTGATGTCCAGTGATGTCACTAGACAGGCACATTCTCATGTAGTTACCTCCCCCACCAATTATTTCATTATAAACTTGGGGAAACTCCATGCCATACTTCCGTGGGCATTTACTGTTTCTTCTCCAATTATCTTGCATTTTTCTCCTTTGTTTCTACTCTGATTCATTCATTCTATAGAACAAGTCGCTTGTGCTGGAATGAGGTATGAAACATACTCTGGAACAGGCTACCCATCTATGTCAAGCAAAGTTCTTCATTAGCACTCTTCAAGAAAAATCTTGATGAGTGGATGGGAAATAGGAAATACACCCTGGGGATCACTTCTGTGTCTCTGCTCGACAATGGCACAGGAAAATAACTTTCTTGGGTGGCGTAAGCCAGGGAACCTTGTTGGCTAGGCTTACGTAGGCCCTTGGGCTGATAGCCTAGTACCTACCTATGAACTTATGAACCTATAAGCTACTGCCTGATATTAAGTTAGAGAATTAACAAAGACTAACAATCTTAACAGCTATCATAAAGAGGTTTCCTAAGCAATTACCAAAGAAACTCAGGGTATGAAGATGCAACTTTTTGCAACAAATATGATACCACATACAGTTTTTAAACTATGTCATCTTGTGTCTCACCCCCCAGCACACACCCCTGACACGCACCCCTGACATAACTACTTTACTGAGAAGTAAGTTGATATTCGCATTAAGTCATTGTTAGATCTATGAAAACTACACCAATAACACGACTTTTAAATGTGGCATTGTTTATAGAAACTTTTCAACATAAGGACAGCAGATATGATAGTAACATACATTTTATAGCTAGGTCAGCTGCTTTAGAAGGAACACAGCATAAGTAGAGCGGAAAGGTTCTTGGGCATATGGATCTCAAACAGATGTACGAGTGCAGATAGAACAGCTAAAATAAGTTAATAGTGTGTCTACAGTTTTCTTTTTGAAGATGGTTGAGAAATATACAGTTTTCCTGACATGTAGACTCATATTAACCAGAATAGACAGAATGAAAATATGCACATGTGACATAGTTATTAATGACAATGAGCAGAAGTAACTTGGGCACAGACTTATTTATGTATCTTTTGATCTTCTATTTGAAACAGTGGCCTGGTAATCATTTACTAGAAACAAATAAATATTATCTTGGTAGAGGAACACGTGCATACAGTCTAGGGAGTGTCAGCAAGGGAAATGAAGAAAAATACAAAAGCTTAGAGAGCTGAATGATGGTAGTAGATTGGGGAATAATAAAGTAATTACTGCAGGCCTCACCAGATTACCATCATATCCTTAAGGTGAAGGAGGGTGTAGTTAGTACCATTTGGTATAAGAGGAAACCAGAGACACCCACACAGATACTGTATTAGGAGGACACGTAGACTCCATGTAGGCAGGGACCAGAAGTGAGGTTAGAACTCGAGCCCTTTCAACTTGCAGTCAGAAAATTTAACAATGCCAGTTCACAGAGCTTTTTTCTTCATTTATTTATGAATGAAAGGATTGCAAATCAGCTGGAAAACTAGATATTTTGTCGCCAAACCAGTTTTTCTCACACACTTTCAAAAAGGTAATGAATCTGATTATAAAGCCAGCATTTCCCTGTAGTCAAGCATAATGGTTCTCTGAGGCCAGAAAGATGAAGTGCTGAAAGACTGATAAGAAATGGAATACCTCGTTCCAGTCTTGAGCACCTAATTGTTAAGGGTGATTGTGTTTTAAAACTTTTATTACTTTTATTCAGCTACCCTTTGTTGATTGAGTTAGTCCCTTTACGCTTGTGGCCTCTTTACAGGGAAGACACAAGGTGGAGTTCACACTACTATAGTTGGTGTTGCTAAATGTCACATGTAAAAGTGAAGACTAATGCAAACTGCCAATACATAACACACCTTAGGGTACTGCATGCTTTGATCTGAACCATACTTGAGGGCTAAGTAAGTATATCCACTCTCATAAACAGATCAATTGTTGAAAACTATGTGCCCAAACTCTGGAAAATATCCTATGTTACACCCATACATAAAGGCGGGACCTCCACTGAACTTAATAACTGCAGACCCATTGCTTTACGCTCCCCCCCTGGCCAAAATCCTAGAAAAATGCATCCATACCCAGGTGCTAAAATATCTCCTAGACAGCAACATCCTGTCACCTACTCAGCATGGTTTCAAACCTGCCCATAATACAACTACAGCCCTCCTCTGCTTCACAGACACAGTAAACCGTCTCAAAAACGAAGGCCTGCAGGTGTCAACTCTTTTTTTGGATATGTCCAAAGCATTTGACACAGTCTTGCACCAAATCCTGCTAAACAAACTAAACCAATATCACCTATCAAATTCCACTTTTACCTGCTTCCAAAAGCTACTTAACTGACAGGTACCAAGCTGTGAAATGGGAAAATTCTCTCTCTCCTCAGCTGCCCATAACTATAGGAGTCCCCAGGATTCTATCTTAGGACCACTACTATTCACAATCTTCACAAATGACCTCCATACCTCCACACAGCATGCATCTATCATTCAGTATGCTGATGGCACTACCTTAATCTGTGCTACACAAAACATTCCCACCCTCCTGCAAACAACTCAACTAGTATTCTCTGACGTTGAAAACTACCTTGCCAAAGCCCAACTTATCCTCAATCCAAAGAAAACTCAGCTTATGATTATAACCAGTTCTAACAAAAACACTGATAGCAGTCAGTTCACTATCTACTCCACAAATGATACTCCAATCGCTCCAGTGGCACAGGCTAAGCTATTGGGAATAACCATAGACTCCCACCTAAAATTTGATAGTCATCTCAACTAAACTATTAAAAAAGTACATGCCAAACTGGGATCACTCTACCGTATCAAACCATTTCTTACCAACAACACAAGATAAGCCACTGCTCACTGTCAACTTCTATCCACCCTATTCTATGCATCTCCCATTCTGACTAATCTCAACAAAACTGAACTAAGCAAAATGGAAGCCTGCTATAACAGAATTGCCCGCTTTGCTGCAAATTGCTCATATAGAACTCATTACTGTACTGCTTTGAGACAGCTCCACTGGCTTGAACTGCCCAACCTCCTAACCTACAATCAGCTCTGCCTCTGTCATTTCATCTATTACCTCCCTAATAAGTGACCTGCCCTTAAAAACCTAGTACAACATCACTCAGCCAAAAGGCCTCTTAGATCATCAAACAATCTACTACTAGAAGTCATCAACAGCTTCAATAGCTTTGGAGATGCGCTATATAGTAGTTCAGTGGCTAAAAAATGGAAATCTGTCCCTACTGGCATTCAAAACACATCATCCAAAGCCTCCTTTAAAGACCTCATCAGGCAACATCACAAGCAAAGTTGGCAGTGCTATGATTGCTCCCCAGGCTACAGAAAGCGGATAAGGTACACATACTAAACCTAGAGTACTTGATAATAGTTTTCAGTCTTACTCACAAACACTGGCTAATCTACAGTGTATGTACTGTACCTGTGTACTATGTATGTATTCTACCTATGTTCCAAATTTCAGCTGTACACCACAAATCTATTAAATACGTTTATTTTTAAATAAAAATGTTTTGTTTGTTCTCGCCACTGTAAATGCTGATGTGCTGCATACCACTGTAAAAACATGTCTGTTGTAATTTGTGTGTATACTGATCATGTCTAAATAACTAAATGTATCTGTAATTTTTCTGTGTGGAGCTTTTCTCCCCGGGCCTCTGCTGTATAAGGGCCTTTTTGTCTCAGTCAGACACCCCCTGGTTAACATATGTAAAATAAAATAAAATAAAAAATAAATAAAATAAATATCAATGTATGTGTAGATTTATGACCATTCATTGAGCTTCCTGGTGCAAATATTGGTGCTGAATGGCTTACAAATGATGGCACCCATTAGAAAAATTATAGTAAAGTATAGGAGTTTCGTATCAATGAAAAAATCAATAAGTAGAATATTGAAAAAGATATTGCAGGGATGGAAGCACACTGCACCATCCATATGAGGAGTTATGCTTCCATTGTCCCCCTCCTAACCTAATTATGGTACAATATGTAGTTGCTAGGCACATAGTTCTGAAGCAGTCCTACTTAACACATATTATTTATACATGCATGTATGCAAGTTAGTTAATTATATATACTTAATTATATTTTTTCTTGACTGGCTTAGTCCCTCTAGGCCAGTGACCTGTTTCATGGGGAGACATGAGGTGTCATTAATGGTGATTAGGATAATTTATTTTTGTGTCCAGTGCAAAGATGCATTTAAGGAGTTTATCTGGACAACAATGGTGCCCTTCTGTAGTATATATGCAAAAAATATTTTGCAAAAGTAGTTTATGTACCATTTGAAGGCAAGTTTATTTTGATCCTGAAGCAAAATTGTGTTTGCCTTGGACAGTTGCAGCATTTTTGTGCCATGAAACACAAAATAGAGAGAAACTGTGTGTGTGTGTGTGTGTGTGTGTGTGTGTGTGTGTGTGTGTGTGTATATATATATATATATATATATATATATATATATATATATGTATGTGTATATATATATATATATATATATATATATATATATATATATATATATATATATATACATATATATATATATGTGTGTGTGTGTGTATTATGTATGTATGTGTGTGTGCATTATCTATGTATTTACCCACACATGTACACACCCAACATGTATTTATCAATGTGCATACTACTATGCATGTATGTATGTACGTATGTACACATTTATATATTTTTGTGTGGGCGCAACCAGAGTTGTTGGTTTATTCTTGGTAACAGATAACATTCTATTTTCTTGAGCTGTAATCCTGGCAGTTAAATCATTGCTTGTTAAGTGTAACTTCCAGTCATTATCATGATTTTGTTATATTTTTAATTTATTGATATATAAGCACAAGTAAAACAGACTCTAAATATAGAGCTCAGAATAAAGTAAACTACTTGTTCACAAGCAACAAATATAAGAGGGCATACATGTTTAAGTAGTGAGCATTCTGCCTAAAATGCTAACTCTGGGATTCATTAACAACCTCACTGCAGGCTGCTAAAAAGTCACTGCTGCCATGCAGCAGTATTTTGTCATTATTGTCTAATTTACATATCTCTGAATTGCAGATCAGTACTTCCTAAGCAAGGTAACTGTGGTAACCACATTGTGCAAGCACAGCCATCCTCCCCACCCCTCAATTACTCTCTCAAACACACAAGTACACATTCAACCACACATTGCAATCCCTCTTACCTTCCCTGCATTGATTGAACATCACTGATGTCTCCTTTTCTGGCTTTAGCCCGTCACAGAAGGTCACAATCCCAAGTCATATCTCTAGGTCCTTGGTGTCTAGTGGTTTCCACCTCACCTGACACCCTTACTGTTTGTAGTGCTATTACAACACATGACATTAGAGTAATCCCCGTGTGTCTAGTGGGTCTCCCCACCCCACAATTCCCTTATTGCTTGTAGAGCCATTACAACACATGGCATAGTAATCCCTGGTGTCTAGTAATTCCACCCCTGATACCTATTCCATTTTAAGTGTCATTACAGCACAGAGAATCTTTCCTGGTGTCTAGTGTTCCCCTGCTCCCCATACTAGTTTAGCTGACATTACATCATAGGAATAGCATCTACAGTACATGATGTTTCACCTGATCTCCATTTTGGTATAAGTACTGTTATGGTGCAGAGTGTCTTCCTTTGTGATTAGTGTTACCCTGATCCCTGTATTGGTTTAAGTGCCATTATGGCATGGGAATAGCATCAATGGTAAGCAGTGTTTGCCCTGACCCCCATATCGGTATAAGTGCTGTTATAGTATAGAGAGTCTTATATGGTGTCTAGTGTTGTCCCAGATCCCTGTACTGGTATAACTGCCATTCAATCTTTCTTAGTGTGTAGTGTCCCCCCTCAATCCCTTCCATTGAACATTCCCTGGTGGTCACTGTCCTCCACCCAACGTTGTGGACTTTGGTCATTAGTCTAGAGGTCTGTGGATGAATGAAGTCTACTCCAATCCACACACACACACACACACACACACACACACACACACACACACACACACATGTGCGCGCCCACACGTGCACACACACACACACACACACACACACACACATATATATATATATATAAACACAGTTCCCTACATCTCATGGTGACCTTCATGAATCACCCACCTGGACGTTTCATGAAAATGTCATATTTTCAAATAATTATATCAAGTTCTGAAACATACAATATTCCTTGGTTAGATATAAAATCAGAGCACAGATTGTAATGTGTTCTTCACACAGATGGCAAGATTCACCACTCAAGCTTCACTCATGAGGTGAATTTGTTAACTTCCATGCCTACGTCTTGAGCACATAACAATCTGGTTGTGATCAGAGACCCAGTCATAATCATCTGTATTATAGACCTTTAACAGCTGTTGTGATAGGCTATTGTTTTTTGTGAAAGTAAGCCTGAGCTTTTTTCTTCCACCGGTGATTCTTATGGTCTTACTATACATACATATATAAATATTATATTTCTCTCTCGATATATGGGAAATTTGCCCTTTACCCTCGGACGTATGATCTCAAAGTTGGTATATAAAATAAGCAGGGGTGTGGGGGTGCAACTGGGACTTTTTTTCTTTTTGTGCTCAGCATTCTGACTTTCATGTATTAGATGTTCAGTGGTTAGTGGTGCAATTTTATGACATTTCAATTAAATGTCATAAACCTATATGTGTGTGTATGTGTGTGTGTGTGTGTGTGTGTGTGTGTGTGTGTGTGTGTGTGTGTGTGTGTGTGTGTGTGTGTGTGTGTGTGATATACACAGTTTATTGTTAATGCAGTAGCATTAAAGACTTTTATGACTTATGTGTGTAGTTTCAGATAGTAGATTTAAGTTTTATTCGTACATGTAAAAACTCATAGAACATCTAGCAATTGCTTGGATTTAACATTAATGGATGTCCACAGACAATATTAATTACTAAATCTTTATTTAAAACCCCCACAAGTGTTAACAATTTTCTTCAGTATAATATCCCTGCAGCTGTAGATAAGCAGCTACTTCAGGAGGAAGACTTTCATGAATGAAGCAAGAGGAGATTGGGAGACTGATCATCGGAGAGGTGTAGCAGGGAAGACTGATCATCTGAGAGGTGTAGCAGGGGAGACTGGTCATTGGAGAGGTGTAGCAGTGGTAGTACTTAAGTGTTGTTCTAGACTGTGGTGGTGAAATGAGACCTGAGTCATAAGATTAAGCTTTCAATTTAGCAGTTAGTCTGTATCCTAGTCCTCAACCAATGTCATGAACTTTGTCAAAAGATTGTGAGGATAAAATCGCAGATAAAAATGGGAGAAATTAGTTTCCTTGCAGGGTAGCTGGGCTCTCTCTGTGTAATACAGTCATATGTCTGGCAGTTAGGGAGAATCTCTGTGTATAGCTACTGTTCCACTGAGGTGGGAGTAATTAGTTGGGATGGGTTGGGCACCTAGCAGGATGGTCTCTGGGTACTATCCACTCTCGGTTTAAGCCAAATTATTTTGACAATGCTCTATATTTATTCTTTTGGCTAAACTTTTTATGTGAATTTGCTTGATTTTAGCTCATGAAGTGGCAAGCAACAAATACATATTTTTAAATTTAATACCACAATTTAATACATTAAGTCCAAATGTAGTCACCACCAAAAACAGAACCAGGAGCAAAAACAGGAACAGAAATACGTAGAAGCAATCCAATACTTATTACAAACAATATTCTAGTGTCTCAGTGTAACAACCTTTACAAAATCTTACATATTTTTAACTTATTGTCTGTACTACCAGATAGTTCTTTTGGTCACTTAACTGAACAAGTTAAATATGTGAGAGAAAAACAGAGAGAGTTGAGAGGTCGACACTAGTATAGTGTAAGAGGAATGCAATAAATGTTTAGCTGAATGGACAAGGCCATCATGGCAGATGGCAGACCAACTTCAGTTTGCAGAAAAAAGGTTTTAATCTAGTAGCACTACTGCAAAAAACATTAACTAGAAAATAAACCACAGTTAAGGGCAGGGGTGTCTCATGCTATCGGACTGCAGGACTGCATTCCCCCCCCATCTATAAAATGAAAGAAAAATTATTTTAAAAATAATTAGCGAAGTCCTAAAACTTGAACTGCACATGCGTGCTCGGCGAGTTCTGGGTTTCTGTAAATCTAGACTGCTGTTAAACCAGTCTGGATTATGAATGCCCACAAGTCTATGCAGTTTGTAACTGCATAGAATGGAAGAAGATCAGACTGCCACATCTGCAGTCACGTACATTGTGGATAGTTACTGAGTGGCTCTCACTGCTGTTTATAACAAGCAAGGGATGTCTCCAGGAACAAAGCTGCAAGGAATTATACAGGTACTTGTGTGTGTGTGTGTGTGTGTGTGTGTGTGTGTGTGTGTGTGTGTGTGTGTGTGTGTGTGTGTGCGTGTGCATATATACCTGGTGGCTAGAGTTACTCAGGCTCAAACCCTGTACCTTGAGTACAGGTAGCAAGAACCTGAATTCCCTACCCACTACCACTTGTGAAAGCTGTCCAGATTTTTGCCTCATATTTTTGTTCTGTTCTGTTCCTCATAAAATCTGTGGTTTTTGTAATCAGTGAAGGATTGAATTCACTAAATAATGACAGGCATTTGAATTTCAGACTTCATATTCTTCAGAAAATATATAGTAACACAAAATGTTTTATTCTAGCAATGTTCTATGTTTATAAGATCAATATTTGAATTTTGTCCCTATTTTTGGGACTGTATTCCCCCATTATTGGCTTTGTCCAGGTTTTTTGCCCTAATAGGTTGAGAGCTATTGTGAGAACTGAATTAATTGAATATGTTATAGGTTCATAGGTTAGTACTAGGCTAACTGCCAGGCTGTATTCCCTTATTGGCTTTTTCCAGTTTTTTTGTGCTAAGAGGTTAGGAGCTATGGTGAGAACTGAATTCACTAAATGATTGCCATTTAAGTTTCTGTTTTCCTATCTTTCAAGAAACAGCTGATTTGACATAGTGGTATGTTGCTCTGATTGTAGTGCACAGGGTTCTGGGTCCAAGACATGGCAGTGAAACACATGGTTGTAACACAACGTTTTATTCTAGCAACTTTCCAAGATTATACAAGCAATGTTTAAATGTGTCCCTGGTTTTTGGGTTTTTGTCCCCCCCCCAATAAGTTTTGGCTTTTTCCAGATTGCTTGTGCTGCATAGTTGAGAGATACAGCTGAGTGTCGAGTGGATTTTACAAGGAGCTGAGTACTTCAGGGGAAGAGACATGTAGTGCTACTTGTGGTGAGTCTGCTTGCATTGTTAATAACATAACAGGTTGAATACTTTTGATGCAGTAAGGCTGTGAGTTCTACTCCCACAGTATATAGATGCATTGCTGATACTGTTCTCTATTGCACTATTAAAGGGGCTGGATGTTGCAGACCTGAGAATGTCCTCTTTGGCAGAGATACCTAGCAACTATGAACCTGTTATTAGTTTGCCATCCATTCCCTATTGCAATATTACTAGCTTATCATTTTTATAATGCAACATAGGCAATCTATTCCTCAAGGGCAATAGGCACTTTATTTTTAGATGAAACAATGACATATAAAGTTGTTTTCTAGCAGCTACCTCTTCATTAGTTACAGAACTCTTTAATGTGGAATTATTTAGATGACTTTTACTTCTGCAGAGATTGTGCATATTTACTAATACTGGTGGACTGTAGAAGTTTGAGTAGACTTTTATGATGGCAATATTCTGAATTGGGCAGTATTGTCATTATTGGTGAATGCATTTTGTTTCATTGTTTACTGGAAAAATGTTCAAAACAATAAATTTAACTGTACTGTATTATGCAAGGAATATAATTTAATGCAATCAGGAAGGTGTTTATTGATTATCTGATCAGCTCAGGTATGCCCCCTCTCAGTTCTTGGTTGGATGTGTTTGATTAGGAGCCAGTTATAAATCAACTGTTTACAAGCACAAACTTTTTTTCTTACTGAATATTTTCACTGAATGAGTCTGAATGCTACTGAAAGTGATGAAGCCAGATTGAAGCAATCACTTCTCTTAGATCTTCGTTTTATTAGGGGGGTGGGGTAACTAAAACAAAAGCAGTCCTGGGTAAAGTGCCTCTTAAAAACAACAATGTAGATCCAAGAAATGACAAAAGAGGCAACACTACAGCAACACCACAGCTCGATGTAAGAGTTTAATGTAGACAAAATCCAAAATATGAGCACTTTCACTTTGCAAAGAATGTTTCATCAGACTTGTGGTTTGAGTTGAGTGCTGCTTGTTTTTTATATTTGCTTTTGACTGGCATTCCAGTAATGTATTTAAAAAGTAATTTATTTTTTCATGCCTCACAACCTTTTTGTTTCCATCTAGATATTAAGTAAGCTGTCATATAGCCAATGCATTGAAATAATGTTTTCTTCTCCACTTCATTTTGTCTTGATTGGACTCTCATAATGACAGTTTGGCACCCAGGGCACCACATTTAATTAAAGTCCCAGTTTTTGTGATTTTGAGCATAGCTCTCCCCCTTTCTAGTTGATCACACTCTTCCCATTGGTCCCACCCATTCAGCTGTCTCCTACAGCCCACCCCCCCAATGATTTGAAGTCACAAGCCACCACTGGTTAAGGGGTACAACAGTCAGTTGTCTGAGTAAATCATCTACAACCCATCTTGCTGTTCATCTACAGTCTATATGTGTGTGTGTGTGTGTGTGTGTGTGTGTTTGGTACAGGGTCTGGTGGAAATAAGAAATCATGCATCGTAAAAGTGCTGCTGAGCTTACAGAATGCTAACAGGTGGATTGTAAGATCATTACAGAGTAAGTCTGTGAAGCAAGTGGTCATACCAGCAGATTCCACATCTGTGCTGCATGATTGAATGTTTTGGTGTTTATATACAAGACCTTTGACAAAGCTTGGTTTATATGTATAGATAAAGGGATTTTTATCTACTACTTATAGAGGGTACCTCAATGAACTGAAGTAACAGAAATGGATTCAGCCATTGGTGTAAAACTAATGAAAGAAACATTTTGTAAAAAACAAGAAACAGCACTGTCTTTCATTCTGAGATATTTAGAAAAGCTGCTGTGGTCAAATATGCATAATTTGAAGACCTCAGAACTCAGGTTGTAGCTTTTTAGGTGTGCAGGTGCAACTTCTCTCATGCATGGACACAGGTAGAACATTTGGTAAAAGAAATTTCAATTTATTTTCAGAAAAAAAAGAAGTGATGAATCTTTGGGTACTTAAGGCCACTTTGGTAAATCTGTGTTTGTGTGAATGTTGATGTGTCTTATACTAAACTAGCATCATACAGGCATACACCCTAAGCAGCAAAGAGGCTAAGTGAAGAACAATTCTTGGCATGTAATTATTATATATTAAGTTTGTCAAAGAAACTTGACCAATCCCTTTAATGTTGCACTTAGCGTATCAGCTTCCATTTCATCACTGGACAGTTCAGTATTAATAATGTGAATGAATGTTGGAGTAAGACAGTTTATTCTGCACCTAGCAGTTAGCTGATCTTCCCTTTTTCTGTTACTGTTTATATGTACATATATATATATATATATATATATATATATGTGTGTGTGTGTGTGTGTGTGTGTGTGTGTGTGTGTGTGTGTGTGTGTGGTGCCCCAACACCTATCTGCTCTGCCTATATTGTGCCCTGGCAACAAAAGGTACCACCACTGACTGTGCACCATAAGTGTGCTACCCTTAACCCTGCTGCTGCCCCTAGCCTTAACCCTTCACATAAGCATATGAAAAAACTTTACGTGACGATGTTACTACAAGATAAACTTGTATATGAACTTCACATAAACATACAGAAAACTAGTCCTTACTCTACTCTTAACCCAGAAACCCTTTACATACACTCATATCCCTTATTCTGACCCTAACAGCAGACTCTTGTACCTACACACTCTGCTCACTAGTGCCAAAACTTTTGGTATATCAGAAAGCTCAGGTATCAAAAAAAAAAAAAAAAAAAGACAAGAAAAAGAAGAAAAAACTTAGCTTCATTCAAACAAAGCGCACACACCACAGGAACCATCAATTTTCTAACCATGGACATTACATCTGGCACTTGAAAAGAAGCACTTTTTGTCAAAAAGCACAGTACTAAACTCTAGTGGAGTGCAAGCACTTTCAACTGAGTTTAATACACACACACACATATTAATACAGTGATATCCATTACATCAGTCATGAATTAGTCAAATTTTACTTTGCAGCATTATTTTTCAACATTTTTCTTTTGAATATATCAATATTTGTACACTGCAGGTTGATGTATTTAAGTCACTGGATATGCTTTATTCACTTACACTGATAAATTGTCTGTGTTACGTGCTTTTCCCCAGATTGGCAGACAGTGGGGTAAGGGAATTTCTCTTTCTCCACTATTGTGCAATATCAGAGTTCATATATGAAAAGTATCAGGGGTAAGAGGGATGCAAAGGGGCTTGCTCCCTGAAAAACTGTGATACTTTGCCTGTATACTTTGTTTTAAGGGTTTAAATGGGTTCTATCAAACCATTGCATTTTGGTGTACTTTCTTCCTGTCCTCTGCATCATGCTCTTTCACGCCAACCGCCTGCATGTGCTCTTTCACCACATCCATAAACCTCATCTTAGGCCTTCCTCTTTTACTCTTACCTAGCAGCTCCATCCTTAGCATCCTTTTCCCAATATACCCAGCATCCCTCCTCAGCACACGTCCAAACCAACGCAATCTCGCCTCTCTTGCTTTGTCTCCAAACTGTCCAACCTGAGCTGACCCTCTAATATACTGATTCCTAATCCTGTCCATCCTAGTCACACCCAGTGCAAATCTGAACATCTTTAACTCTGCCACATCCAGCTCTGACTCCTGCCTTTTCGTCAATGCTACCGTCTCCAACCCATATAACATAGCTGGTCTCACTACTCTCTTGTAGACCTTCCCTTTCACTCTTATTGGTACCCGTCTGTCACAAATCACTCCTGACACTCTTCTCCACCCATTCCACCCTGTCTGTACTCTCTTCTTCACCTCTCTTCCACACTCACCATTACTCTGAACTGTTGATCCCAAGTACTTAAACTCATCCACCTTTACCAACTCTACTCCCTGCATCCTCACCATTCCTCTACCATCCCTCTCATTTACACACACATATTCTGTTTTAGCCGTGCTGACCTTCATTCCACTCCTCTCTAAAGCATATCTCCACCTCTCCAGGGTCTCCTCAAACTGGTCCCTGCTCTCACTACATATCACAATGTCATCTGCAAACATCATAGTCCACGGGGCCTCCTGTCTAATCTCATCTGTCAACCTGTCCA